>NC_043713.1:56755598-56813515 GCF_006229205.1 Suricata suricatta | reverse complement strand
AAAAAAAAAAAAAAAAAAAAAAAAGAGGACCCAAATACGTAAATCACAAATGAAAGAGAAACACCACAGAAATACAAACAAATATTAGAGGATACTATGAAAAATTATATGCCAACAAACTGGACAATCTGGAAGAAATGGACAAATTCCTAGATACCCACACACTACCAAAACTCAAATGGGAAGAAATAGAAAATTTGAACAGAGCCATAACCAGCAAAGAAATGGAATCAATTATCAAAAATCTCCCAACAAAGATGGGAGTCCTGGGCCAGATGGCTTCCCGGGAGAGTTCTATCAGACATTTAAAGCAGAGTTAGCACCTATTCTTCTCAAGCTGTTCCAAAAAATAGAAACAGAAGGAAAGTTTCCAGACTCATTCTCTAAAGCCAGCATTACCTTGATTCCCAAACCAAAGACACCACTAGAAAGGAGAATTATAGGCCAATATCCCTAATGAACATGGATGTGAAAATTCTCTACAAGATACTAGGAAGTCAAATTCAACAATATATTAAAAGAATTATTCACCATGAACAACTGGGGTTCATTCCTGGGCTGTAGGCCTTGTTCAATATTTGTAAATAAATCAACATGATACATCACATTAATAGAAGGAAGGATAAGAACCATATGATTTTGTCAATAGATGTAGCAAAAGCATTTGACAAAATATAGCATCCTTTCTTAATAAAAACCCTCAAGAGAGTTGGGATAGAAGGACCATACCTTGACATCATAAAAGCCATGTATGAAGGGCCCACTGCTAATATCATGCTCAAAGGGGAAAAATTGAGAGCCTTCCCCCTGAGATCAGGAACGCGACAGAGATGTCCACTCTCACCACTGTTGTTTAACAGTGCTGGAAGTCCTAGCCTCAGCAATCAGACAACAAAATGAAATAAAATTCATCCAAATTGGCAAAGAAGAAGTAAAGCTTTCCCTTTTCACAGATTACCATGAATACTTTACATGGAAGACCTGAACCTGAAAGACTCCATCAAAAACCTGCTATAACTGATACACGAATTGAGCAAAGTCACTGGATATAAAATCAATGTACAGAAATTGGTTGCAGTTCCATACACCAATAGTGAAGCAACAGAAAGAGGTATCAAGGAATTGATCTCATTTACAATTGCACCAAGAACCATAAAATACCCAAGAACAAATGTAACCAAAGAGGTAAAAAATCTGTATACTGAAAACTATAGAATGCTTGTGACAGATTGAAGAAGACACAAAGAAAGGAAAAACATTCCATGCTCATGGATTGGAAGGACAAATATTGTTAAAATGTTGATACTACCTAAAGCAATTTACACATCCAATGCCATCCCAATCAAAATAGCACCAGCATTCTTCTCAGACCTAGAACAAACAATCCTAAAATTTGTATGACCCCAAATAGACAAAGTAATGTTAAAAAAAAAAAGCTGGAGGCATCAGAATCTCAGATTTTAACCTGTATTACAAAGTTGTAACCATTAAGACAGTATGGTATTGGCACAAAAACAGATATATAGACCAATGGAATAGAATAGAGAACCCAGAATTGGACCCACAGACATATGGCCAACTAATCTTTGACAAAGCAGGAAAGAGTATTCAATGGAAAAAAGACAGTCTTTTTATCAAATGGTGCTGGGAGAACTGTACAGCAGCCTGCAGAAGAATGAAACTGGGCCACTTATTTACACCATACACAAAAATAAATTAAAAATGGATGAAAGAGACAGGAATGTGAGATAGGAAACCATCAAAATCCTAGAGGAGAAAACAGGCAACAACCTCTTTGGCCTTAGCCATAGCAGCTTCTTACTTGACATGTCTCTGAAGGCAAGAGAATTAAAAGCAAAAATGAACTATTGGGACCTCAACAAGATAAAAAACTTCTGCACTGCAAAGGAAACAATAAAAAAAACTAAAAGGCAACCAACAGAATGGGAGAAGATATTTGCAAATGACATATTGGATAAAGGGTCAGTATCCAAAATCTATAAAGAACTCACCAAACTCAAGTCCTGACAACAAATAATCTAGTGAAGAAATGGGCAGAAGACATGACTAGAAACTTTTCCAAAGAAGACACCCAGACGGCTAATACACACATGAAAAGATGCTCAACACTGATCATTATCAGGGAAATACAGATCAAAACCACACTGAGGTACCACTTCACACTAGTCAGAGTGGCTAAAATTAACAACTCAGGCATCAACAGACGTTGTCAAGGATATGGAGAAAGGGGAGCCATCTTGCACTGTTGGTGGGAATGCAAACCGGTGCAGCCACTTTGGAAAACAGTATGGAGGTTGTTCAAAAAATTACAAATAAAATTACCCTATGACCCAGAAGTAACACTACTAGGAATTTATCCAAAGGATACAGGAGTGCTGAATCATAGGGGCACATGTGCCCCAATGTTTATAGCAGTTCTATCAACAATAGCCAAAGTATGGAAAGAGGCCAAATGTCCATCAACTGATCAATGCATAAAGAAGATCTGTTTTATATATATATATATGTGTGTGTGTGTGTGTGTGTGTGTGTGTGTGTGTATATATATGTATATATATATATATGAAAGAGACAGGAATGTGGGACAGGAATATATATATATGTGTGAATATTACTGGCAATGAAAAAGAATGAAATCTTACCATTTGCAACAAAGTGGATGTAATGGGGAGGGTATTGTGCTAAGTGAAATAAATTACTCAGAGAGAGACAGATATCATATGTTTTCATTCATGTGTGGAATTTGAGAAACTTAACAGAAGACCATGGGGGAAGGGAAGAAAAGAAACAGTTACAAACAGAGAGGGGGGCAAACCATAAGAGACTCTTAAATACAGAGAACAAACTGAGGGCTGATGGGGTGAAAGGGTGGGGGAGCAAGGAAATTGGGTGATGTGCATTGAGTAGGGTACTTGTTGGAATGAGCACTGGGTGTTGTATATAAGTGATGTATCACAGGAATCTACTCCTGAAGTCAACAGCACACTGTATACACTGTATGTCAGCTAACTTGACAATAAATTATGTATTAAAAAAAACAAACAAGAAACACTACCAAATTCTTAAGTCAGATAACTTCAGCTCAAATGCCGTTTGATTTGTGTGTACCCTCTATCTCTGATAATTACATAGGTTTCTCTGTAAAGCAGTGTGCCTGGGTGACATGACATCCACTATGATTACAAATAACATCCTCCAACCTCCTCATCTTCTACTGTTGGAGAAAACATAGGATTTACCTGATGTTTATTGAAACATTGTGTGTTCAACTAGAATGCAAAAAGGTGATTTTTGCATGCTATCCTGTAGCTGGCATAAGAAACATGTTCATTCTATTGGAAAATGCTCTTACATTTTACCCTTGCAATTTTTCTGTTCTGCAGTATTCCTTCTCTGGCAGCCTTGTGATTTGTCTTCACTGAGGCTGTTCATATGTGCAGTGGAAGGACACTAATCTGGGTAAATAGGGAAATTTGGGTTGTAGCTTTGACTTTATCACTGCCATTGGGCAACTTATTTGAACATAGTTGACAAAAGAATGCCAACTTACAAATATCTAGTTTTCAGCCTTTAAGTTTTGGTTGTACAGATCAGAGAAAGGGTGGAGACTACTGAATACTGAAAATGAACCATGGACTGAAGGGGGAGGGGGAGGGAGGGAGGGGGTGATGGTCATGGTGGGGGGCACTTGTGGGGAGAAGCACTGGGTGTTATATGGAAACCAATTTGACAATAAACTATTAAAAATTATTTTAATGTTTATTTATTTTTGAGACAGAAAGAGACAGAGTGCAAACAAGGGAGGGGCAGAGAGAGAGGGAGACACAGAATCCGAAATGGTTTTCAGGCTCTGAGCCGGCTGCCTGAAACCGGATGCGGGACTCGAACTCACAAACCGCGAGATCATGACCTGAGCTGAAGTTGGACGCTTAACCGACTGAGCCATCCAGGTGCCCCTTAAACAAATATTTTTAAAGGGATAATTATACTGTCTCTAATTACAATTTAATGACAAGTGTATCTTCTCATTTACTTTGAGCAGTCTATCATAATAAAATTCTGCAAAGTGACTTAAAAGAAAAATGAAAAATTCCTGGAACCTTAATAAGGTAAGTAAAACACTATAAAGTGATATACTTAACATTTTAAAGTACGTGTTTGTTACTATTTTTACTATGCATAATCTCCATTGCCCACGTGCCTTCTTTAGGATTTTCAGTTGATTTATTTATTTTAAAAATAAATGCTTTGGTCCAAAAAATTTGAAATTCAAGATTATAAACTTGATAAACACTGATTAATCCAGGATAATCTCTCCATCTCAGGAGCCTTTTTTTTTAAATCACAGCTGCAAAGATTCTTTTCTAAATGAGGTAACTTCACAGGTTCCAGGCATTAGGATGTGGCTATATTGGGGAGTGGGATGCATTTTACAGCTTATCCCAATGGGCTTGTACTTCCTAAAATACAGTAGCTAGGTACTCCATCAGTGTTTTTCTTTCTTTTTTTTTTTAAATCTTTTTTTGTGTTTATTTTGAGAGAGACAGAGAGTGAGCAGGAGAAGGGCAGAGAGAAAAAGGGAATTCGAAAAAAAAATAAATAAAATGAAGCACTCTTTAAAAACATCATTAAAACATTTTTAATAAAATGTGAAATACTGCTCAGTAAAAATACACAGAGTATTTTTATTCTAATGTCTTAAATCAGGGATCAAGACATTTTCTGTAAAGGGACAGGTAGTAAATATTTTAGGTTTTTCAGGCCAAGAAGAAAAGCTGAATATATTATATGATACTTACATAATGATAGTTAAGTTCATGTTTATTATACGATGACAATGTAGCCTCTGCTCAAAAAATACAATATACAAAAAAACACTCTTCACAACAGTCCCAACTGACAGGAAAGCGATAGAAAAATTAGAAAACTTTAAATGGGACATCTCATCACAGATGTATTTCTTCACAAAAATGAAAATGGAAATTAGATTATAACCCAAGTAAGTTCTGAATGACTCAGTTGTTAACCAGGCAAGGACAGACATTGACTAATGGTGAGTGTTTGATTGTAGCAGCCAAAATGAGAACAGAAAAAAAAACTTGTTTAGTATTATAATCTTTTTGGTGAGAACACTTGCTTAAAGAGCAGAGGATATTGAGAGCAACATCAACTTTTTATAAAAGGAAAATGATTCCAAGTGTTTTTCCTTGATGACAGATGGGATTGAAAATGTTCAGTTTCTATTGCTTGTTTGAGGAGTTAGGGGAAATTTTAAATTGACTGAAGAGGAGTGCTTGGCTGGCTCAGTTAGTAGAGTGTGTGACTCTTACTCTAGGGTTTTGAGTTTGAGCCCCCATGTTGGGCGTAGAGCCTACCTAAAATTTTTTTTAAAAAGTAAGGTAACTGAGTATTAGCTCTTGAATAGTCTGCATGAAACATCTATAGGCAATAATGTTTTTAAAGTTGAGAAAGTTCTGGGGTCACCCAAGTGGAGTGTCCGACTTTGGCTCAGGTCATGATCTCACTGTTCATAAGTTCGTGTCCTGTGTTGGGCTCTCTGTTGTCAGCACAGAGCCTGCTTCAGATTCTCTGTCCCTCTCTCTCTACCCCTACCCCGCTCACATTCTCTCTCTCAAAAAAAACATTAAAAAAATAAATAAGACAATTATATTATTAAAAAAGTTGAATAAATTCTAATTCAGTATAACCTGAAGCAGAATATGCTAAGATGTGTTACAACCAATGGTAGCAAATATTTGTGTACAGCGAAGAAGCTTGGTTGTAGGATAGGCTTACTTCTTTACCAATCTAGACACCTTTTATTTCCGTTTCTTACCTCATTACACTACCATTTCCAATATATGTTGAATGTTGAATAGAAGTAGTAAAAGCAGGTATCCCTATCCTGTTCCTAATCTTAGGGAGGAAAATGTTTCAGCTTTTCACTATTATTTCTTCACATTTTCAAGGCAGAACAGCTTATGCTTAAAAACACAATCATAACCTTTGTGTTCCAAAGACAAAGATAAGTTTTTATAAATGTGTTTAGTAAAATAAAGCCTGTATCCCAACCTAGGGATCTTTTCTTGAGACTGACTACAAAATGGAAAAAGAAATCTAGAGACATAAAAGCAGAATTTTGGAGTTTGTCTCTGTTAGGTTATAGAGATCAGAAGAATGGACCCATGTGAAATGCTTTGTCCTCTGTTTAATGATGGTGGGCTTGTGTCTCCCAGGGCTTTCCCCCAGCAAAATGTAGGCTTATTATATCATTAAGGAGGGTTATGAGATGGATTAAAAAATCCATATTTTTTACTACTTAAAAAGGCACTTCTCACCTCTACACGAACTACTTAAGCTGGTGTGTTGAACATTTGTGAACAACTCAATGACCTCTGAGATGAGCTTAATAATATTCTACAAACTCAGGATTCTGCCAATAAAATTAGGCCTTCTGGAAAGGAAACTAGCTGTGGTTTGCAAGAGTCAAGATAAAGATGCTTTGAATCATGGTATAACTTGCCATGATCACAGAACTAAAGTAGGTACATTGTGTTTAAAACCACTGTCAATTTTACTGGAATCTGAAATATAAAAGCATTTATATTTCATTAGTCCAGCAAATATTTTTCATTATTGAAAAAAATTAAAAATCTTTTATCCTGTTATCTTATTATGCAAAAAAGTCCTGCAATCATTTAATGTAACCTCTTAAAAAAACTCTAAAACTGAAAATAAAGAACATGTAGACTCTTAGGATCAGCTTCACATTGCTTGAGAAAAACAATAGGATGGAAAGAAAATTGTGTATCTAACAGAAGTAATGTGAGAGCTTGAGTCTGAACTTTGTGAATAGGGCATATGAGCTGAGCAATTATTTTCACTCGAAAGTTCATGAACTTAAAAGTCTTGTTCTGTAGTGATAGTGTAGCTGGAGATTCAAGTCACTTAATCCCAGTAACTAATTCCTTTACTGAAAGTAGAAAGTATAGTGCATGGTTGTGACACTTCATGAAGATGAGTGTTCACTCCTGGAATTCCAGTGACCAAAACTGATGCGAGTAAACTGATGAACTAAAATGATGCTGTACATTTATTTGAAGATAAATTTTTTTCAACAGTCACTAGGACCTCTGTTTTCCTACTTTGTGTCTCTTCTACTTTTTATATTTTCTCTACTTCCTAACCCCAGGTGTCTGAGATACATAGGTATGGGGGCTAAGTAGGAAGAGGTAAAACTCTTTGTATCTATAAAGACTGTTCCTGGCTAGATACCTTTCCTATAACAAGTTTTTCACAATTCAATTTTCCTTCCTTTATGAAACAATGAAGCAGAGAACAAGGATGGAATTAAAGTTACCACACATAGTGTTGAGGCAGAAGCTGTCATCTTTCTGGTGGATAACACTATGCCAGGGTATCTCTGCCACTGGTATTGCCAAAGGTCAGCCTAATAGCACATCAACTTGGACGTATAACAAATGTGTGCTCTCTTCACAAATTGCAGGAGCAGCAAACTGAAATTTGGGCCGCAAGAGTGATGCTAATCTAACATTGTCTCCCTAACAGAAGAACATCAAGTGGTAGCAGTCCCATGGATTCATTGATAGGGATGAACACTTGAAACGTATGGCAGTCATTAAGTTTTCTTCCTGTCCATATTTTATATTCCCAGTGATAGGTGAATAATCCCAAATTTGACCTAACTTCTGTCTCATAATGGTCTTGAATATCTTTCTCAAACCTTATCTAATTCAAGTGTTTCAATTTCTTGGAATATTGGTAAACCTAAACTCCAGTGAAATACTGGCCAATGGCAGTATCTATGGTTGGTGTGCATTGTCTTCTAACAAATCTTGTTAACGTATATTATAGAGTATAGCTAAAAATCAATTCTGTCTTTATATGTCGGGGGTCAATATTTTGTTTCCTGGTTTCTTTATTCATTTTCTGTATTATGATTACATAAATATTCCCAATCCCTCTCTATCATGCCTTCTTTTTGATGAAGACTCATCTCCCTCAGAGTTCAGGATACAAACAGAAATAAGTTAAAAATATCCATGTTTGTGTCAAGTTGTCAAGTCTCCAATTTCACTATTGAAACTCACCTCCTGGCTCAAACAGTGTGATTTCCAATTCAATGGGAACTGTCTACTACTGTAATGGGGCAAGAAACACAAAATAATGTCCAGGCCACCTATAGACTAACTTTGGTTAATCCGATCTTTGTCCCGATTCTTCTAGTGACGGGCTGTCATGGGGGAGTACCGCATGACACTTTCATCTTCTGTTTCCATCCACTTCTCAGGTCCAACCTCACCACCAGCCTCAGCCTGTACCTTAGACTCAACTACCAAATTACCAAGTAGTCCCCATCATTCCTTATCACACCTCCTGGCCAGACTAGCTTCTTTCAGTTCTAATTTCCTGTGATCCCTTGTGAAGGCTAAAGAGAAGCTTCCACTATTGTCTTTTCACACTCTCCTAAAGGATTCATACTTATTCTTGCTTTGTGTCCTGTTTCATAGGTTGACACTCTCTTTTTCTATCCTGAAAATGGGGGACAAGGACTGTGGGTTTACTGCTCAAAAGTCTCCACTTTTCCAAAGTATTTCAGTGTACTTAGAGCATTTAGGACTTACATAGCTGAATGATTAGTAGACATATGTTTTAAAATCTAGTTTCTAGGGGAGACTGGCTGGCTCATCCAGTAGAGCACATGATTATTAATCTCAGAGTTGTGAGTTCAAGCCCCATGTTGGGCATGGAGCCTACTGACAAAAAAATCTAGTGTCTATAATAGGGAATTATGGAGATTTCCATTTATGCAAGACAAATTAATCCTTTAATTACATCTAATATAGCTGTCACTACTATGTGCCCCACATGAGAAACAATTTCACTAATCATTTCATTGAAAATTAATATGATACCAAGAAACAGAAAGTACTAATTTTTAAAGCATGGAAATGGCCATGGTCTTTCACTGTTCTCCTTCAGCAGAGTTCTAAGTAGTTAAGGAACAGTCCTTGGTTCCTGAAGAATTAGATAAAAAACCATGAAAAGTTCCCAGAATTTCCCAAGTTTGTGCTCATATATTGACTGCATAAAAACAACAATCTGGTACTGGTTCAGCAGTCATCACTTCTTTGTTTAGAGCTGGCATTTAAAACCAGACATCCAAAGCTGGCAATGTAGTGTCCATTCATAATAATGGGCTCCATTTCAGGCAATGATATGGAAATATACTTAAAACATGGTCCCTGTCAAGAAATTAAAAATGTTCAAGGAGAAGAATGTTAGGCAGTTACATATCACCTATCTGGACCATAATCAATAAATTTGAGGGTTAGGATATTACTGGTGCTGTTTGTATAATTTTTGGGCAGGGGTGGAAGCATGAAGCCGAATCTTGGAAGGAAGAGCAAGGCTAGAGGCATTCTACTTCCTGATTTCAAAGTATTATTACAAAGCTATAGTAAATCAAAACAATATGGAACTGGAATAAAAACAGACATGTAGATCAATGAAACAGCATAGAGAGCCCAGAAATAAACCCATGCATATATGATAAATTGATTTATAATAAGAAAGGCAAGAATATGCAAAGGGAAAAGGATGATCTCTTCAGTAAATGGTGTTGGGATAACTGTACAGCCATGGCAGAGTAGTAAAGTGCACTCATAAGTCAGTACACTCTCCCCATGAAGGATGCCTTTGAAATGTAGGTACTAAATATATCCAAGAATCTGTGTGTTAGATGATTGGAGATGTCTCTACAAGCACCAGAGTGATTTGCCACCCAGTTCTGTCTGGAAACTGTTCTTACACACTTTCTACAAGGGAAGCTACTCTACAGTGAATTGAGGTACCTCACAGTGATTGGAAGTGTTCAGGCTCACGATGAACAACCCATTATTTTGGATGTTATAGAAAGGATGCCTATGAGTGAAAGGGGTTTAGAAGCCATAACCACCAATGACTTTTTAAATTCAAACACTCTATGACTTATGGAAACTTTTGTTTTTCTGAATTGAAGCATATAGCGCATGTCAAAAATCCCCCATTACAATGTATGCTAATGTTTTTGTGAACAGCCCATGGAGCACGAGTGTCTTTACATGACTTTATTGTCTAATCTAGCATATGAAATCTAGTTACCATGAGCAGTCAGATGGAGAAAAATGATTATGATGAAGAGAACACCCCCGAGAAAGGATTTTTCTGCTTGAATAAATAAAATTAAATACCTTCTACTGGGAAAAGCATATCAAATTCAAAAAGGAAGGAGCCTCAACAATGGGAAATGGAGACTAGCCCCTAGCACAATGTTTTTTCAAAAATTTAAAAAACCACAATCAGAAATAATTTTACATCATGATTCAGTACACACACACATGCACACATACAGCTTTAATAAAAGTTGCACAAAACAAATACTTAACCCTTACTATGGACAATGTAATCTGAATTTTTGATTCTATTCTAGTTTTTAATAATTCCTTCATTGTATAGCAAATATGTAGAGATGTACATAATGGTAAGTGAAGAGCTTGATGAATTTTTACACAATAAACACATCTAAGTAACCTATATTTTATTTTATTATTATAATAATAATTATTTTTTGAGAAAGAGCACCCACATGAGAGCAGGGGAGAGGGAGAGGGAGAGGGAGAGAGAGAATCACAAGCAGGCTCCATTCCCAGAGTGGAGCCACATGTGGCGTTCCATCTCATGACTGTGAGATCAGACCTAAGTTGAAATCAAGAGTTGGTCACTTAACTGACTGAGCCACCCAGGCGCCCCATAATAATTTTTATAATAAAATACTCATAATACACAATTTACCATTTTAACAATTTTTAAGCATACAGTTCTGTGTCATTAAGTACATTCACATTATTGTGTACCCATCACCACTGTCTAT
Organism: Suricata suricatta; assembly: GCF_006229205.1. Lineage (NCBI taxonomy): Eukaryota > Metazoa > Chordata > Mammalia > Carnivora > Herpestidae > Suricata > Suricata suricatta. Next base: position 56,802,561 of record NC_043713.1, on the reverse strand, counting down.
CTCTAGACATTTCTCACTATGCCAAAATGAAACTCTGTGCCCATTAAACAATAATCTCCCATTCCCTCTCTCTCTAGGCTCTGGCAAGTATTTTTCTTTTTTTTTTTTTTTTGGCAAGTATTTTTCATGTCTACTTTTTGTATCTATGAATTTGACTTCTCTAGTTACTTCGAATAAATGAAATCATACAACATTTGTTCTTTTGTGATTGGCTTATTTCACTTGGCAGAATATCAAGATTCGTCCATATTGTAGCACATGTAGCATTTCCTTCTTTCTCAAGGCTGATTCCATTTTATGCATAGAATCTTGTTTACCTATTCATATCCATTCATCTGTTGATGGACATTTAGGTTGCTTCCACATTTTGGTTATTGCAAATAACACTACTATGAACATGGGTATTCAAATATAATTTTTTAAAATGCTGGTTGTAACATATTAAGTTGATTTTCTTGATCTTGAAAAGCACTGGTATGCTAGTTCATAAATTGAAATCAAATGTACTCTTTCCTTTGAGCCAGATTGGGCTAACCTGGGCACTGTCAGACTCTTCATTTTCCTTTCTTGAACTGAGAAAAGCCTTAGTATGTGCCAGAATGGAGGATGTAGGTGTAGCGTTTTTTTCCTTTAACAAGAGAAATTGCCCAACTGTGAAGTGTAATGCCTTCCTTAATCTAGCCTCTGTTCTGACATACACTAAACCTTTTCTTATCTCTGGAAATGAGATGATTTGGTGGGCCAGCCAGTTTTTTTCACATGCTCAGGGTTGGGGTGTATCTGAATAGTTACAACACCTACAACTCAACACAAGACTAGCTGAATAAGACTTGCTTAGAAAACTTCTGAGAGTGTGCAGATTGCTCTAAAAATTTGGTTATTGGCTTCTGTGTCTAACATATTGTACATCCTTTCAAAATAAGTCTTAAGAAAAACCACTTTTCTGAGGCATCAGTTGTCCTTTGTTGCATAACAAATCACCTTAAGAATGAGTGGCTTTACACAACAGCAGATGTTTGGGCTGGTGATTGGACTGGCTTAGCTTGGCATTCCTGCTGTCTCTCCTGGGGTCACTTCATGTGTCTGTGATCCACTGACACCACTGGGGGCTTTTCTCACACTTGCTGAAAGTTGGCTGTGCTTCTTTCCACTGGTCTCTCTATTTCATGGAGGTTTCTTCACATGGAGGACTCATAGTTCTGAGAGAGAGCAAGAGAGAAGTAGCTGCAGGCTTAGGCTTGGAAGTCTTACATTATCACTTTCTCCACATTCTGTTGGCCAAAGCAGGTCCAAGCCAGCTTAGATTTCATGGGTGGGGAAATAAACTCTACTTTTTGATGCTGCTGACAGGAGCAGCAAAGTTACATTGCAGAAGGGTGTGTATATAGAGATGGGAGGGATTACTGTAAACATCTTTGCCAACAATTTGCCGCACCCTACTACTTCTGATAATGTCCCTTACAGATCTACCTGCATCCATATAAAATGATATATGTACAAGATTATTTACACTAGCACTCTTTATGGTTAGAAACAACCCAACTATCTGTTAACAGGAGACTGGTACACCACATGACAAGACACTGTGCAGCTGAAGAAGAAGTAGGAAACTCCTTCTTAAAAATTTTTTAATGTATATTTATTTTTGAGAGATAAAGACAGAGCATGAGCAGGGGAGGAGCAGAGAGAGAGCGAGATACAGAATCCAAAGCAGGCTCCAGACTCTGATCTGTCAGCACAGAGCACAACATGGGGCTTGAACCCATGAACTGTGAGAGCATGACCTGAGCAGAAGATGGACGCTTAACCAACTGAGTCACCCAAGTGCCCTGGAATTAGAAAACTCTTACGTTTGACACAGAAAGACCTGTAGGATATATTGTGGAGTGACAAAAATAAAATGCTTAAGAATGTACACTGTGTCCCAAAAATTCTAGAGCAGTTTTAAACCTTACTAATATCAGAAGTATAAATTCTGTAAATGCAAAAAAACATGACCTGAAAACTTAATTGTACACATATTTTATACACTTATTTAGTCCTTTGAGCTTGGAATTATAAATGTGTTAATGCTTTTGTTTCAGTCAGTGTTTCTTCAGGGATACTGAAACAAAATTTAAATAGTATGTATTATATAAAAGTCACATAACTTAAACAAGTGCAAAAGAGAGTCAAATAAAACTTTCAAATGATGTTGTTTGTAAATTTATAGCATTTGTACTTCTGAAGTTACTAAAGCCTAAAACTGTAACTAGACTTTGGAATGCTCTATCCGGGGTGTGCTAACTTTTGTTTAAGAAGAGGGTGAGGGGTGCCTGGGTGGCTCAGTTGTTGAGTGTCCCACTTTGGCTTAGGTCATGATCTCCTGGTCCGTGAGTTTGAGCCTGCTGTCGGGCTCTGTGCTGACAGCTCAGCCTGGATACTGCTTCAGATTCTGTGTCTTCCTCTCTCTCTGCCTCTTCCCTGTTCATGCTCGCTCTCTCTCTCTCTCTCTCTCTCTCTCTCTCACTCACTCAAAAATTAATAAACAGTAAAAAAATATTTAAGAAGAGGGTGAAGGGGTGCCTGGTGGCTCTGTCAGTTGAGCATTTAACCCTTGATTTTGGTTCAGGTCATGAACTCAGGTTTCATGAGCACAAGTCCTGCATCAGGCTCTGTGCTCACATCGTGGAGCCTGCTTGGGATTCTCTCTCCCTCTCTCTCTGCCCCTCCCCTACTGTGCTCACTCTATCAAAAAAGTAAATAAATAAACTTTAAAACAGGGTGAAGATAAGTGTGTCCTTTTTTTGTTATTTCTGTAGCAGATCACCACAAACTTAATGGTGTAAAACGACTGAAGGTCAGAAGTCTAAAATGGATTGGCAGGGCTGCATTCTTTCTGGAGGCTCCAGGGGAGAATCCATTTCCTTGCCTTTTCCAGCTTCTGGAGGCCGTGGCATTCCTGGGCTCCCAGCTCCTTCCTCTACCTTCATAGCCAGCTCAGTGCAGGACTTTCCAACCTTCCAGTCTCTCTGTTGCCTTTTCTCCTCTCTGGCCCTCCTGTCTCCATTCTGCAAGATGGCATTGGGCCCACTTGGATAATCCGGCATCTGAAGAGCCTTCACTTCATCACACCTGCAAAGCCCCTTTTGCCATGAAAAGTGCAAGGTCAACAGGCTCCAGGGGTCCCAGAACATCTCTGGGGGGTCATTTAATCTGACCACCATGTAAATATATTTATTTTTGTTGGTATTTGCATAAAGCAACACAGAACGGATATATAAGAAAGTCATAAACATGGTTACTCCTGGTGGCAGTGAGGAATGCAGACAGTGTGGAAGAACTCTTCATATGCATTGTTTTATATGAATTTGATATTGGAATACATGAATGTATTATCTTCTCTGGTTAATTCTTTCTAGTGAAATGGCAGAAGCAATGTGATGACAGGGTTAGCTCTGGTCCAGCCTGGGGCCCTGTTCTGCATGGGCATGGCTGTCTCTTGTCTCATGGGTTTTAGGACAAGGGGCAGCCAGTTCTTGGTCTTTCCTTGATAACCTCTGCCAGACAGTTTGCATTTAAAGCCTTCTCTCTCACTAGGACCCCAAGTGCACTGGCCCAGGCTTCAGGAATTGTGGGCCCCAGGGAGCTGGGAAGAAGTGGGGGTGGCTCCTCACGTCCCTGGGGCCTTTGCTTGGTGTCTGCATGAGCCATCCCTGACTCACCAAACCAAGAAGAGGAAACTTCCACTGAGGACCACCTGCCAAGCCAACATCTCCAAACTATGCTGGAGTTAAGTCCTACTCAGGGGCTCACATTTCAGGTCTGAGGGAACCTGCGAGAGAAGGCAGTTGGGAAAAAACACACGAGTGCCCATTTAATTGGCTGTGCTGCCGTGCTGGCAGCGTGTGGTCTGGAGGATTTTTCTCCCTTCCTGGCTCTCCCTTTAATGGAGTGGAGCTGGGCTTCCCATTCTCTGGGCAGAAGCGCCTGTTTTGTTTCTGTCTTTGCTTGCATCTGATGGAAGCAGCACTTTGAGGAGGAAGACTGCTTATTGTTTAAAAGGGGCAGTCTAGCAGGAGGCTGCCTTGTTTTCCGCAGATAACAAGCAGGGCACATCCTCTGCTGAGTAACAAATCAGCCCAGGTGCAGACTTTAAGGGTTTCAGCAAGGGGTGTGCTGCCTCCGGCTGAGTCACGGCCAACTCAGCATGACTGCACCTGGCTGCTTCCTGGCGGTGTGTGTCATTGGGTGGGGACACTGTGTCACATCCACTGTTGCTCCAGTCACTTCCTTCCTCTCTGTGCTTTAGGGGACCCAAGGAGATGGGGGTGGAGCAGACCAGACATCCCTGTGTGCAGGTGATGAGCCCTGGGCTGAGAAGGAGCCACCATTCAACCGGACCCCTTGGGCTTAAAGGCTGGACGCCTGGAGCTCCAAGTCTGCCTTGACCCCTTGTGTGCACCAGCTGGGTGTGCATTATGTCACCACCACATGCTGCTCCTTAGAACTTACCAGCCCTCTTTCCAACACATGCCACTGGTCTCAAGGTTGAATGGGGTGAGAAGCGAGGGATGGATAATAATAACAAAAGTAATAATAGTGATTTACACCTGGATTATAATTCTTATCAATCTAAACCTGCTGTTACCTTCCTAAGGAGAAGCCTTCCTTTATAAGGTCCTATATCAGGACTTGACTTGCTTATTTATTTATTTTTGAGAGAGAGATCATGGGGGAGGGACAGAGAGAGAGAGAGAGAGAGAGATGGGGGGGGTAAGAGAGAGAATCCCAAGCAGGCTCCATGATGTCAGCACAGAGCACAATATGGGGCTCCATCTCATGAACCATGAGATCATGACCTGAGTTGAAATCAAGGGTCAGATGCTTAACTGATTGAGTCACCTAGGTGCCCCTCTATGTATATTTTTAAGTGCAGACTGGCCCAGGGAGGCTACTAGACCAGTGGTGCCAGCCTTCACCCAGGTCCCCCAGACAACAGTGTCCCTATACCGTAGGGTGGCAGGTAGGCAATCCCAGGCTTGGGAGTGTAGGGAAAGGACCTGAAAGCAGGGAAGGAGGAGACACAAATAAAAGGTGGTGTAATTTAGAGTCAGTGCCAGCCTCACAAGGAAGAGAGCAATTGCACACAGGACGTTCTGTAGATGTTGTATGGAATCAGTGCTCTTGGGCAGCCATTGGGGTGGGAACACGAGTGAGGAATTTATCTGTCAGTTCCTTCTATCTCCCAATTTTCATTGCTAAAGTGCATCCCATGGGGCAGTAATTCCCTGTGCTTGTGTGTGTGTTACCCAGTGTCCTGGATAGCCACCAGGGCAGTTAGAGCCTCTGAGGTCTGTTTGGCTTATACCCAGGTGCTGGGGCTGTGGCCCTCACCCACTGTGGATGTTATGGTGATCATGCCGAGGCCTAGCCTCTGCTGGCCAGGAGAGGCAAGGCAAGTGGCAATGCTGGACAGGGGTGAGGCAACTGTGGCTGTTCCTGGAGCAAGTAGCTGGGGCCCAGGGCTCAGGACGGCAAATCTGGAGAGGCATACCTGCTGGGAGTGGTGCAGTACCTTTACGCTAATGGGAAAAGGTACATCTTCCTCAAGCAATTGTATTTCTATTTGTTGGGGAAATTTTCATGATACATTTAATTTTGTTAGTGAAACATCCGTGTTTCCATCTGCCAGAAGGTGGTCATGATACATAAATACACGAAAGGTGCTTATGCAGCATACAACACGTAATAATTGTTCATGGCTTTGAACTAGCCTTATGGGCCCAGGTCAAGAGCAGTCTGGCACAGGAAGACCTTTGTAACATCCTTTCACGTTATACAGGAATATTGATTTGTTGATACTGAAGACAGGTTTCCTAAAGAATTCTGGAAGGAGACTCTCCAAGTGGGAGAATAAAGGCCAGGGAGGGAGTGAGTGAATGAATGGAACAGTCCCATCCCAGAGACACTTCCTCTCCCCCACTCTCTACCCCCATCATCTCCCTCTTGTCACTCCAACAAGCTCCACTTTATATACTGAAATTAAGAGTGATGTTTCATTTTTAAAAAAGATTCCTCTGCTTAGAAAGATAAATGTAAATACCATTTTTCTAGCATGTAGCAGGAACTCAATAAACATTGGCTTTTTACTAGATGGCTCAGGGCTGTGTGAGCAAAACCCTAGCCCAGTGGGGCAGCCCTGAGTAGTTTGCGTGGAAGACACGTGTACAAGAGGCTAGATTTCTGCCTCACTGAGCGTGGGGTGAGGCTGTAGTCCGTAGAGTCTGAGGAACTGTATGTACTCTTGGGGCCTCCTCCTTTTTAATCATGCTGTAGATTTCCTTCTTCCTTTAATAAACATCCTCTGGCTTGAAGCTGAGGACAAAAATATTATGGATAATCTCACTGGTGTACTTTCAAAGGTACATTATGAAACAAATAAACGAGAACAAACCTGAGGATAACGGTGTTTTGAAATCAACCACATGAGAGTGTTAGCTCTCAAACCGAGTGTCTGGTCCATTCTTGGACAATTCTGGGCATATCTGTTCTGGGTCCAGAGGAAAAAAGATGCTAAGTTGTCAAAATAGAACAGACTGGATCCATGTAGATCTGTAGACAGATGAGGTGACTCAGTAATTTTCCATGCTGGAGACCTGTTCCACTGAGCTGATATGAAACACAGGAAAAAAGACAGTACTGACTTGGAAATACAGGGACATGAAACTACTTCTGTTTGTAGGTTTAAAAAATTCATTTCTATCTCTGTCTTTTTCCAAATAGGATTTAAGGTGATTTACAGAGATACAAAGACTATAGCCAGAAGACGTAACACTAAAGTAGGAAAGGAAAAATAAAAATAAAAACAAGGATAAAATGTGAAACAGAGCCTGAGATTACTTTAAAAATACACCCTGATGGGCCATAAATTTGACTCTTGGCTCTTCTTTTCCTGACAGAAAAGAGAAACCTGATAAATCAACAAGCCTGGATCCAGAATAAGAGGGACAGATGCTCAGGGGAAAAGGAAAGGACTCTGATGTGAAAAAATGGGGCAGGAGGAGAAAAATGGGGCAGTGAAAGAAGCCACAGCAGGACAGAAAGAAGCAGGAGATGGCAAAACATGGAAATTTGTTGGGATGTGCCCATGGAAATTTCCAGAAAGAAGCCACCATGATTATTCATGATTAGGCCAATCCTAAGTGGCCTTTTGTGATGGTGGAAGACTTACCACATCTGAAGAGATCTGTGGAAGGCACCAGAACAGTCTTGTCTGACCTTGATACCACCTGCTGTTTTTGTTTTGCCATATGATTTATAGAGTATTTCAGACATGTCCTCTATTACTCGACTTTTTTTTTAATGTTTTATTTATTTTTGAGACAGAGAGAGACAGAGCATGAACAGGGAGGGGCAGAGAGAGAGGGAGACACAGAATCGGAAGCAGACTCCAGGCTCCAAGCTGTCAGCACAGAGCCCTATGCAGGGCTCGAACCCACGAATGTGAGATCATGACCTGAGCCAAAGTCGGAGGCCCAACCGACTGAGCCACCCACGAGCCCCTATTACTCGACTTTTTACATGAACCAGCCAACATTACAAGATTTTCTCAGACCTGTTCTGTTTGGGCTGGGCAGCATTATTATAAACTCTGCTATTATTTTCAATAAGCTTTATAAATGTTTGAAGGGTGAGGAGTGCAGAGTAGTTTGTTGGAAAAGGCATTGTTTTGGAGTCAGAAGAACATGGATTTAAAATTCAGCTCTTGAGCTTAATAGATATGTAAGAGTGACCTTAATTAGAAAATGGAGATGATGTATTGTGGATGCCCCTTATCCAGGATATGCTTAATAAGTGGTGCTTATGATTACTGAAAACAGCTCATAATATAAGGATCTGAGAAGTGTTAGCTTATATATTTCTTTGTGTAGAAACAGGAGAGAGAATATTAGAGGCTGGTTGGCATCATTCATAGTGACGTAGTCTAATTCAATGCCTCTCAATCTTTTTGACCTTGACCCAGAATATAAAATACATTTATGCTGCTACCCTCTATACATATATTGACCTGTAACTGAAAAAAAGTCCTGACCCATCACTTGAATATTTTCTTTTCCTTTCTATTACATTTAATGAAAAATGGCTGGTCAGGACTCACTAAATTGATTTCAGACCTATGAGTCGGCCTTATTATACAGCTTGAAAAACACTGGTCTAAAGAAACAGCCTGGTTTTATAAATATGTATAGTGCATATGGGTTTTTAGCCCTTGGATCAAGAGACAATGGATTATTTCATTTTTTATATGTTTACTCATTTCTGAGAGGTAGAGAGAGAGTGAGTGTGAGTAGGGAATGGCAGAGAGAGAGGGAGACACAGGATCTGAAGCAGGGCTCAAGGCTCCGAAATGTCAGCACAGAGCTTGAGGCAGGGCTCAAACCCCATGAACCACGAGATTATGACCTGAGCAGACGTTGGACATTTAACCAACTGAACTACCCAGGTGCCCCAGGATTATTTCATTTTTAAAAAACAAACTCCCAAGCTCCCATTCTCTAGAGATTGTTAAAAATTTAATCTTGGTCATCATTGTGGTTCTTTCCCTCAACCCTACCCAGGTCCTACAAAGGTCCTGCAGTCTCATGCAGACCAGCACTGGGGAGGGCCTGCTGTTCTTAGGTCTAGGCTCTTACAGACCTTAAAAGCTAAGTGAAGCCATGACTTCCATGATCAGCCAGCCCAGGACAGACTTGCTGAGGCTGGGACCCTATGCCTCCAGGCACACCCCCTCCTGATACCAGGCAGGCCATTCCCCTGAGGTTCTGACCCCATGTAGGATTCTGAAATGCAGGAGATCCCTCTCCTTCTGGGCTCACTCTTCACTTCCCTCCAAAACTAGGAGAATCTTCTTCTAAGCTATGCTCACTTCTGTCCTCTTCAGTATCTAAGCAGTTTCAGAGTCTCTCCCTCATCTGGGACTCTTCTTCTTATCTCTGCCCTGCTACCCTGGAAGCCCAGGTCTCCTGGAATCAGATCCTCCTGTGCCTTAATGCCTGCAGACAGGACTGCCAGGGTGAGGTAGGGGAGTAAAATAAACCCTGATCTGGTAGTTAAGATTATAGACTTCACTCTGGAGTTTGCCTTTTGTAGTGCGGTCATGCAGGTACTTGTAAAGAGCCTAGCACAGAGCAGTGATTGACAAATGTCTGTAAAATGAATGAATTAACGAGTGATTTGGGGCAAGTCATTTGACCTCTCTGGGCTTCAGTTTCTTTGCACTTCTGCTTTCAGCTCAGGGTGAAGGTTGGTGTGGATGGTTCATGAAGCCCATTGTTCAGTTGGGATGTCCCAGTGAAAGCAGAGTCAGAACCCCTGGTTTTTCTCCATGCCCACAGTGAGGAAAAAGGGATAACTGAGCATAGTCACATTTGGTTTTACTGGAGAGAACATCCGTTGTTTCTCCATCCTTGTGGTGGAATTCACTGTGTTTCTTCCTATCTCATGTGCTTTTAAAAAAAGTGCTGCTTTCCAAGGCATTTGCTTAAGGTGTAAGTAGAGTTAGTGATTTCTTTCCATCTCTGTATTTCTCTTTTTAAGGGAGTTGAGAATTAAAGAACTCTTATGAAGCACATTCCTTTACTCTCCAGCTCCCTCTCCTCCACTGCCCAAAACCGACAAACAGCCCACCATGGAGGTGTGCGCACAAGTGTGATGCCAGCACCACCTGCCCCAGAATCCACAAAACCTTTGAAATGTATGGACCAATTTACAGAAAATGTACTTGTGTAAGAACTGGAAACTTACTAATTGGCTACCAGTTTGCCCTAGACCCAAGCTACAAATACCCAAAAAATGTAGACAGGCTTGGATGATGAAGATGGTGATAGGGGTGCCTGGCTGGTTCAGTCAGTAAAGCATGTGACCCTTGATCTCATGGTCTTGAGTTCAAGTTCCCCATCGGGCATGGAACCTACTTAAAAATAAATAAATAAATAAAAATTTAAAAAAGAGAGTTGTTTATTTTCTATGCCTTCTGTATTTGATACAAGGAAGTTTATAAAGTGGTTATATTCTTCCCTAGTCTTCTCTTTTTATGAACTCTATGATTTTAATCACTTATGACCCTATCTAAATTAATAACCTGGAAAATTCTATTAACACTATGTTCCTTCATGTTTTTATAATTATGCCTTGTATATATTTCTACTGATGTAATTATCATTTGTGTTCAAATTAGCTATTACATATCTATCTTCCTAACTAGATGGAGATCTTCCTTAGCATAGGAATTGTGCCTTTTTCATGCTTGTATCAACTTAGTATTTAACAAGGAGCTACCACACAGCACATGACCAATAAATGCTTGTAAAATGAATTGAGTGTAAGCTTTTAACCCAGGGTCAGTTAGTCTGTAACACAGCTGACATTTCCAGCTCTGTGACCATAACAGACATCACTAGTTGATCACTGATCACAATGATCTTTCTCACTAAGCTGGGACATAACCATTAGTGTTTCTTTCAACACAGCACTGTAGGCAATAGCTATGAATAGATCAAGGATGGCATACAATAGGAAATCCGTCACCTAATATTACTATTGCTGTAAGTCGCATTAGCTGATGCAAGACAAGGCCTGGGTCAGGGCCAGTGTTCATCAGTGTGCCTAGTATGACCCACTGATTATTTATAGCTAGCCTCTGTCCTTACTAATTAATGCCCATGCCATGCCTGTGGTTAAGTATTTTGAATATAATGCTTGGATCAGACAATCATTGTCCCACACATTCTCATGCCACAATCTCAGGTTCATTCTTCCCTTAGAGAATTCAGATCTCTCTGATTCATCCAGGTCTGGCAGGGGAGACTCTGTCCAGTCTCCCCAGTGCCAGGAAGCGCTGTTCCTGCTTCCACTGTGGTCTCCTACCCAAGGCACTGTTCTACAAATGGGGGTCATTCTCATCCCTGCAACACCTTAGTTGGATATACTAGATCTCCATCTAGTTAGGAAGATAGATAGGTAATAGCTAAGATGTGTCTAAGTAGTGAAGCTCCCAAATGTTCCTTAGTCCACAGTGGCCTTGAGAGTGGCGATCTTGCTACTTTAGTTCCTTCCTGCTCTGGACTCAGCACAACTGTTGCTGGTTCCCACAGCACTCCCCAGGGAGCCTTGGTCAGCCAATGATTATGCCAGAGAACTCAGAAGCATCACTGCTGCTGATGCTGCCCTTTGGCCTTGCCCCTAATCCCCCCCTAGCCTCCTTTGCTGAGGTTAATCTCCTACTTCCCACAGCTAAGGCAGCTGTCACCCTTGCTGTGACACAGAGAATTTGATTCACACTAATGTTGCTGTGTAATTGGATTTCAATGATATTGTCTTTGTGTTCTGTCACTCTGTGGTCCAGAAAAATATTCCTGCAATTACAGAACTTTTCTTTGGAGACGGAGATAAGACACTGTATTGAATGCTTCCTGTGTGTCACTGCAAGATCCCTTGGTTTACCTGACCTTCATTCCAGCCACTGTGATGGGTTCTCACGGCTCCAACTAGCTTCATGCAGGTGCAGCCTGCAAGCGTCTTGTCTCAGACACAGGCTGTATAGTCTCTTGCTTACTGTTCTGACGCTTCTCTGTTGACCCCATGGTGTAGAACTCAGAAATTTTCAGTGTCCCCATATATGCAACCTACAACATGTGGATTTAGCACCCAAAGGGCATACCTTTAACCAATGTGAGATGGGAACCCTAGAAATGGTTCTCCTTTCTTATAAAAGGTCCTGAGACAGTATAAAATCTTCCAGACTATAATTATGTTTATATATGACTATTTAATCTGACTTGTATATAAAAAGAGTCTCTTCCCTCTTTCTCTTCGTTCTTTTTCTTTGTTGTACTTATTGTCCAGCATACAGTACAGAAACAATCGACTACTCATGTACTCAAAAACAAACAAAACAAACAGAAAACCTCACTCAATACACAAAAAATTTTTCAAAATTATCATAGGTCTAAATGTAAGAACTAAAGCTAAAAAAACTTGTAGAAAGAAATGCAGGGGGAATTATGCATAGTCTTCTTAGAAAAGATAAAGGTTTATTACATATGATACAAAAAATGTGACATATTAAAGAAAAAAATGGTACACAAAAATTCATCAAAATAAAAGTAACTTTTTTCTTCAAAAGACACCTTAAAAATGACAAAAACAAGCCAAGACTAGGAGACAGTTTTTGCAAATTATGTACCTGGCAAAGAACTCATATCCAGAATATACAAAGAACTTTTATATCAATACTAATACAAGAAACCAAATTTTGTAAAAAGAACAAAATATTTGAATAGTCAGCAAAAATGATATATAAATGATTAGTAACTACCTGAAAAGACACTCAACATCCTCAGAGAAATGAAATTACATTTAAAATAAGATACTACTATGTACCCACCACGATGGGCACATAATACCCACTAAGACAAACAATAACAAGTGTAATGAGGACATGGAGAAACTGCACCCTTATTACATTTCTGGCAGAATGAAAAGTAATAGGAGCCACTTTTGAAAATCATTTTGGAAATTGATTAAAGATACACTTATGCAAAACATGAGAGACTATTGAATACTGAAAATGAACCGAGGGTTGAAGGGGTAGGGAGAGGGGGAAAGGGAGGTGGTGGTAATGGAGGAGGCACTTGTGGGGAAGAGCACTGGGTGTTATATGGAAACTAATTTGACAATAAATGATTAAAAAAAATAAAGATACACTTACTGTAGGATCTGGCAATTCCGCTCCTAGGGAAATGAAAAACTCCAAGAATAACAAAACCCTATGTCCATACAAAGACTTGAACTCCTTCATTTGTCACTCTTCCTTGTAGCATTTTTCATAGTGGCCCCACAATGGAAGCAACCCCAAAGTTCCTTAGCTCAGGAATGGTTAAACAGAATGCGGAATACATCTATACAATGGAATTGTCCTTAGTAATTAAACAAACAAAACTACCTATACAGGCAACAAGAATGACACTCAAAAACATTCTACTAAGTAAAAGAAGTTAGACACAAAAGACTATTTATGTTTCCATTAAATGAAATTTCTTTCTTTTTAAAAACGTTTGAGAGAGAGAGAGAGAGAACAGGGGAGGGTCAGAGAGAAAGGGAGAGAGAGGATCCCAAGTAGGCTCTGTGCTGCCAGCAAAGGGCCTGTTCCAGGACTTGTGCTCACAACTCGAGCTCCCGTGAACCGCGAGATCATGACCTGAGCTGAAACCAAGTTGAATGCTTAATTGACTGAGTCACCCAGGCACCCCTTAGATGAAATTTCTGAAAAAAGTCAAACTCTTCCATGGACAGAAAGCAGCTCAGTGGTTGTCTGAAACAGGCAGGGGGATGTAGAGGGAGGAGGGAGGAATTTCTTTTATGGTTTGTGCTGCTGTGTTTTATTTAAGAAATCTTTGCCAAACTAAAGTCCACTGCAATTTTTTCCTACGTTTCCTCCTAGAAGTTTTGTAGTTTTAGTTTTTCATTTGGGTCTCTGATCCATATAATTTATGTCTATGGTGTTTCAGCACCACTTGGTTGAAAACACTCATTTTTCTCTACTGAATTGCCTTTGTGCTTTGGCCAAAAATCAGTCTCCTTGTTGGGATGAGCACTGGGTGTTGTATATAAGCCAATTTGACAATAAATTATGTTAAAAATCAATCTCCTGTTGTATATATATGTGGATTTTTTTCTGGACTCTGCTCTGTTCCACAGATCCATTTCTCTTATTATACTGTCTTGGTTATTACCGATTTATAATAAGCTTTGAAATCAAACAGTATAAATCAGGGACTATAAGTCTTTCAATCTTTTTAGAAAAGCTGTTTTAGCTGTTTTAGGTCCTTTTCATATTCATATACGTTCTTTAATAAGCTTATCAATCTGCACCCAAAAATTCCTATAAAAAGTTTGTTACGATGTGTTAAATCTATAGGTCAATTTGGGGATCTACCGGTACCCTATAATTTCAAAATCAAATTGCTTAAAACCAACAATTAAAAAAATCTTGTAAGCAGCCAGAGAAAAGGATACATTGCACAGCGACAAAGATGAGAATGACAGCAGGCTGACTTCTCATTAGTAAAGTGCAAGCCACAAAGAGCAGAGCAACATCTAATCCAAAGAAGAGACAAATGATCTGTTTACATTTATGCAGTGTACTGATTTTTTTCTAGCATCTGAGTCCGTATTTTCCATTTACTGTGCTCTCTACCCTCCCCTGGACCTCTACCTCGTTAGTCAGTCTTATTGCTTTCATTATTATTTACAGTGAATGCTTATTAAAATTACCAATGTATTTGCCATGTGCTTCTTACATGACACTGAAATCTATTCTTCCCATTGTACATTTTAACTGTTATTTCAGGAAGTCTGTAAATAGTAAACCTGCTTGTCAGGAAGCCTCTTTATTTTGCTCTCCATCTCGAGTGACGGTGTCAGTGGGGTAGAATTCTAGTTAGATAGTTTTTCCCTCTCCGAACTCTGAGATATCACTCCATTGTCATTTGACTTCTGTTGTTATGTCTTCTCCAGTATAATTGTCATTCTGTGATGAATAATCTGGTGCTCCTAAGATTTTTTTTTCTTTGTTTTGATGATTTGCTATTTTGTTACAATATGTTTAGTTGGGATTATGTTTTTATTTTTCCTGCTTATGTCCTGATTTGTTCCTTTATTTATTATTATTATTATTGTTATTATTATTTATTTGAGAGAAGAGAGGGAGAGTGCAAGCAGAGGAGAGGGGCAGAGGGAGGGAGGGAGAGAATCTTAAGTAGGCTCCGTGCTGAGCATGGAACTCCACGCACAGCTTGATCCATGACCCTGAGATCATGACCTGAGCTGAAGTCAAGAGTCAGCTGCTCAATCAAATGAGCCACGTAGGCGGCCCCTGATATGCTCCTCTCATCCAAAGACAGATCCCTTTTTTAATTCGGGGTGTTTTCAGCCTTTAACTTTTCAAATACCCCCAACCCCTGTATTTTTTCTGTTGATTTCTTTTGTAATTTTTAGCAGACATATTTTGGGATTTTTCATTTTATCCTTTATGTATCTTAGCCTCTCTTTTCTATTTTCAACCAATGCTACAGATTTTTAAAAAATGTTTATTTATTTATTTTAAGAGAGCTGAGCTGTCAGCACAGAGCCTGACACGGGGCTCCATCTCACGAACTGTGAGATCATGACCTGGGCTGAAATCAAGAGTTGATCGCTTAACCGTCTGAGCCACCCAGGTGCCCCTGATACAGATTTTCTTTCTTTATTGTTTTAAAAAATTTTTAATGTTTATTTTTGACAGAGAGACAGAGTGCAAGCAGGGGAGGAGACAGAGAGAGAGGCAGACACAGAATCTGAAGCAGGCTTCAGGCTCCAAGCTGTCAGCACAGAGCCTCAAACTCACAAACAGCGAGATCATGAGCTGAGCAGAAGTCAGGTGCTTAACTGACTGAGCCACTCAGGTGCCTCCAGGTTTTCTTTAGATTTATATTTCAGTTCTCCAGTTTTCTGTCTGCCTGGATCTTGTATGCTGTTTTCCCACCTACTACATTAAAAAAAATGATCTCTGCACCCAGTGTGGGGCTCAAACTCACAACCCAAAGATTAAGAATAGGATGTTCAACTTACTGAGTCATGTCTACTACACTTTTAATTTAAATAATTACACCTTTCATTTCTACAATCTATGTATAGTTTCCTTTCAAAAACACATGTTCCTCCCACCCTGTATTTGATGTACAGTTTTTATACCTTTTATCTCTAAATATCTTAAACAAACTTATTTTGCAATCTCTTTCAGTTTATCCTATAACCTTTAGTTTTGGATAGTGCAGATGCTCCTGTTTGATGTTCTTCATGCCTCCCTCTCTTTGTAAGGTCTATACATTTTTCTTGTGAATTTATCTTCAGGGAGGGTATCCGGGGTACTATGTCTTAGTCAGCTCTGGCTACCATGACAAAATACTGCAGCTTGGGTGGCTGATACATAGAAATTTATTTTCTCACAGTCCTGAAGGCTAGAAGTTCAAGATCAAGGTGTTGTCAGCAGGTTTGGTTTCTCCTGAGGCCTCTGTCCTTGGCTTGAAGACTCTTTCCTCACATGGTCTTTCCTCTGTGGGTGCATCCCTGATATCTCTTCCTCCTTTCAGAGAAAAACCAGTGCAATTGGGTCAGGGCTCCACCCTTATGACCTCACTGAACCTTAATTACATCTTTATAAATTTCTTTTTTATTGTTTATTTATTTAAAAAATTTTTAATGTTTTTATTTATTTTTGATACAGGGAGAGACAAAGCATGAGAGGGGGAGGGGCAGAGAGGGAGACACACACACACACACACACACACACACACACACACACACACAGAATCAGAAGCAGGCTCCAGGCTCTGAACTGTCAGCACAGAGCCTGATGCGGGGCTCAAACCCCTGAACGTGAGATCATGACCTGCGCTGAAGTCGGAAGCTTAACTGACTAAACCACCCAGGCACCCCTATTGTTTATTTATTTTGAGAGAGAGAGTAAGAGAGAGAGAATCCCAAGCAGGCTCTGTGCCATCAGCATGGAGCCCGATGTGGGGCTGGAACTCACAAACCATGAGATTATGACCTAAGCCAAAACCAAGAGTTGGATGCTTAACCAACTGAGCCACCCAGGTGCCCCATGAACCTTAATTACCTCTTCAAAGGCCCTGGCTTTAATTTCAACCATACTAGGGGCTAGAGTTTCAGCATATGAATTGTGGGGAGCATAATTCAGTTCATCACAAGGGGTAAAGAAA
Source organism: Suricata suricatta (assembly GCF_006229205.1). Lineage (NCBI taxonomy): Eukaryota > Metazoa > Chordata > Mammalia > Carnivora > Herpestidae > Suricata > Suricata suricatta. The sequence goes on along the minus strand of NC_043713.1, from coordinate 56,785,756 downwards.
TGGTTCTCTAGAACAGATTTATAGGGCCCTCCTCTGTGTTTCTAGTGGTTGCACCTATTTCAGAATTTTTAGATTAATTTCTTAGCATGAAGGTTGTCTCACCATATCCAGATTATAAATTCAGATCTCACAACTCTATTTTGATGTATTGTGGGTGGCTCTTTTGGTCCAAGGACCAGAGTAGGTGGCAATCTTGTTTCTTCTTCAGGCAAGTTGGAAGAGCTTTCCTACTCATAATTTCATGAAAGAAATGAAAATTTGAGTTTCCTGACATTATTTAAGACTGTCCTTTCCCCATGGTCCTAGAACGAACTCTCCTGTCCCAGTAAGTGTGTTAAAACTTCAACTTCCAGCTGATAAGACCTTTATTTGGGTCTGATAACCCCAGGCCATGCTGCTTCTGCTTTTAATTACCACTCTGGCTTTGGTTTCCTTTTTTTTTTAAATAAATTTTTTAATGTTTATTTTTGAGAGAGAGACAGAGACAGAGCGTGAGAGGGGAAGATGCAAAGAGAGAGAGACACAGAATCCAAAGTAGGCTCCTGCCTCTGAGCTGTCAGCACAGAGCCTGATGTGGGACTTGAACTCATAAACCGTGAGATCATGACCTGAGCCAAGGTCAGACACTTAACCTACTGAGACACCCAGGTGTCCCTGGTTTCCTTTATATATTGGACCAGTTTGGAACCAGTTTCCTAGATCGTGTAAGGTGAGCTACCCACTTAAGTCTATTCTTCAGGGGGTTACATATGTGTAGAGAAAGGTGGTGGGAGAGGGTGGTAAATCTCTTACATGTCTACTTAGTCCATTATATTGACCAAAAAGTGTAATTCTGGAAGGCCTTTTTTTGATAGTTCCCTTTAATGGCCAGTAACAATCCTTCAATTTCAAAGCTTATGTTCTCTATTTTACACTGGGCTACTTCCCTGTTTCCTAATTGACACACATTTAAAATCTGAGCTTATAAAAGATTATCAGTGGATGAATGGTCACATTTTTCATGATTATAATTTTACATTCTATCTAATCCTTCTTTTTGAGAAGATCTAGCAGGTTCTTCTCTCTACTTGCCTTCTTTGGGCAAATCCATCCTTCACCCCCCATCAATTACCTTAAAATTACAAACCCAACAAAAATAATTGCCACCAGGAGAAAGGCTTTTATTCCCTTTGTGGCCGTAAAATTGTGACTGGTCATGTTTCCGTTAAAAAGGAAGGAATATCCACCAAACCTTGTATTTTTTCTCTGAGATGATTTCATAGGTCAAAAGTATCCCAAAATGTTTTGGCAAAGCATAGCTACAATGACACTGCATCAATCACATGCTAATAAAACTCCAGCTTACATTTCCTTTCTTTTCTGGGTAGACTCTCAGTGAAGTCTCCAGTGGGCTCTGTACTGACAACAGCCAGGAGCTGATCATGACGGAAAAGCTACTCCCAATAGGATTTGCAAAATAAACACTTTACAATAGAGGATGAGATAACAATAATTACAAAAATGGGAAAAGGGCCAACAGCTAATGGATTTCCCAGCTCCCATTTTCAGCAACCCAGGTAGGACTATGTTTTAAGAAGTCTGATTTCCATGCAATTTAAAGTTCTGTTGATTTCAACATCTGAGGTCTCCTAAGTGTGGTCTGATCAGTTCCTTCGAGGAAAAAAAAAAAAAGGAAAAGATGACATTTCCCCCCATGAAAATTACTTAGGCTGAAAAAGGTTCTTTCAGAAACTAAGAAAGATTCTACTGCTTACAGACTTAGCATAACAAACATCCATTCCTTTCACGGAAAGCTATTGGAAAATTATGGCCTTAAAGTCCTTCTGATCATAGCTAGAAGTGACAAAAATGCTGTAAGTGAACTTAAATACAAACACAGACTGTGAATTTATGAGGTTCTGTGCACTTCTCTTATAGTCTCAGTCAGCTCTTTCCATAAAAGAACTGGAGAGTCCACTGTTCCCCCTGGACTGAATCTCTGAATTGACCTGTGCGCCTCCACCATTCTGTCACAGAACAATAAGAAGGTTAATGAGTGCTTTTGATGACTAGGATGGATGGCAAAAGTCCTAGCTCAATCTCAGGTCGCCTGTATCACCTTTCCTTACCCTGTCCAAGTTTATTCGCTTGGTTTAAAAATGCGAGCCAACTACGTTAGCCAAAGAGCTAATGTTGGGGGAAAAGCCAACCCCATACAGGATATAATAAAGCAGAATTCACTGAGGTCTGAAAGCATTTGACGTCAACAGGTGCACAAGAGCTGTCACAGAGGATTAGCAGCTAGGAGGTTTAGGGGACTGGGCACTAATCTGGGATTCTAGAAACCTGGGCTGCAACCAGAGATAATACATACCTCACCCTATGCTAGTTAAGATGCTTTTCAGCAGCACAGATACACAGGCATCTGCAAAATGAGGGCATCCAGCCACCTGTTACCATTCCTGATCCCCTGAATACAGCCTTCTTGTGAGCTCCCCTGAAGCTATGCAGTCAGGCAGCCTGCATCAAAGGCATGAGGCTGGGAGAAAGAAAGAAGCAAAGAAAAATGGTTTCCAGAGTGAAAACATCTGTACCTATGCAATGAATACTTCAGGCAATTTTACATAAAGCAAGTTAATACTATGTGTGCTTCATTTTCCTAAAGAGGGAGGTCAAATATATTATTGATCTAGATATGTTTTATGTGCCTTTGGCCTTAAGTGACTATTTCATTTATTCATCTGTCCATTTACCTTTCCAGTCAATATTTATTGAACACTCATTGTATGTCATGTTCCATTCTAGGTGCTGAGGAGGCAGATATAGATATTAAAGATACTTAAATAAAATGCTATAAAGAAAAATAAAATAAGATAAAGGGGCAGCAAATAATACGGACTATATCGCCAAACAAAGGGGTGGCTTTTATTTGGAGGACCATAGTATAGATAATAGATTTGCATAATGGTTGTTTAAAAATGCTGTGTTTTTTGATACTCAAGTGTTTTTTGTTTTTGTTTCTGGTACTCAACCTTTTTGTTTTTCAGATTGACTTACATCATTTATTACAATTTGGTCCTACACAATTCTGCAAAGATAATTTATATATCTTTCCAAAAGTAGGCTTGCAAATCAAGTTGTAATTTACTATTGTCCTATTTGAGATCATTAAAACTAAAAAGTGAAATGCTATTCTGATTTCTTGACAAGGGCCAGTGTTTGAAAAAACAATATAATCACTGTCCTAACTATGTCACTCTAGTTTTTCTCATGTCATCTAATTAAGATCTTTCTTTCTTTTTTAATTCCAATATAGTTAACATACAGTGTTATATTAGTTTCTGCTTTGGTGCTCAACTTTTGAATCTTTCATTACAATAATCATTCTATAAAAGAACCAGTTTCTTCTACGATTAACACACACACACACACACACACACACACACACACACACTATTTCCAGGACAGTGTATTTATATGTGAAGGTGTTTATTATGTAAACTGTTAATTTTTTAAATTTTTAAAACATTTTTTAAAGTAGGCTTCACAGCCAGCGTGGAGCCCAACACAGGCCTTGAACTCACGACCCTGAGATCTAAGACCTGAGTTGGGATCAAGAGTCAGATGCTTAATCAACTGAGCCTCTCAGGTGCCCTTGTCAGCTGTTAATTACACAACTAACTTCCAAGATGTCATAGGTTGGCTTTTCTAGAAACGGATGCCAAGATGGAGTTTGAGGTGTATGGTATTTATTGGAGGTTAAGCTCTGTGGGAAGGAGATGAAGGAAGTGGGATTTCTTCAAGGGAAAGATTAAATTACAATGCAGACCAACAATGAGAACCCTCTGGAGAGCTCTGGAACAGAAATGGCCTGACAGAGTGGTCCCATGTTGGGCTGAAACAGCTGGGCCTCTGTCTCCTACCACAACAGGTCTATGGATATGGGTCCCTAAGGAAGAGCATGTTCTTGGGCAAGTCAGCTCTCTGCAACTGAGGCAAGAAGTAGCTGGTGATTGATTATCTTCTGACAGCTAGTACAAGCCCTCCCTTGAAAGGGTTGCAGGCACTGCATCTCCATGTCCACCACACAAAGATATCTATATACTTGCAGGCAAACTGGGAGAAATATCTTCAACATAATAATGGGCAAAAAGTTACTAAGTTTGATAATTAGGAATGCTGTTGCTATAAACATCCATTTACAGGTTTGTATGTGGACATAAATTTTCAGCTCCTTGAGTAAACACCAAGGAATGCTATTGCTGAATCCTATTGTAAGAGTCTGTATAGTGTTGTAAGAAATCCCAATCCGTTTTCCAAAGCAGCTGTGCCATTTTGCATTCCCACCAGCAATGAATGAGATTTCCGGTTGCTCCACATCTCCGCCAGCATTGGCATTGTCAGTGTCCTGGATCTCCAGCCATCCTAGTAGGTGTAAGTTAAGTAGTTTCACATTAGTTTTTTCATGAAGCTCTCTGCTCACATATTTGAAGGAAGTCCTAATTTTGAGTCTTCAAGTAATGAAGAACGGAAGAAATTAAACCGTCTCAATAATATCAGTTTTGAGTAACACTACTAGGTCTACCTTGACCAAAATAAATCAAAGATTTATGTTTCTATGTGGTTCAAGAACTGCTTTTCTATTCTTTTTGAAAAATGATAGTTAAAAACAAAATACTAAACCAAAGGATAAGAAGGTACTATTTCTTAATTTTGGTATTGATAAACACATAATTGTGTGCTGAGATTATTTTAAGTTCAAGTACTAAAATTAGTCTAGAGCTGCTTTTCAAATTGCTAGTTAATAAAAAGAAGGTGCTTTTCGTATAGATTAAGTAAAAGTAATTTTAAAGCCTTCATATTTAGTTTTTTAAAAGACACGTTAATTTGACAGAAGTCTTTGGGGTGCAAAATAGTATCTGAAATATACAAAAGCATTGCAAGGTATGGTTCTCGTGCAGTTGCAGAATTCCGGGGACCCTGGGTGGCCCTGAAACAGGAGTAGGATGGGGGCGCTATAGGACCTACCAGAGGTACTGACACCAACCCGGGCCTTGAGGGAGGAAAAGAATCCTTCATTTTCTTTCTATGGCAGGACAGATGCTAGAGGATAAAATCCAAGAATTTGGATTCTTGTTGCCCTTTACCGACTTCTACACTGAACATGAAAAGGTTGCTTGTAGAACTTTAAAATCATCTCTGGTATTGCGTAGAGGGAAAAATGTACTCTTTCTAGATTTCCCCCCCCTAAATAGGGCAGATCTGCAAAGATGGAAAGACAAAGAAATACTAAAAATAACTTTCCCCAATTAGTGGTAGCCAAACACATATGGGAAGACAGAAATAGCTTTCGATGGCCCAAAGCAAAATTGTGATGCAAATGAACTCCCCAAGTGCAGGGAGTAATTAGAAACAGCCATGAAAATGTACTCAGGACGCTGTGGGAACAGCTGCCAAACGTGGAGGGCTGTGAGGATGGTCTTGCAACTTCTTGGAACCTGTAGACATTGAGGGACTGACTCAAAGGACATTTATTTCTGTTACTTTCCACAAAGGCGTGGGTGCTGGGCTTCTTCTTGGAAAGTCAGAAATTCTGGATCTTCTAAACAGAAATTTTAGGGAGGGGTGTGTGATCTGAATTGCACATTTCGAGAAATCCAGAGGCCAATGGCTCTGTTGCTGCTTCTCAGCTGGCAGGGATTTTGTTTTTGACTCTGGACACGTGGAGAAGAGCCACCTGTGGGGCATGGGCAGTGGTGAGAGGGCACAAGAGACTGCCAAGATCAGCATCACTCTGGGCTTTGGCCCAGCTGACCAGCTGGTTTCCTTGCCTAGGCGAATTCTGCTGCCACTCAGCCAGCTGGCCAGGGCTCCTGCTGGGGCTGCCTCTCTGGGGTGGAGAGGGTCAACAGCTAAGACCACAGGGGCTGCCAGACCCATGATGACGGGGCCATGGGGAGCCTGATCTGACCTGAAGGGCAGTTCCTCCAGGCATCTGCCAATTTCCCTTTGTCATTGGCTCCCATCTCCGTTAATGATCTCAGATATTCAAATTCTCTTCCTCTTCCCTATTCTCAGTGAGATATTGTCAGTGATATTCAATGAGAAGATGAGAGCAGTGGTTGATAAAAGACTATATTTCTTTGTACAGATGAGCAGCCAGTGCCTGGGCCCCAAAATGCCCACTTCTCACTGGGTACATCTCCAAGGTCCCGTGGTTCTCCCCAGAGTCCGAGGGGTGAAAGGCTCATGCTTGGGATGGCAGGGCCTTCAAGATCACAGCATTGTCTGCAGATTGGCCCGTACCCACCCCCACATGGTGTTTAATGTGAACTGAACCTCTGTGTGCATCTGTTCTTTCTTTTTCTTTCTCCCACCGACTCTTAATTTGCTATCCATCACTCCAAATTCTGCTTTTGACCACCCCTTATTCTACACTCCCTCAAATAACCTACGGATCAGGATCCTTTCTCCCAGAACCCGGTGCTGCTTTCCTGCACTGAAGAATGGCCTGCCTTCTCTGCTTCAGTCCTGGCAGGCAATGATCGGACAGTCCTCACTTCCCTGTAGAGGAATTTGATCAGGGAAGTGGGGGTGGGGGTAACGACTCTGGATATGTCACACAGCCAGCCTGTCACTTACACTGAAGCCTGACTCCCAAGGGGTTTGAGAATGTTTTCTCGGATGCTTCTACTCAGCCTGCTCAAGGGTGGGGCTCCCAGCCTGATCTCTTTTCTACCTGCTCTGCTAATCAGTTTACCAAAAAAATGTAAACCAAGCCTCACTTTTCCCAGATGGGCCTGCTTTCTGACCATCGCAGTTCTCTTTTCCCCTCTGTTGCCTCTTAATTTTATATCCCACCTTGCAACACCCTCCCAAGAGCCTATTTGTAGGCAGATAACAAACTAAAGGTCTCTGAGTTATTCTAAAGGTGTCTCCTTGGGAAACCTGAACTCAGAACTAACAACCATGGGGTACCTGAGAGCCTTAGTTGGTTAAGCATCTGACTCTTGCTTTTGGCTCAGGTCATGATCTTGCAGTTCATGGGTGTGAGCCCCGCATTGGGCTCTGTGCTGACAGTGCGGAGCCTGCTTGAGATTCTCTTTTTCTGCCCCTTCCCCTGCTTGGGCTCTCTCTTTCTCAAAATAAATAAAGTTTAGAACGAACAATCTTGTAGTAATTGAAGGAACTGCAATTTCACAAGTTATGTGGATGAACATACATCTTTCCTGAGTACTCACCATACATGAGATTCTGTGTGCACAATGACATGGTGGAGGACAATGTCCCTCTTGGGGCTTGAGTTTCTTGTTTAGAGAAAGAAGAAATACAAGTTACAGGGAAGGGAAGTAGAAAATGACACAAAGGAGAAGGAAGGGGTGGTGACAGAGGATGGAAATACCACTTTGGCCCGGGGACTCCAAGGGCATGTTTTGAGAGGAGGGGCCTAGGTCTAGGGAGAAAGACAGCTGAGTTTGAATCTCAGCTCTGCCAAGGGCTAACTGTAGGCCCTCATCCTACCTCAGTTTCCCTGACTGTGAGACAAGGGTAGTCATACTACCTCATAGTGCCATCACCAGAATACATAAAATAAGGCTCGTTAAGGCCACTGGCACATAGTTACTGGGGAATTAGCAGAAGCTATTGCTGTGTGAGCTTCATGGAGGAGACGACAACTGACCAGGCCCCAGAGCCAAGGTATGTATGACATACATCCAGGAATGTTCCTGGTAGAGTTGGGGACTCAGAAACAAACAAGGTCCAGTTCCCACTAGCAAAGAGCTTTGAAAGAACAGACAAATCCCATTCTTTGGGGCTGAGAACACAAGTGATGCCAATCCTTGGTGACACCGTTTTAAAATAGCTACTAAAGAAAGCTGCTAATGAAGAAGAGAAAGCACACAGGTGTACACTGTAGTGAAGACCGTTAACTCAAGGGATTGAAAGTACTCACCAGGGCTGCGCTGGAGGAAGAACAGATTTTCCGGGAGACGGGTCTTTCTCCCCACGGTGGCTAGGGGGCGATAGAAGCACGCAAAAGCCGTGAGAATGTTTGTGTCCAGTGTTCCGGCTGACAGGTTGGTCCTGGGCCCTGCTCTGCTGGCCTGTAGCATGCATTCCCCACCCCACCAAACACCCCAAGTGCCCATCCTCTCGTCCCTTCCTGCCTTTTCTCTCCAAACATTTCCTGAAAGACTAATATGTCTCAGGCCTGCACAGGTGCTTAGAAACAGAAATGTACAGTAAACTCTATAGAAATACTGAGTCTTATACACACCATCAATCGGTTAGGTTGCCACGTTTGAGAAATGCATATCTGTTAAGATGAGAGTTAAAAAATTTTTTTAATGTTAATTTCTTTTTGAAAGAGAGAGAGAGAGAGCAAGCAGGGAAGGGGCAGAGAGAGAGAGAGGGAGACACAGAAACTGAAGCAGTCTCCACTCCTGAAGTCAGATGCTTAACCAACTGAGCCACCCTGGTGCCCCTAATGAGGTCTTATTTGAAACCTGAAGTCCCCTTTAAAACTCAGACCTGTCTAAACACTATTCAAAGTTTGGGAGACTACACTGAATTTGAGGAGGCAAGCCCCAGCTCACCAGTGAAGTATGGAAAGAGTGTGGCTTTACCATCACACGGCCTGGGTTCAGCTCTGAGCTGCAGCATAGTCAGTGGCATGACCTTAGACGAGTTATTCAACCTCTCTGAGCCTGGGCATACACAGCTCTAAAAGATAATAAATAATTGTGTGTATGCAGTATGTGCATTCACTAGTTGTTCAGCAGGTGTTGATTCCTCAGCCTCTGCTCTCTAGGAAGAAGGGAACAGAGGGAAGTGTGGAGCCAATATTCCACATGCTTGGTTGTCGACACTGTCTAAACGGACACAGACAAGGAACATCAGTTAATTCTGATGCTCCAAAACACTTGGAATTGTAGGGGAGAAAACCGAGAGAGTCTGAAATATGCTTATTATGAGGCAAGGAGAAGAGTTCAGTCCAACAGACATTTCTTGAAGGCTCCATCTGTGTGAGGCAAGGGGTCAGGGAAGGGAAGATGAGGACAAGACAAGGTGGGAATCTGGCCAAGCGCAGAAGCTTCATGAGCAATGATGTGACACCTGAGCAAAGGCAGTGAGGAGAAGAGACAAAGAGGGAGAGAGAAGAGCTGCAAAATGAGGCTGTCTGTTCTCTTGCTTCATGTGACTTTCCTAATAGTTTGTGTCAGCTGGTTTCTGGGTAATTGGGTGTGATGGCTCAGCCTGGAGTTGATTGACATGTGTGCTGAGCGGGGGCTCCCGAGGGAATCCTGAATTTGATTTGATCACGGTGAATTTTACATGTCATAAAGTATTTTATGAACTGCAGATACCCCGGATGACCTCGGTAAAATGCTTATTCTGGGGATATGAAGTTCGCTGTTAGAACAGGGGTGTGGTGTTATAAGAAGGGGCTTGGGTCTCGACTCTCACACTTGGCTATAAGACCAATTTTGCTCCTTACTACTCATACGTCATTAGACATGCACCTGATGACTTCTAAGCCCGAACTTGTCCTAGAAGGGTTCCAGGATGGCCCCCCCCCCCCCGCCAAATTCCTGTCTCTGGGATACATGTCCTGGATAATCTCCTCCAAGTGTGGTGGGACCTTTCAGTTTGGTAGGATATAGGCCCCTGATTATCTTATGCTGTATGGCAAAGGTGAGGGGCCTTTGCTGAAGTAATCAAGGTACCAAGTCAGTTAATGTTGAGTTAATAAAAGGGAGATTATCCTGGGTAGGCTTGACCTAATCAGGCACACTCTTGAAAAGAGGGTCTAGAGGTCAGAGACAGAAGTCAGGAGAATTTTCCTCAGAGCCTTGAAGAAGCAGACTGTCTTGTTGTGGAGAAGACCACATGCTAAAGAATGGCCCTGATGGAAGGCCAGCAAAAAGGTAGGGACCTAGTGTAACTACCAGAGGGAACTTTGGCCATCATTTCAGGGGCAGGCTGTCTTGGAGGACCACAAGCAGCAGGCTTATAAGAAGACTTAGAGGAGATGAGATCACAGCCCATCTGACATCACGCCTGCAGCTTTGTTAGGTCCTGCGCAGAGGACACGCTAAGCCATGCTGGGCTCTTCATCCATGAAAACATGACCATTGAGGCCTCTAAGTCTGCGCTGATTTGTTAGGAGGGAACAGAAAACTGACTCAGAACTTGCATCACCTACTTTATAGTGTTGTTGTGGGGATTAGAGAAGTATGCCAAGCACCTGGCGTGTGGGAGACCACTAATAAATGATAGGTTTTAGTCACATAATTGGTAATTACCCCATTCTTTTTTTTAGGGAACATAAATTTCTCTCTTTGGAATGGATCTTGTGAGATGCAAAGAAACATGGAGAGGGTTGAATAAATGATGTGTGTAACCTGCACTAGCGCAGTGTCTGGCCAGCGGTAAAGAATATGTGATAGCTATGATGATAATGATAATGATAATCATTATTCACAGTGATGACGACTTTTGTCCTGGTGAGAATTAGGCATATTTCTTAATAAAAACACAGATCTTTTCCCTCCCTTAAAACCACTTTTGACTTGCTTCACTTAAGCAAATTAGCTTTTCTTGCAGAAGGACTAGAGACCATTACTGAATCATACACAGAGTAGACATGAACCTTAGACATGATCTGGTCCAATTTCTTCAGTTTACAAAAACACCATGCATATGTAGTAGGCTTTTTCAATGCCACAAAGTCAATTCATAGCAGAATCAGAAATAGAATTCAGGTATGTTGACGCCAAGGTCATTCCCACAGATTCGTGCATTTTTTTCTTTTCTGAAAATCTCCCTCTATTTAAGACACAGTGCCATTTCAGCTCAGCATTGTCCTGTAAAACTCACCCTGCACATAATTTATCAGTCATGAACATTCATTTCCAGCTATCTCTTCTGAAGGATGTATTATTGATTCATTGAATTAATATTTACTGAGGGGCCTAATACATGCTATATTTGGAATCAAAATTATTAATCGGTAGCCCCAAAGCACACTAAAATTATACCTTACACTCCTTTAAACCTATTTGCCATAAGGACCCTCTAAGTAGGTGCTGCTGTGACTATCATTTTATAGGTGAAGATATTGGGAAATAAAGAGATTCGGGGAGTGGATGCCAGAGGAAAGGGTAAAATGGGCATGGGGATTAAGAAGTACAGACTCCCAGTTATGCGATAAATAAGTCACGGGGAGGAAAAGTACAGCCTAAGGAACACAGTCAATAATATTATAATAACGTTGTATGGTGACAGATGGTGGCAACGCTTTTCACGGGCAGCACTGAGGACTGAATAGTTGCATCATTATGTTGTAAACCTGAGACTAACGTAACAAGGTATATTAATTATACTTCAAAACAAAAATAGGGGCTCCTGGGTGTCTTAGTCGGTTAAGTGTCCGGCTTCGGCTCGGGTCATGATCTCCCAGTTTGTGGGTTTGAGCCCCGCCTCAGGCTCAGTGCTGACAGCTCAGAGCCTGGAGCCTGCTTCTGATTCTGTGTGTCCCTCTCTCTCTGCCCCTCCCCTGCTCATGATCTGTCTCTGTCTCTCAAAAATCAATAAATGTTAAAAAAATAAAACAAAAACAAAAACCAAAAAACATAAATAGAGATAGCTTCATAAAACTGTCTTAAAAATTAGTGAAAAAAGAAAAAAAAAGGTCCAGGGGTTTGTGGGGCCAAACAGCTAGTAAGTGATGGAGTTGGGATTTGGATTGGCTGCCACTTTGACCTTCTTCCTGCTTTTAATTAGACTGCTTCCCAGAAGCTGGTTTGGCCAAATAATAATAATGAAATTAGTGGGAGAAGTCAAGAGCCCTCCTCTCCGTCATCCCCATCCCTGGATGAAGAGATAGGATCTGGGATGAAATCTTTTCCCAGGCATAGATGCGAGGACTGACAGCATGGAAGGGAAGGAGGAGGAACGTGGTCTTGTTGCAGAGCCTCCTGAGACCCCTTGGCCTATTCCTCTTCCCCTTCCACCTGCAGCCCCTTCCTTCATCTCCCTCTTGCCACAGGGCCTGCCCCTGTGGGCGTTGCCTGTGAGTCCTGGGTTTATGGATCTGGACACGCAGGAACAGAGAGAAAGCAAGATAATCTTGTTTTGTTAAGTTGGGGTGGCAAACCTATGCTTTCAGAACTGCACATTGAGAAATGCAGAGCAACTGAGTGTCCTCTGCAGTGAGTGCATCAGCATGAATGTCTCTGCAGGCCAAGTAGAGAGAGACAGATCAGGTTGGGGGCAAAAAAGGAGCCCAACCAGAAAATAGTAGCTCAGGCTTAGCACCAGGACAGGATTAATGCTGGAATCTGACTGCAGCTGGATATTTTCAGTTTTCCATATGTAACAGGGTTTCCCCCCCTTTGGGTTATTGGCAAATGGTAGTTTGTTCATTCTGTTAGTTCTCTAAATTTTTTTTAATGTTTATTTTTGAGAGAGAGACAGCATGAGAGAAGGGTAAGGGAAGAGAGAGAGGGAGACAGAATCTGAAGCAGGATTCAGGCTCTGAGCTGTCTGCACAGAGCTTGACGCAGGGCTCGAACTCATGAACAGTGAGATCATGACCTGAGCTGAAGTCGGACACTTAACAGACTGAGCCACCCAGGCGCCCCCTGTTAGTTCTTTTAAAATAATCCCCATGTTGCTTTTCACAAATCCTGTGTCTGAAACACCTGAGAGGCTCCTGCTGCAATCTACAAAACACAAAATTGAATTGTTACCAATTATATTGTAGCTTCTTGCCCATAAGTATTTGAAAATAAATGATGCAAGTACTATTCATGAGACCTATAAAGTTTTTTTGATGGGATTGTAAGTCTTTTCCATTTTCTGGAAAAGGCGGGAAGGCCTGGTTGGGTTAAGTCCCATGCTTGAAAAGATGGGGAGCCATTGTCTCACAGATCAAGTTGAGGAGACTCCTCTGACCCAGTGGGTTGGCGTCTGGGCAGCCACCACACTGCCACCAGTAGCCTGCGGTTAGAGTGAGCTTGCATTTACATCCAATAATTCCTCAGCAGCTGCAGACCTGTGGGATCAGTGCCTCCCATGGCATCTGATACATCTTATCCCCTTCCCAGGCCCAAAAGTTACCAAGGGAAGCTGTAAAAGCCTAGTTTTTAGAGATGCAATTGCAATGCACTTATAAAATTTGTCATGCAAATAAATAGAAATATATTTCTATGCTAATGTTCAGTTGGTTAGTTCCCTATGATATTTGTGAGAAGTAAATAGCCAGTTAAAAAAAGAAAACCAACACATTAGCATTAAGCTTAAAAAGCTGTGGAATGAAAACCAATGTAGCCTACAGCAGGTGGGGTGTTGTGAGGTATAAACTGGCCTGGCTGGTAGTTTGTTTCTGTTTTTGACAGTCACAGATCACACATGAATGATTAATTCTGTATTCTTTCTCCTCCCAGGCTGTAGCCTTCTCTCCAATGTAAGCAGGATCTCCTCCTCTCCATAATGTCCGTGAGATTGAGCGGGGCCTTGATGGTCACTGAGGCTCCTTCAGTCCTGCACTGTGACTGGAAGTCTCAGTTTCGGGGGGTAGATTTGGTCTGTGTGAGGCATTTCATTGAACAAACCATTGCTGAGGATCTCTGTGGTCAGAGCGTTTGGAAAGAACGTCGGGAAGCCAGTGTGTTCCACCCTTCCATCTGCTATAGGTGTTCTTCTCTGCCTCTTGCCCTCTGGGCTCCTGTACCCTCCTCCCCTCCTCATGTCCTCTCCTCCACAGCGCATGAGTCCGAGAACAGGAGTCAGCTTCTACGTTTTCCATCCCAAGGGGATCTGCTTTCAATACCTTTTCTATTACCGTGGATCAAAATGTCCTTTGCTCCCACTTAAAGGAGATTTAGGCTCAGTGGTACCAGTGGGAGAAAGAACGTACATTCCATAAATCACCTGGCTACTAACTTTCTCTCCCTGTGTATATGGATTTCTCCTTACCACGTGTGCAAAATTCAAGTGGAAAATGGTGCCCATGATGACTTTGTGGGTGTTCCTGTGTCTTGAGGATGTGAACGGCGCTACCTGATTCTGCCAGGGCTGTGACCTTGTGAGGCAGGTATTAGTTCTATTTCATGGAAGAGTCATGGGGGACCTGGTGAGGTTAAGTCACATGCTCAAGATGGCCCCAGGATTGGAAATGGCAACTGCCCCACCCTGCCCTTCTAATCCTCTTCAAGTTGTGCTTTCCTTTTCTCTGTGGCATTGACCAAGTCCTCATTTCTTCTATAGCTTCCTTGTTCATTGGGTTTACTGCATATGGTCTGTCTCCCTGCCTCCCAGCCCTCAGTGAAAGTACACCTGCCCTACGAAGGCAGGGATTTTTCTCAGTTACGTTCATTGTGGTATCCCTATCGCATAGAAAAGTGCCTGCCTCCCATTACCCTGACTAAACATTTTTTAAATGAGTGAACAAAAGTAGTCGAAGCAAGATTTCTAATGAGATATCTTACCCCAACTTTAGCACCAACTTAGATATCACTGAAAGCTGTCTTTTTTTTTTTTTTGAATATAGACTCTTGGGGTGCCTTGGTGGCTCAGTTGGTTGAGCATCTGACTCTTGATTTCAGCTCAGGTTATGATCCCTGGATTGTAGGATTGAGCCCCGAGTTGGGCTCTAGACTGAGCATGAAGATTGCTTAAGATTCTCTTTCTCCCTCTGACCCCCCATACTCTCTCTCTCTAAATTAATAAATAAATAAATCAATCTTTAAAAAATATAGATAGATGGATAGATGATAGATAGATAGATAGATAGATAGATAGATAGATAGATAGATACTCAATACATCTTTTTTGTGTCCTGTGAGGAAACAGTGTTTGGAAATTTTAAGTAGATAAAGTAAGCCATGTGGCTTTCATCTAAACCAATTCTCTGGGCAGCTTTGGATTTCTTTCTACCCACCAGACAGGGAGGTAACCAAAGAAATCCATATTCATTATAAGAGTTGAGCTCTTTGAACACCATTATGGAATGCATTAGTGTTACCTAGGGAATCACAATACTGTAATGTTCAAGACACACCGGTCTTCCTGCTTTTTGTCATTAGTTTTTTCCAAATGGCTACGAGCTACCAGCTTCACACGTGTTTCTGCTCCCAGATGGTAGCATTTGTAAACCCTGACACATCTTTCAACCACTTCTCCAGCCCTCCCTGCCAACTGCTTTCTGAAAATGAACCTGACTTTGGTTAGAACACGTGTTTATTTGTGTGTATGTCTTGTGCCATTTTTCTGGATGCCCCTTATAAGGGATTGTTCTAGGATTTTTGTATATCTTTTTATGTGGGATTCAATGTCTGCTTCAGTTGCTGTCTTACATAATTATTCTCTCAATCCATACAAAGGTTTGTTGCTTTCAAAAGACTCCACACACATTTTCTCATACAATCCCCTTCCCTCACCAGTGAGGTTAGTGAGAAGGGCATAACTATTGGTGATACTTTATAAGTGAGTAGTTTGACACTCAGAGAGGCTAAGTGTCTTTTCTATGGCAACAAGCTACTCGGAAGCAGAAGTGGGACCAGACCCAAGTCTTCAGAGGACGTGCCTCTGACCTTTCCTATGGTGCCACCAGGGCCTGGACGCCTGCTGGCCATTTCAGGTGTGGTGCCATGTATAATTAGGTGCTTAATAAATGTTTTTAAGGCTGCTGTTCTCTGCAGCTGAAGTAATAGTCCATGTGAACAGTATAAAAATAACTGAGCTAAGGGAACAAAAATGTAATCCAAGGCAATCAGAGAGGCTGGAGGGTATCATGTGAGGCACAAGGAATAAATAGATCGGGTGGAGAGAAGATAGATTCTGTGGGTGAATGGCCAGGAACAGACTGAATGGAAAAGAAGAAAGAAAGCCTTCCATGGGTCTGGTGTTTTTCACTTTCAAATAAATGGTCTCTTTTATTCCTCAGACCAAACTTGTAAGGTAAATGTTATGAGAATCTCCATCTAATTGAGGAAGGGATTGCAGATCAGAGTTTAGTGCTTCTTTCTCAACTAGTAATTGGTTGAGCTGAAATTCAAAGCAGCTTTTCTGACTTTAAAGATGGAATTAATTCTTTTTTTTAAGTATATTTATTTATTTTGAGAGAGAGAGAGAGAGTATGTGCGCACACACACAAGCACACACGCAGAAGTGTGGGGGGGGGCAGAGAGGGAAGGAAAGAGAATCCCAAGCAGACTCTGTGCTGTCAACTTGATCCTGAAAGCCTTGAGATCGTGACCTGAGCCAAAATCAAGAGTCAGACACTCAACCAACTGGGCCACCCAGGCAGCCCAAGACTGAATTCTTTCAAGTGCAAAACCTAGATTATTTTTCCTCTAAGAATTCAAAGTCAGCCTGGGTCCTTGCATTATATCCAAGTTCTTTTCTGGTGATAATGGCCATCCTCTTGGCTTCTCCCTTTTATAATCAGCTCTTTGATGGACATAGTAGCCCAGATAACAAGTATGAGTCCGAACCCCTGCTCTGCCACTTACTAGCTGTGTGAATTTAAGCAAGTTACTTCCTGTCTCTGTGCCTCAGTTTGTCATCTGTAAAATGGGGATAATAATACATTGGGCACATAGCATTGTTTTAAGGATCAAAGGAGATGTATATGAAGTACTCAGCACAGAGCCTAGCACCTGGAAAACCCTCATTAAATGTCAGTTGTTGTCATTGTGCTATATAATGAAGCCTTTGTCTGTTCTTTGTTTCATGTTCTAAACTTGGAATTTCCTGAATGTTAGGAGCATCTTCGTTATTTGTGGTGGGCCCAAGAACCACACATGAGTTAATGCTAATGAGGTTACTCAGGATGGGGCCTGTTGTGGTATCAGCCTGACCTTCCCACCTCTGGGGTCGGGGCTGGAGTTTGAGTTCACTCATGTGGGCAATGATTCAATTATGCCTATGAATAAAATCCCAATAAAAACACTGGATAGCCAAAGCTGCCCCAAGGTTGATGAGCATTATTGATATACTAAGAGGGTGATGGTCTTGATTCCACAGAAAGAGGGCATAGAAGCTCCTGGTTCAGGGCCATTCCAAATCTCACCCTATGGGTCTCTTCATGTGGCCATTCCAGATTTGTATCTTTTACAGTAAAACTATAATCAAAAATATAGCACTTTCTGAGCTCTAGAATCATTCTAGTGAATTATTAAACCTGAGAGGGTCATGGGAACCCCAAAGTCATAGCCAGTTGGCCAGAAGTGCAAGTGGCCTGGCATCCCCAACAAGCAGCTGGTGTTTGAAGTGAGGGCGATAATGATGGAGACTGTGCCCTTCACCTGTGGGGACTGTGCTAACCCCAGACAGTTAGTGGCAGGAGTGAACTGCAGAGTTGCACACTATTACTGTTGGATCAGGCATCGCCTGTCGCAGAAAAAGAAACACTTTCCAGAAGACCAGGTTCTAGGTCATGGAGCAAGAAAAGTAGGATGTGTTCAGTTAGAAACCCAAATTCCTCAGCATATAGGTCTCCTTTGGACTACGAAAGAGGGTTTTTTCGTGAATGTTTCCATGAATGGAGGTGTGGGTATGGGGGCAGAGAAGGGACAACAGATTTAGAATCCTGTCCTGGGTCGCCTGGGTGGCTCATTCTGTTGATCGTCCGACTTTGGCTCACATTCATCTCATGGCTCATGAGTTCGAGCCCCATGTCAGGCTCTGTGCTGACAGCTCAGAGTCTGAAACCTGCTTTCAATTCTGTGTGTGTGTGTGTGTGTGTGTCTCTGCCCCTCCCCTGCTTGTGTTCTCTCTCTCTCAAAAATAAAGAAATAAATAAAAATAAAGAATCCTATCCCAATTTGTTTTTAAGTAACCCTTACTTATTCTGAGGATACATTAAGTCTTTCCGGAATTAAAATACGAGGCGCCTGGGTGACTCGGTTAAGCGTCTTGCTTTGGCTCAGGTCATGATCTCCCGTATCGTGGATTTGAGCCCTGTTTCGGGCTCTGTGCTGAGAGCTCAGAGCCTGGAGCCTGCTTCAGATTCTGTATTTCCCTCTCTCTCTCTGACCCTCCCCTGCTTGCACTGTCTCTCTCTGTCTCAAAAATAAATAAATAAGTAATAAATTAAAAAAATAAATAAAATACTGTTGCTGCCGCTGCTAAACATTCCAGGTAATCCCCAAAGTGGCTTACTGAAAATTGACTGTTTTGAACCATCCTTATTTTTCCTGGACATTTGGGGCCCTTCTAAGTGCTCTCATCTCAAAAGCAGATTCTTTTCCTGATAGCAATCTCCACCTCCTGGACGCCTTCCAAATACTCCTGATTGTGTGGATTCTGTGGTCAAGGCTCCTTTTAAAGGCCTGGCTCCTGCCCCTCCAATCCACAGGACTCTGTCTGTGTCAGCACAGAGCGACACTGGACGCCTGCCTTGCTCCCCATGGTAGGTATCCTTTCCTCTCACTCTTTCTTTTGAGGGTTTCAGATGTGCCTCAGTAAAAGGCTTCTGCTGCTTCTTGCCAAGATTTTTTTTTTTTTTGCCTTTCCTCTAAATTCTGCCCCAAGACATAGATCATATCTGAAGTCTTTTATGGAGATTTTTTACACCAGGGTGTTCCTATGATTTGTGGCAACTGAGCAGCCGTCTCCTCTTCTAGATTTATCTTGGAGGACAGGGAAGAGCAGACGAGCCTATGGTAGAAGAAGAAATCAGGTGCACTTACATCTGTGGCTCTCTAATAAAAATGAGGTTTTCCTTAAAAACAATGATACTGTTGGGACGCCTGGTTGGCTCAGTCGGTTGAGCGTCTGACTTGATTTCCGCTCAGATCATGATCGAGTCCTAAGTCAGGCTCTGTGCTGACAGCTTGGAGCCTGCTTGGGATTCTCTCTCTCCTCTCTCTGCTCCTGCCCCACTCATGGGTGCACTCTCTCTCTCTGTCTCAAAATAAATAAACAAACATTAAAAAAGAACCCACAAAAAAACAATGATATTGTTAAAAACAGACAAACTGTGCATTCAGAACTGAGTTCTCTGACGTATTGTTTAGCTGGATGTGGCTGGGGGTTGGCGGGAAGGCAGCTGATACCCAATGAAGGTGGTCAGGTAGAGGGAAGTCTGGAGACAGACACCTCAGTTCTGTAGAGAAGGGTGTCCCCAATTCTCAGGTGCTTACAAACCTGCTGGCCGTGACCTGAGCCTGCTCGGTCTTAATTGCACAACCCATTTGGACCTGTTGGACAACAACACTTTTGTTCTCAAAACCAGAGCGATAAACTGTTCCAAAGGTTTCACAATTTTCTCCTCTTACAATCAAATGACACCCTTCAGAATCCCACCTCCTCAGAGCCAAAGCCTTTTCTTTGCACCCTCATCCAGGCTTTCCCTTTTAACTCAGAGAGGGTCACTGAACACGCCTTTGGGTGAGCCAGGCAGCTCTCTGCCTGGCAAGCAATGAACTTAGCTTTGTTTCTCTGGTTCTGGTTATCTTTGTTCAGTTTAAAAGCTGTCTCTGCTATTTAAGAAGGGAAGTGACCTTAGGTAACCTTACCGCACCTCTGTCCTCCCAGATAAGGATAATAACAGTACCGTCCTCAGAGGATTACTTGAGGATTAAATCTGATAATCCATATGAGCACTTGACATGGTGCCTGGCACATAGTAAGCATTTTGTAACTGTTAGGAGAAGAAATGAAAAGGCTGTTAAATAGGCAGAAATCCCTAGAGTACTAGCTGACTGCTACACCTAGTTAGCCCTGACGTTAGCAACTACCTGGGGCTTAGTAGCTATCTTATCCGCTGTGTCATTTGATTCTGGTAGCATCTTTCAGGAAATTCAGAGTGGACATTACTACTGTCATCTCACAGACAGGGAAGTGAAGGCAATGAGACTCTACAGGTCTCTACAGGTCTTAACCCAAGGTCGCCAGCAGCTTCCTGACTAGTGTCGCCTACTCTAGACCATGGTACTTCTCTCTCAGAACAAAATGCATGGATGAAAAGTACCAGGTTGACCCAGTAGCCTTGAGTTGTCCAAACACTGCATGTTTCAAAGAAAAGTCTAGCCCTTGACTGGTTCCTGAGAGATAACTCTAAGCCCGTGGAATATCCGGGCCTGACAAGTGTCAGGGTTTACTCTGCTGGGTTGTCAGTACTCACAGTGTGATTTATGGTGGGGGCCTTGGCCATGATGCCTCAGTTTGGAAAGGCTGGACTCTGAATAGCTAAGGTCAGTGATGAGAGTAGCCCATGCCTATGTGACTAACCCCAATAAAATCCCTGGACACCAAGGCTCATATAAATTGATTGGCAATATTTGGCGTATATTATCACATCTTGTTCCTGGAAGAATAAAATGCTGTCCATAGGGCTCTATTGGGGACAGAGAGAGTCTCCTGGGCCTGAGTCTTTTTCCTTTGCTGATTATAATCTGTATCCTTTCCTGTAATAAGGCATAACCATAATCAGCTTTTGTGATTTCTTTGAATCCTTCCATTGAATCACTGCATCTGTGGGGTTTTTATCCCATGATCAATCTCACTCTTGGGTAAGGTCCACAAAGACAAGTGAAGGTATCTGTGTGATCAAGACCCCACCCTGTGATTGTCCTGGCAGTGAGGAGGATAGGAAAGGGACTGGAAGAGAGTAGGAAAGATGGCCAGGTGTATGAAGGGGAAGTTGTGAATCACCCTATGGGCTGGGAAAGTCATTTCTCTATCATTTATTGACTTCAATTCACTATTATAGATACTTGATAAAGTGCTATATTCTTGGTTTAGAACAAGTTTATCCTTTGGGAACACATCTTTTGCCCTTTGGTTCCCATTTCCTTTTAAAAATGCAAACATTCTCAGACAGTGTCTGTTTCTTCCTGTGGTTCCGATACTCGTGGAACTTTCTCCTCACTCTGTGTGGCCACCATGCATCATCCCTGAAGCCTCATTGCTCAATGTCACTTCCTCCTGGAAGCCTCCCCCAGCCCCCAGTCCATGGGAGGTCACCATCTGTGGCTTTCAAATCTGTCTGCCTGGTGAGAGGTACTGCATCTCCCAGAACTCCCATTCTTGATGAGCCACAGAAGAGATTCTTGTAGGAGGTGAGGAGGATGGAGACGAAGCAGCAGCCCTTCTGGGACTGACACACATGGTCTCAGTCCTGCCAGCTCACCTTTTCGACCGGAGGCAGGGGCTGGCCTGAGTCACCCTCCCTTCCAGGGTCCCTTTCAGCTTCTCCCACTCCTGGGCCAGATGCATGTTTTTGTCCATGACAAAAGGGAGTTGGTTTATGCCTGACACCTACACCAAGGACAAGGGCAACAGGAAGTCTTCTTTATCTCCCCTACTTTAGGTCCATCTTTCCTTCTGCAACTGCTCCAGCCTCAGATGTGAAGACAACAGCATGACAGAAACTGTTTAGATGCTTAGCCACCTCCCACAATTGCATGAGGACAGTCCCTATAACAAATCTATCATCTATCTATCTATCTATCTATCTATCTATCTATCTATCTATCATCTATCTACCTATCATCTATCTATCTATCTATCTATCATCTATCTATCATCTATCTATATCTATCTATTGTCAATGTATCTATTTACCTACCAACCTACCTACCTACCTACCTCTGTTGGTCAATTCAGGCTGCTATAACAAAATACCACAGGCTGGGTAGCTTATAAAAAACAGAAATTGATTCTCATGGCTCTGGAAACTGGAAAGTCCAAGACCACGGCTCTGGCAGATCTGGAGTCTGCTGAGAACCCTGTTCCTCAGTGATGAGCATCTTCTCACTGTGTCTTCACAGGGTGGACAGGAGAAGGAGTGATCTGGGGTCTCTTGTATCAGGGCACTAGTCCCATTGATGAAGGCTCCTTCTCATGACCTAACCACCTCCCCAAACCCACATCTCCTGATACCATCACATTGATACCATTATACTTCAGGATTCAATGTATGAATTTAGAGGGGACACAAACATTTAGAACATAGCACCAGCTGTGTCATTGTCTTTTAGAGGTTCTGCTTCTTTGAACCCTGACAGGCCATCCTAACAGCTCCTCAGCTATCCAACCTTGGCATCGTAGCCTCTACAACACTAGACAGTCATTTTCTGTAGTTTCCCAAGTAATCACCTAACTATTCAAGCTTTCCTTAGTGTGACATCCCATGTGTTTGTCTGAAAGCAGTATTTCACGAGGGTGGGGACTAAGCATGGCTTGTCCTCAGCGATACTCCCTGAGATAACATAGACTCTGGCATAAAATAGGTGCTCAAGAAATATTTGATGCATGAAAAACAGAATGAGCTTTATTTCCATTGAATTTTTGTTCCCCCTGTTAGGCAGGAATTTGTTTCGACACTTCATAGCTAGGGCATGGGCTCATTTCTTGTGCATACACATGGATGAAAAAGGTCAATGTGCAGTAATTGTGGGGGAAAAAATAAGCAGTTGGTTCTGGAATCTTTCAAAAAAAGAAACTGGTTTAAATAACTTAATTATACTAGAATCTCATGTCTAAGCTGTTTCCATGCTTTTACCTTTGGACAAGTAACTGTGCACATGAGCACACACCTTTCCATTTGTTTCTTTCTCTCCATTTCTTCCACTTGCTCTAAGGGATAGAGTCAGGTAGGGCAGCCAAAGCTTTAGGTACCCTGGGCCACCAAAGGCTGACCTCCTTTTTTTGTTGTGTGGGTTCAGGAAAGCTGTTTCAGCTCTGTTTCCCCTTCTGCAAAACTAGTTGGTAAGACCAGTTGATTTCTCTAATGGCAAAAGCTGCCTGGTTCTACAATCAGAAGCTTTATATTTATTTCTTTGGGCTGTTTTCTTCTCCCAGCTGACATTGCCCATCTTTTGACCACATAGCAGAATGGCAGGATGTGGGGAAAATGCTATGAGCTCATGAATAAAAGAGGATATTTAAGGTCGAAGTCTACATTGCTGTCCTTGTGAGGTGTTTTAAAATTCTGGCAAATATATATATACCAGAGAAGTTTCAGTTTTAATGATCTTTAAGTGTACAGCACAGTGGCACTAAGTACATTCACAATGCCATACAACCATCACCACCTTCCATCCACAGAACTTTGTCATCATCCCAAACTGAAACTTGGTACCCGTTAAATAACTCCCCATTCTCTCCTCCTCGCAGCCCCTGGTGGCCAACATTTTACTTTTGCCTCTATACATTTAACTACTCAAAGTACCTCAAGTAAGTGGAATCATACAGTACTTGTCCTTTTTTGTTTGGGTTATTTCGCTTGGTGTGACAGCCTAAAAGTTCACCCATTTTATAGCATGTGTCAGAATTTCCTTTTTTAAGGCTGAATAATATTCCATTGTATAGATGTAACAATTTAGTTTACTCTCTCTCTCCTTCTCTCTTTCTTTAAGAAAGAGAGAGTGCAGAGAGAGGGAGAGAGAGAGTGCACTTGAAAGAAGTAGAGGGTCAGAGAGAGAGAGAGAGAGAATCTGAAGCAGTCTCCATGCTTAGTGAAGAGTCTGACATAGGGCTCGATCCCATGACCCTAGGATCACAACCTGAGCTGAAAAGAAGAGTCATAAGCTCAAAAGACAAAGCTACACAGGCACCCTTACATTTGTCCTTTAAAGGGCACTTGGGTGGTTTCTATTTTTGACTGTTGTGAATAATCCTGCTATGAACATTGGTGTACTAAAATATCTGTTTGAGTCTCTGCTTTCAATTCTTTTAGTTATATACGTAGAAGTAGACTTAATTTTTTGAGAAATTGCCAATCTCAGACTCTGGCCAACATTGTTTGGTCACTGGTTTCTTAGATTGCTATTAATATTGACTTTTGGCACCTGGGTGGATCAGTTGGTTAAGCATCTGACTTTGGCTCAGGTCATGATCTCACAGTTCATGGGTTTGAGCTCTATGTTGGGCTCTGTGCTGACAGCTCAGAGCCTAGAGCCTGCTTTGGATTCTGTGTGTGTGTCTCTTTCTCTCTGACCCTCCCCCACTTGCATTCTGTTCTGTCTGTCTCTCTCTCTCTCAAAAATAAATAAAACACTGAAAAAATGAAAAAAAAAAAAAAGAATTGACCTTTGCCTATCAACCAGGAAGAGAGTCCTCACCAGACACTGACTTGACTGGCACTTTAATCCTGGACATCATAGCTTCTGGAGCTATAAAAAACGAATGTCTATCATTTAAAAATTCTTGGTTTTGAGGCCCAGGTCAATTTGGAAAGTGGGACAGTAAGTGCTTTAGAAGGAGAGTGGGGTTCATGTTATGGCCTCCTCACATCCCAGCTGTGTGAACCTGGGAAAATCATCAATCACCTTGACTGCTGTTTTCCTCATCTGTGAACTGAGCTTATGCTTTACTGCCCAAGATCAACAAGGGAATTAAACACACAGAAAACATTTTGTGCAGTGCCTGGCATAGAACAAAGGCTCAATAAAAATCAACTCCATTAATCCTTCGCATTTCATAACCACACCCTCTTCACTTGGGTCCTTCCCCTGCACCTGGCAAAGTCTGTCCTTTTGCTACACTCTTCTTAGAACACCCATCTGCCTTGGCCCATCCCCATTCTTTCAGTGAGATCACGTTCTGAAATGAACATTCCAGATTAAGACAATTTGATATGATGCCCCCAGACAGAAATAAACCTCATCCATGTATAGTTTGCTGGTATATGAAGGCGAAGTAAGTGAATTAGTTTCAATCCAAAATTGATTTTTGTATTGCATCTTAGTACAGGAAGTTGTCTGATGCGTCTAGTTTGTATACTAAAATATTGCTATTTCTGGGGCGTTCTGATGCATTATGAAGACAAGGAAAATATTCAAAAGTCAGATGGCTTTAGAAATGCTAGAACATATGGTACCCATCCTAGAGAAATTCACTGCCAACATAGGAACCAGAACAAAAGGAATTTTTGGTGAGGTAAATCTGGAGACACTGCCAAAAAGCGTCCTGTACCTGTCCCTACTGCCTGTTGTCTCTGGCCAAATACTGTCCATAGATGAAAAACAAAGTATCCCAGGAGGTTGCTAAGTGGATGATGCCATGCGGCGGGGCTTGGTTTGCCCCACTGAGCATACTAAAGACTTGACAAGGCACATATGGTGCTCAGTCTTGCAAATGTCAACTCCTCATTTCAAAACCTAAAAATGAAATAAAGTGCATTTTAAACATTTATGCACAGATCAATTGAGAATATGGTTCCAAGGGTGTGAGTTTGATGCATGAAACTGTTTTCACACTGTGTCTTGCACATCCCCCTGGTAATGTGCCTTGTTCTGACCTGCAGCAGCAGGAGAACTGATTCACTGTAACTGAAGGGCACCATGCCTTTCTGCTCTCAAACCAGTGAAAGTACAGATTAAGAAGCCTTCCTCAAGTGGCTCTTGACCTTTAGGTCCTGCCTGGCTAAGAAGACTGATGTCATAACAATAGCCAGACTTTTGATAAGAAAATATCCTTAGGAGTATTTATGAATTTGACAAAATATGCAGCCTCTTTGCCTTCACCTTTAAGTGGTCATTGGCTCTATTAGTCAGGCTAGGCTAGGTTATGCTGCAGAACAAAAATCCTTAAAAAAATCCTTCAATAAGAGTATATCTCTTGTTTGTGTTATATATCCAACACAGGTTAGCAGGTGCGGAGGGGAGATCTGTTTCACATAGCAACTCAGGAACTCAGTCTGACAGAGGCTTTGTCATCGAGACAGATCTTGCCTGGGGACCTCACATCTGTGGTTCAGATCAGAAGTGACATTTATCACTTCTACTTGTAGTCACACGGTCCCATTTGATGGCAGGGAGGTTTGACCTCTCATGTGCCTGAGGGAGAGGAGACTAGTAATATCCATCAGATTTTAGAATTTCATTCAGTCATTCACTCACTCATTCATTCATCTAATGAGGCTGTCCTAAATGCAATGTTAGGCCCTGTGGGGGATATAAAGTGTATAAAATATACCTGCCTTCAAAATTAGGAGATGTCATGTCTCAGGTTGGGAAAGGTGAGGTTTGAGACTTTGAGCACCTATGCTTAATTACATCATTTGGAATAGCTCTTTCCTAAAAGATTGAGAAGGATTGCTCAGAGGAAGGGCAGATCAGGCAGCACCTGACATACAAATGTAGGAATTACAAATGACTCCAACCATGAAGGTCTTAGCAGTCAACCACCCTCTCAGTATCTCTTCTAGAGCATGGTCTCACAGTTTGTTGGTTTGAGCCCCACATTGGGCTTTCTGCTGTCAGCACAGAGCCTGCTTCAGATTTTCTGATTTTTGCCCTGGTCATGTTCACAAGAATGTTAGAAGATGTGAAAAGGATGAATACCCTCACTGGCAATTTATAGTAAGCTCTGAGGCAGGGCTATATCTGCCAGTCATGACGGCTCCCCTTAATGTGGTCTCAGAATTTATTTTATTTTGATATTATGCCTGATACTCAATGGATTTGAAATTCATTTAGTTTTGAGTAGCTGCTTTCAAAAATATACCTACTGCCTAGAGGATTCTGTGGCTGATGGCCTTTGATTGTGAACCCATTCAATCAGATTCTTTTACTTTCTAAGATCTAGGTGAACTTGGAGAGAGGGATTTTACTGAGGGTCAGGGATAGCAGGGCTAATTGAGGTGAAGGGCTTGGGACACCACTGGTAAAAAGGGGGCTGGGGTGGGGGGAAGAAATACACTAATCCAGGGATAGAGGTGGTGTTCAAACCTTTGAGGGTGACCGTACCTCGGAGGTGGGGAGGTTAGGGAGAATAGTTTATTGAGTAGATGTTCAGTGCCAGCACAGAGCTGGGAGCTTCACATACATCCAGCTCATTTTTATCCTCCCAATAGCCCTGTAGGTTAGTTGTTATCCCCACTTTAATGGAAAACATATAAGGTTCAAAGATGATAAGGAATTCGTTCAAAGGGCCAGAGGAGGAATTGAAAGCTCCATGCTCTTTCTCTGATCCCACTTTCCTTCTGGCCACTGACCTCTCCCTCATTCCTACAGTGGTGACCTCCTGGAGTCTGGCAGGACTCAGGCAGGTCAGGCCTGAAAGGACCAGAGTTCTCTGATCTTGTAGTCAAATAGGCCTTGATGGACCAGCTCAGAAATCTCCCTTCTGCAGTCGATACTTCTTTGGCAAAAGGCACACTGAGCTCTGAGTTGCTTGCTTACAAATGCACTAGGGGAAACAAAACAAAACAACATAACTGATCATGGAAACCTGCTCATATAATTAATCTCCTTAAAATAGCCAAGTAGGCTTAAAGTGTTATTTTAATAGTTTTGGGATGGATGGCTGTCAAAATATGACTATCCTCAACTGACTTCTTGGTGTGAAAAATTTGGAGTCTGTCTTAATGAGTATTCCCACCTTCACCTTTTATGTGTTTCTACTTCTTTATGATTGATTTCACTAGTCCAAGTCTTTTGCATGTTATCTGTTAAAATAAGCTGGGAGTAGGTCATGGTTTCTGGAATGAAATGTCCTTTTCCTAGGTTCTGAAATTATCAGAGGATTAAAATGAATAGGGATTGCTTTTTCTTGTTAATTTGGGGGTAGGACACCTGGGTTCATCTGAGTTCCTTCTAGAACTGGATCTGCCACTAGGTAGCAATGAATTGATGTGGATGTCATTTAATCTGTCTGAGTCTCAGGCAGTCTGAATCTCAGCCTGAAAAATGAGTGTAATGAACTGCAGGATTTCTAAGTTGGCTCAGCCCCCCGGGGATTCTAGGATCTGTGAACAGTGGGATCACTGGGAAGACCAGTTCAGGATTAATGTGAAGTTTTGGGTCTTTTAAATGAGGAGGTGCCATGTTCTGGCTAACTTCCTGCTGCCTGGGTGGACATCTGGCATATTATTTTCCATTTGGCACCTGTTCCAGTATGCGATCAAATATTCTAGACAGAATAATTTCTCAGAGAAGCAGAAAGGTTGCCTTTGGTTCTCCAGGGACTTGGAAAGTAACAAAAACAAGTGCAGGAAACAAATAAACCATTTGATGTTGTCGTGGCCTGTTCTTTGGAAGACTGGATCATCATAATGTGGTCTACTAAAGCATCCTTTTGAGGGCAAAGGAGTCACAAGAAGGTGACCTGCTAGCAACTGCCTGTTCAAAGAAGAGGCTCAACAAAGAATTCCTTTCACAAGGGTCCGAGGACTTCAAGTTTAAAACAAGGGTAAGAATTTTTCTATACCTATGTGTTAGCATTTTTCCTGGAAACCTTGGAAACCTTCCTACTCAAAGATAAAACCTCACGTGCTACATGAAGTTCCTTTGCTTTTCTGTGGCTCTTTCTCCTTGGTCAATTCAGGTTGTTTTGAGATACCCAGATTGTTGCTCGCTTGAGTCAATTCAATGATTAAAAACAAAGTCAAAGCAACTGTTTGGCACCATGCCGACAAAACAACCCTATAGCTTGAATCACAGACTACTTCCACCACTCCCTGGACAAGATGGACCCAAAGTGGATGCTTGCCTTCTTCCAACTTTAGGAAAGAATTAAGAGAGGGTGTGAGCGTGAGCAGACAGGAGCACAAGTTGAGGATGCACATGTATGGCTCTGCTTCAACAGAGTCTGACACAGACTGCAGACAATGTGAAAGATGATTCTCATTACAAATGTGCTCTTTGAATCGATTTTGTTACTTTTCTTTGGTTGATTCAATGTGAGGTACTATAGATAATGCACTCTGTTAGCAGGTGTGGGCACAGAGTCCTAGGAGGCAAAATTTGCGTCCTCAAACAACAGATGAGGGAGGAACTTGAATACCTATTGAATGTGTGTGTGTGTGTGTGTGTGTGTGTGTGTGTGTGTGCACGCGCATGGGTAGGACTAAATTACCATATTACTGGTTACAAAGAAAGCCCACCAGAATGCAGTGGCGGGAGGGGAGGAGGTGGGACTGAAGGAGGGGAGCTATGGATGGACAGAGAGCAGACTAAACACAATCACGTGGTGTTCGGAGTTGAGAAACAGGAGGAGCAGTCAATTCTCCCAGAGGACATTTAAACAGTCTTTAAGGCATGTTTAAATGATCACTGTTGGGACACCTGGGTGGCTCAGTCAGTTCAGCGTCTGACTCCAGCTCAGGTCATGATCTCGGTTTGTGAGTCGGAGCCCCGCATCAGGCTCTGTGCTGACAGCTCAGACTCTGGAGCCTGCTTCTGAGAGTGTGTCTCCCTCTCTCTCTCTCTCTCTCTCTCTCTCTCTCTCTCTCTCTCTGCCCTTCCCCTACCCGTTCTCTCTCTCTCTCAAAAATGAATAAACATTTAAAAAATTAAAAAAAGAAATAAATGATTATTGTTCAAATTATGATACAAAGATCGGTGAGTTTGAGCCCCAAGTCAGGTTCTGTGCTGACAGCACCGAGACTGCTTGAGACTCTTGCTCTCTTTGCCGCTCCCTCGTGTGTACGTACGCATGCGTGTACCTACGCCTGCGTGCGCTCCCGCACTCTCCGTCTCTCTTTCAAAATACATTGAATGTTTCCTTTGCCTTGCAGAAGCTTTTTATCTTGATGAAGTCCCAAGGGTTCAGTTTTGCTTTAATTTCCCTTGCCTTGGAGGATGTGTCAAGTAGGAGATTGCTGCGGTGGAGGTCTAGGAGGTTTTTCCCTACTTTCTCCTCGAGGGTTTTGATGGTTTCCTGTCTCACATTCAGGCCCTTCAGCCATTTTGAGTTTATTTTTGTGTATGGTGTAAGAAAGTGGTCTAGTTTCATTCTTCCGCATGTTGCTGTCCAGTTTTCCCAGCACCACCTGCTAAAGAGGCAGTCTTTTTTCCATCACATACTCTTTCCTACTTTGTAAAAAATTAATTGGCCATATATTTGTGGGCCTAGTTCTGGGTTCTTTATTCTATTCCACTGGTCTATGTGTCTGTTTTTGTGCCAATACCATACTGTCTTGATGATGACAGCTTTGTAGTAGAGGCTAAAGTCTGGGATTGTGATGCCTCCTGTTTTGGTTTTCTTCTTCAATATTACTTTGGCTATTCGGGGTCTTTTGTGGTTCCATACAAATTTGAGGATAGTTTGTTCTAGCTTTGAGAAGAATGTTGGTGCAATTTTGATGGGGATGGCATTGAATGTGTAGATTGCTTTGGGTAGTAATGACATTTTCACAATGTTTATTCTTCCAATCCATGAGCAGGGAATGTTTTTCCATTTCTTGGTGTCTTCTTCAATCTCATTCATAAGTTTCC
>NC_043713.1:56731630-56755498 GCF_006229205.1 Suricata suricatta | reverse complement strand
AAGTCTAATTATATGAAACAGAAGTTGGTGTTTTGATTTTTTACTTTGCTTTTCTGTTTTGAGTGTCATTGCAACTACTGTATTGTAAATGATGGAAAATAATTGCATATGTTAAAAAATTATGAAACTTTATAAAGTAAAAAAAAATAAAAATAAATAAAATTAAAAAAAAAACAAAAAACAAAATACATTGAAAAAGAGAGAGAGATTCTCTCTCTCCCTCTGCTGCTCTCCTCCATTCGTGTGGGTGTGCACACTCTAAAATAAAAAAAGTAAAAAGTAAAAATTTAAAAAAAGATGTTAACAGAAAGAGTAAGAAAGTAGAAGGGTGAGACAAGCAGACGAAGAAGTCTCAAGTGTGATGCATTTTTACGTTAATTATCCCACCTCTTCCCTAAGGTCACCTACCCGGCTGAAACTCTGGGCTCCGGAAGTGAGGAAAGATGTAAGCAGAGGCCTGAGGGCAGAAAAATGTCAGATGTGCAGGGAATGGTGACTAGATGAGTTTGGTTAAGGACTCTGGGTTATGGAAGAGAATAGTGGAACATAACCTTGGGGAAGAATGAAAAGGGATCTGATTTTAGAAAACCTGAAATTTCAGCCTGAGGGACTCTGCGCGTTTATCAGTAGGCAGTGAAACGTTTTGATCAGGGGAGTGACAATTAAAATAATGCTTTAGGAATAGTAACAGCCTGATTATATTTAAGAATTTATTTACAGATTAACGACTCAGCAGAAAATCTTGAGTCAGCAAGGATGAGGCAGATATTCAAAACTAATGGGTTAGCAACCACTGCTATGACCCTTACTGATGGACCTCTCATTTGGCCTTGATCAACTACTTTTTGGAATTATAATTACTATTCCTTGTGTGCTGAGCTATGACCGGGTAACTAGATCACAAATTCACTGGAAGAGTCAGTGAATAGTGCATAGTAACTGCTCAGGACATGTTTCTTATTAGAAATGATGATGAGACAGGAAATTATAATGGAAACCAAAGGGAAAAGACCCACATTCATGAACTCTTGATTAGTATTCAACTCAAAGGGAGGATCTGTTGCTCAGGGAATAGAGTTTGTGCAGAATTTGTATTTGACACGTAAGCAGTCTATGTGAAAAGTTATGTGTGTTTCTCTTAACAGCCATTATATTATGAATACATTTTTAAACCCATAAAAAATTTTAAAAATATGATCATGAGTAACAACCACAAATACATAAATCTTCTGAAAGGTTTACATCCTTTATTTGCTGGAGTAATCACAGTGGTCCTCAGATGACCAACATGGACAATGAAGACTCCTTTAAAGAGGCCAATGTCCGAATCCATTAAAAATGCCATTTTATCAAAATTTCACCTTTCCTCTAAAGGCCCAAATAGCCCAGGTGTACTAGATATTGTTCTTCATATCACCGGTGTGTGCGTTATAGCCTTGACAACTATTTCGGAACCTGGAAAGGCCAGCCAAAAGTTAGCCATTAACTAACCAAGATAAATCTTATTCACCTGAGTAACTGCAGACAAAGTATAAATTTTCCAAGTAAAATAAAGAGGGTAGAGTCATCAAAGAACTCTTACAAGAGTAAGAAAGTCATAGATAAGAGTGGTTATTTCCTCCCTCAGGTGAGGAAATAACATTTTCTCTGTTGGGGGTGTGTGTGTTGGAACTGATTCAGGTTGACACCTCATAAGCAAATAAAGTTAATAGAAAAAGAAAAAAGAAGATAAGCAAGCACCAAAGTGAGAAATGTTGCATGTGTGGACTTTATTCTGTCTATTAGCCATGTCTATTTTGTGTAGATGGTGATCTACCAGAAGCACTTGTTGGTCAAGCAAAGCTGTTCATATTAGATCTATAGCAGGGTGCGAGAATATCACATTGTCAGTTTTAAAGTGCCCAGACATGGAAAATTTTGGAGAAAGCATAGGGACGATGTTACAGCCTAGACTGAGTCACTTTAAGGTGTGTTTTGCAAGGCAAGGAATGGAACCAGATTGGGCAGTTTATGACATCATAGCTTTGAATTGGTGAGCCTAGGAGGCAGGGGTCTTGAAGTAAATCTTGACCAGCAAGTCGTTAGTTTTGATAAGCAAGCTACTTGAATTGGTTCACAGTTTTCTCTTCCAGGAGGAGCATTTCACGGAGCAAATATAAAGATCTTTTTGCTTGCTGCCAGTACTGTTGAACCCAGGGGCAGTGCTCGCTGCCATTCTCCACTTCTCCATTTTCTTTTCCACCAGTTAATACACATCCCACCCGAAGCTGGTAGAAGAGGTGGGGCAGCCCCTCAGGGGTCCTTGCTGTCTTATGGGGAGGGGCCTCTGCCGAATGTGCCAGCACAGCAAAATTACTGGACCTCACTAGTAAAGGGAGAGTCCAGGGGCCACTGTTGAATCCACATCCTCAGGCCATCATTCTAGATGTTTCTGTCCCACATTTTGAAATCCCAGGTTTTCCCCTCCAAGGCCCTAGACTTTGCATAATAGACCTGCGTTGGCTGAGCACTGCGACCTCTCTGGAGCTCCAGGACGCTCACAATGGGGTCTTCAGTCTGCATCTCAGCTGTGTCTGTCATTCCTCTGCAGAAGATAAAGGCCCCTTTGTAAGTTCTCACAGAGACCCTATGTTAACAGGCCTTAGTCACTCATTCTTCTGCTGGACATCAAAACAGCATCCATAGTGGCATCCAGCCCCTGCTGCTGTTTCTGCAGGCATAGGCCACCTGCATTTTTTAATGCCAGCATCAAGGCACCTGTCACAGCATTCTCCTCCACCAGAACATTCTCCAGGTCACCACTGGTGGAATCTTGAGCAACAGAGCCAATTCCTTACACCAGAGGCTCTCAGGATCCCGTTTACCAAGGAGAGAGGGAAGCTCTTCACCTGCTGGGAGGTGGGGAGCCCGGTGCCACATCTCCATTGAACTGTCTGTTTTCTCAGACCATTCCTGTCTCCCACTTGTGTTATTCTGGGCCCTCCAAGCAGCAGATGCCATGACAGGATTCACTGTGCAAAAAATTTGTTAGGGGGCAGGCCTGCGAGAGAAAATGGGGAAGGGGTTGGGGGAGAACAGAAGAGCGGCCAGATGGCAGCACAGTGAAGGAAGGAAGAAGGGAAGGAAGTGTAGACGGAAGCTTCCAGACTGCTTTGAAGTTCTCAAAGAGGTTCTCATCAGACTCCCAGGAAGGGCCTGCTTTACTATCCTGCTGCGCCGGGTCATGAGCAGGCAGCAGATCTTGAAAATGAAGGTCTTCATGCAAACTTAGTAATGCATTTCTGAGCCCGGCCCCTGGGTTCCTCATTACACTCCAGATGGATGAAAGACCCTTCCCACAGCTACCACACGCACACATGCAGGTGCATGATGGATAGAGAGGTAAGAAAGTTTTCCTTTTGACTTCTTATGGTCATTTAAATATCAGTTTTAACTGAGTAAAAGCATAAGGTTTGTTTTTACAATCATGCACTCTGTGATTGCTACGTTGGAATTTAAATCTGATGAAATCTCCTAGTTTCAAATTCGATTTGGAAAAAAAAATAAATGTGCATGTGATTAATTTAAAAAGTTAACATTTCCTTAGCTTAATGTTCAAAGGGCTGTATGACCTAGTCCCCAACTCTTTGTCCCAAATCTGCACTCAGGCCACAAGATCTTACTTGGGGTCACAGCCCGT
Source organism: Suricata suricatta (assembly GCF_006229205.1). NCBI lineage: Eukaryota > Metazoa > Chordata > Mammalia > Carnivora > Herpestidae > Suricata > Suricata suricatta. Next base: position 56,751,819 of record NC_043713.1, on the reverse strand, counting down.
GGTTTTTGCTTTATGACTCTTTACCTTTGCTTTGCTATCCCTTCTTCTCTAGTGTTCCTTTTCCTTTCATTTGAATTCCACAAAGCAACATCTCGCTAATTATTCAGGACCCACATGATATACTACTCCCTTGCTTTCATGATCGCTGAGTTGGAATGAATAATTTTTTGAAAATTTTAAATGTTTATTTATTTATTTTTGAGAGAGAGATAGAGCATGAGTGGGGGATGGGGTAGAGAGAGAGGGAGACACAGAATCTGAAGCAGGCTCCAGGCTCTGAGCTGTCAGCACAGAGCCCGATGTGGGGCTCAAACCCACAAACCATGAGATCATGACCTGAGCTGACGTCAGATGCTTAACTAACTGAGCCACCCAGGCGCCCCTGAATCATTTTTTAAAATTTTATTTACTTATTTTTTAAGAGAGAGAGGGAGAGAGCATCATGTGGGGAAAGGGCAGAGGAAGAAAGAGAGAATTTTAAGCAGGCTCCACACAGTGCAGAGCCCAACACAGGACTCAATCCCATGGACTGTGAGATCATGACCTGAGCTTAAATCAAGAGTCGGATGATTAACTGACTGATCCACCCAGGGGACCCAGGAATGAGTCACTTCTTAAGGGATTCCCTAGAAAAGACAGATTCCCTAGAAAGAAGACAGGGAAAGTGTCCATTCATGCCTGGAATTGTGTTGGTCACTCACATACAACTTGTGTTATCTTTATATCAACCCAGCAAAGCAAATGCTGTAATCCTTAGGTCTACACATTGTATTCATTTTTATGCTGAGTAACAAATTTCTATGAACTTAGAGGCTTAACACAACACTAATTTATTGTCTCAATTTCTGTTGGTCAGGCCTCCTGGCACAGCTTAGTTAGGACTTCAGCAAAACTGCAATGGGGGTCTTGACGAAGGCTGGGTTCCCATAAGGAGGCTCCAATGGAGAAGGGTCTGCTTCCAAGCAGACGAAATGTGTTGGAAGGGTTCATTTCCTGGTGGATCTAGATCTCATGGTAGCTTGTTTCTTCAAACCTTTCACAGAGAGCCAGCCTCTAGAGCAAATCTAACAAGACAGAATCTTATGTAACATAACAGTCGTGGGAGTGACATCCCACCATCTTTGTTGCATTCTGTTGGTTAGGAGAAACTCACAGAGGTCGTGGTAGTCACCTTAAGGTCAATCTGCACACAGATGTAGAAGTTCAAACTCAGTCAGCTCAGGTATGATCCTAACTTACTGGCAAGAGGCAGATGCCAGAATTCTAACCTTGTTCTAATTGAACCTAAGAGACATTCTTGACACTAGACCACATTCATTTATTTCATTATAGTTGGATAATATGAAGGGATGGAGTTACTCTAATGCTAAGGATGCTTTGTCTTTGGGGTTCCTCATTTGCATGGCCTCTTCCAAGGCCTTGGGGGAGGCCCAGAGGTGGATCAAAGTTCTATGAGCCCTGACACTCATGCAGAATTGCAAAATAACAAATAATTGTTACAGTCCCTTCTCAGGAGCTTAGAAGGAGCCCTGACAGTAGGGGCCCTGAAGCTTATATTTCATGGCTTTGGGGTAAATCTGCCTGCTCTGTTGATATGTACTCAACATTACACTTTCACTGGGACAGTTGACCTTTTAGTCAATTACAGGGCATGGGAAATGGTAGTCACTCAAAAATACTGCACATCACCAAATCAGCAGAACCACCCTCTGATTGTGACGTCTTCTCCGGCAGTTTGCTTGCTCACCTCCCCCACCACAAGGGTGAGGCTGTGTGGGCTCCCCTGGCCTCCTCGTGCAGTGGCTTCTCTGCTCCCAGGGCACTGGCCCAGCTCACTTTACTTGCCCTCTCACCAGCTGTGCTTTCACAGAACACCCTCCCCAGCTCTCTTTTTACTTTTTGTGGAGCCCACCTGGTAAAAACCCTAATCAGAGATAAGACAAAAGTATGTCTACACATTCTTTCTCCACTGGAGGGATTACACACTTGAGCCCTTGGTCCCCTGCCATGCGCTGGGAACATCGTGCTCCATGGAGCTGCCTTGTGCTCCTTTCTGTCTCCTGACCACTCACTTCTCACTCTCCAGATGATCGGTTCAAGTAGCACCTCTCCTCAGTCCTGGACACCCACTCCTCCTCCTCCCCTTCAGCAAATGACTAAGCGTCCCACTGCACAGAGAAAATAGAAGCCACCAGATGGAGATGCCCTGTCTTTCTGCCATCAGCTCCGCAAACCTCATCTAAACATTGCTGTTCCAATCTTTCTCCAGAGAGAAACCAGCCTTCCTCTGAGTCAAGGCGCCGGCCCTCTGGTGTCTGGATGCTGCCTGCCCCCTCCTCCTTCAAGGCAGCCCCCCTTCTCAGAAACCTCTCACCATGGGCCATTCCTATGTTTTCTTTGCATTATCCCTTTTATGTTTTATATTCATTCCTCCTTTTCCCAAGAGCTCAGGAGCATCAGTTCTTAAAGTTGCAAACCAAACCAAGTCAGAAGTAAAGAAAGGAACCCCTCTTTTTCCCCCTGCTCTTGAAACTGCTGCTGCCCTATCTCGTCCCACCTCCTTGGGCTCAATTTCTCAAAATTGTTCTTTTTTCTTAAAGAGACAGAGAAAGTATGAGCAGGTAAGGGACAGAGAGAGAGAGAGAGAGAGAGAGAGAGTCCCAAGCAGGCGCTGCATGGACCATGCAGACGTGGGGCTTGAACTCATGAATGATGAGATCATGACTTGAGCCCAAACCTAGAGTTGAGGGGTGCCTGGTTAGCTCAGTGGGTTAAGCCTCCGACTTCAGCTCAGGTCATGATCTCATGTTCGTGGGTTCGAGCCCCGCATTGAGCTCTATGCTGACAGCTCAGAGCCTGAAGCCTGCTCCCAATTCTGTGTCTCCCTCTCTCTGCCCCACCCCCTCTCATGCTCTGTCTCTGTATCAAAAATAAATAAAACATTAAAAAAAACCCTAGAATTGGATGCTTAACTGACTGAGCCACTCAGGCACCCCAATTTCTCAAAATTCTTGATTACACTTGCTGGCTGCAATTCCTTCCTCTATGTTCCCTCTTCTACTGCTCCAATTCTGTGAATGCATTGGTTCAGTCTAGTTTAGATAACCCATGATCGCGGCATTGAAGGAATGGCTGAACTTTTCACTGTGCTTGCTCTCTCTGTGTGCTGGACACTGCTGACCTGCCCACTCCCTTCTGAAATACTGTCCCACTTGCCTTCCATGGAAGGTGCAGCAGGTTGGCTCATTCAGTGTTCATTCTCCTCTCCTGGCATACCTTCTTGGCAGAAGGTAGAAAGCGAGCAACAACAGTTTCCATACTCCCTGGCCACAATTTCCAGGTGAAATTCAGTGTCTACCAATCAGACGCCCTCTCAAAGAACTACCATTTGAAACTGAGATATATGTAGGGAGGTGGGGCTTGAGATGTGTGTTGTGCAGGTGCGCCTTGGACAGGTGAGGCCAGCAGCCGTGAAGAAGCCTCTGGATGGGTAGCGACCTGACGATGCAGGCAAAAGCTCCTTTGGATGACTGACTCTGTAGGGCAGTTTGCAGTGTTATTCCTGGAAGCTCAGCCCACAGTCTGTTTTCTACCCTTTCTTTTATGATGACTTTTAATAAATCTCGTTGCCTATGACTTTTAATAAATCTCTTCTATTTAAATTAGCTAGCATGGGGGCACCTGGGTGGCTCAGTCAGTTAAGCGTCCAACTTTGGCTTAGATCATGGTCTCATGGTTCATGAGTTCGAGCCCTGCGTGGGGCTCTGTGCTGACAGCTCAGAGCCTGGAGCCTGTCTTCAGATTCTGTGTCTCCCTCTCTCTTTGCCCCTCCCCTGCTTACACTCTGTCTCTCTCTCTGTCTCAAAAATAAACAAACATTTAAAAAAATTAGTTAGCATGGATTCTGTTGTCTGAGACTAAGAACATTGACCAAAATGGTGACTTTATTTTTAACCAATGAATCATTTATTGGATAGAACAAAAATGTGTCCACGTTGTTTCCTTTTATACAGAAACTGGAACATTTCAAATATATTAGTTTTTTCCTCTTTTTCAACAAAATTCATTTCCATCTGGTCCTAGGAACTGCTTCTCATTTTAGGATTCATGTTTTAGTAACACACACACACACACACACACACACACACACCAATTACAGCCACAAGAATATACTTGAATCTAGGATTGTCATTCATTATTACAGTGACCATCTCAAACTATGGTAAAAAAAATTTCAGCTCACCATGTCCTTCTTTTTGAGCTGGCTCTGGCCTTCTTTGTACAAGCTCCTATCATCAACTATTTTTTTTTTATTTCCTTTAGACAGAATTTTGATGCCTCTCTTTTTCATGAATTTTGATTACTCCTGAACTACTGGGATATCTCATCCTTCAACTTTAAAAACAACTATTTCACCAGCACCTACCAGGATCTTCTTGCAAAGTTGGTATGAACAGAAGGTCTACCCTATGAAAGGCTGGCTCTATGCTTCTATGCTGCAAGTCATCATCTCCATGAAACGGTGCTCCCGGCAGGGAGGACAGGCTATCACTGTCTCATCTTCCCTGTGTCTTTGGCTCCTCCTCCTCTTCCTGTTTCCATCAGGTCACCACAGGGCTCTGTCCTAGGTACTCCTGCATCTTCTTGCCCTTCCCCCTCCCTCAGCACTCTTATCCATGTCCACTGCTGCAGTCAGCCTCTATGTAAAATGACTCCCAGTGGTATGTACAAACACTTTTCTGTATATAACCAACATGTGAGTGTTTTTTTTTAATTGAAGTGTAGTCACCTCTTAATAGTATAGTAGTAGTTTAAGGTGTACACCTAGTGATTCAACATTTATATACATTATAAGGTGATCACTAAGATTAATCTAGCTACCATCTGTTTCTATATAAAGTTATTACATATTATTAGTTTTTTATTGTTACCATAACAAATTACCATAAGTCTAGTGGCTTAAAAAATATCCATTTATTATCACACTTCAATGGGTTAGAAGTGCTCGTACAGTAAAGGCTCAGTGGGATCTTCTGCTTAGGATCCCACAAGTCCAAAATCATGGTGTTAGTGGGGTGGTGTCTTGGAGGCTCTAGGGATAAACCCACTGCCAGTCTCATTCATGGTGCTGGTGGAATTCAGTTCTTTTTGCTGCTAAGGCTGAGGCTCCTGTTTCCTGGCTGGCTGTCAGCTGGGAGCCTTTCTCGGTTCAGGGCCACCTGCGTTCATCACACTACCCCCCCTCCCTCTATAAACCAGGAAGAGCATGTTGAGTCCTTCTCATGCTTTGACTCTCTCTGACTTCTCTTTCAGCCTCACTTTTTCTGATTGCTATTGGAGAAAAGTGTTGACTTTTTCTCTTTTTTGGTGATTATTTTTTATTAAGATAAAATGTACATAATGTGAAATTCACCATTTTAAAGTATATAAATGGCTCAGTAGAGTGGCTCAGTCGGTTGAACAACTAACTCTTGATTTTTGCTCATGTCATATCTCAAGGTTGTAAGATTGAGACCTGAGTCAGGCTCTGTGCTGGGTGAGGAGCCTGCTTAAGATTCTCTCTCCTTCTCCCTCTGCCCCTTCTTCATGGGGCACATGCTTGTGTTCTCTCTTTCTCTCTCTTTCAAAATAAATAAACTTAAAAATAAAAAGGAAAAAGTGGTACCTGGGTGACTCAGTCAGTCAAGTGTCCAACTTCGGCCCCAGTCACGATCTCATGGTTCATGAGTTCAAGCCCCACATCTGGCTCTCTCAGCACAGAGCTGTCATGTTCTCTTTCTCTCTTTCAAAAATAAATAAACGTTAAAAAAGATAAAACAAGCAAATGAAAGTATATAACTTGGTGGTTTTTAGAATATTCTAAAATTATACATCACCACTATCGAATTTCAGAACATTTCTATCATCCTAAAGAGGAACCAGGTACCTGTTAGCAGTCACTCCTCATTCTCCTCTCTTGCTGTACCCATATTGTATCACATCTCAACACTTCATTCTTTTTTTATGGAAAAATAATTCGCATTGCATGGGTATACCACATTTTGTTTATCCATTCATCAGTTGATAGATATTTTGGGTTTTTACTGGATGTTGGAAATAATGCTGCTGTCAACATTCATGTACAAGTTCTTTTATAAACATGTGTTTTCATTTATGTTGGGTATGTGTCTTTTCTCCTCACCTTATTATGGTAGTCCTAGTGGTGCCTCACTATAGATTTAACTTGTATTTCCCTAAAGATGGATAATATTAAACATATTTTCAGGAGCTTATTGAATATTTGTACATCCTCTTTGGAGAAATGTCTATTAAAGTCCTTTGTCCCATTTTTAATTGGGATTTTGGCATTTTATTGTTGAGTTGTGAGCATTCGTTGTATATTCAGGATTACTAGACCCTTGTCAGAGATATGATATGCAAATATTTTCTCTCACTCTTTTCACTTTCTCGATATGATACACTGAGGTTTTTAACTTTGATTAAATCCATTTAACCTATTTTTCTTTGATTGATTGTGTTTTGGGTGCCATATTTAGGAAAATATCTTTGCTTGTAAGAGCTCATGTGATTATATTGGACTCATATAGATAACCCAGGACTATTCTTTAAGGTCCCTAACCTCATCACATCTATGAAGTCCCTTTTGCCACATAAGGTGACATATCCACAGGATCCAGGGATAAGGATGAGAACATCTTTGGGGGATCATTCTGCCAGTGACAGCCAACTCCTTGACAACTGCTTCCAGGTATCTCAATCCCTTTCAAATCAACATGTCCACATTATGGCTCTTCTAGAATATCATCTACCCATTTCAAAAGCCAAAGGTTTCAAAGTCATTTTTGAAATCTTTCCCTTTCTGACTTTCTACAGCCTATTCAATGCCAAGGTGAATTCATTCTTTGATTTTTACCTTTCAAATTTCACACATCTGTCTTTTCACTTTCTCCACTTCCACCAGTCTTATCCACTCTTCACTAGTGTTTTTGACCTTTAATAAGTAACAGATGTGATTGTAAATGTAACATATCTCTAAAACATTGAGAAGTGTGCCTGACACATAGTTAGCTTTCAGTAAGTGTTAGCTATTATATTGCTGTTGTTGTTAGTTTCAGATAACACAAAACTCCTTAACAATACCTGTGAGACCCGCGTGGTTGGATCCCTCACTCTCTTTCAAACTTTATTTGGCAGTGGCCCCCCTTGCTCTCTGTGCTCCAGCCAGGCTCACCTTTGTCTAGAGTCCTGTTTTTCTCTGTTCTTCTTCCCACATATTTTTGTTTGTTTGTTTGAGAAAAGAGTGTGCATGCATGTAAGCAGGGGAGGAGCAGAGAAAGCAGGAAAGAGAAAGAGAATCCTAAGCAGGCTCCTCAAGACCTAGCATGGAGCTTGATGCAGGGTTTGATCTCATGACCATAAGATCATGACCTGAGCTGAAATCAAGCTCTAACCCCCATTCCCCATGATCTTTGTCAGGATTTTATTTCTCTTTCCTCTCCTTCGCCTGGCCAGTTCTCATCTTCTTCAAATCTGAATGTAGGTGCCATTTTCTCAGAGAACCCTCACTTCTCCTTAGCTCTCAGAGTGTGGTGCACAGCCTCTAGTCACAGTTGCAATTTTACATTTGTTTGTGTAATTATTTGATTTATGACATTCTCCCTCACTAGACTGGAAATTCATCAAATAGCTCTAACATCCAGTACAGTACCTGGCATGAACTAGATGCCCAGTAAATAAATGTAAGTTTTTGTAGAATCCCAAAAAAAAGGTGTGTGTGCGTGCTGAAGATCGATCATCTGGTCTACTCTTTTCTCATGCAGAAATAAGTGAAGACCACTAAAATGTCCTGGTCATTTTGGCCAATTATTAGAGGGATTATATTTTGGCTTCATAGGCTATTTGCTAGAGATAGTGGTCTGACTTCCTATAAGTCTGATTTATAGATATTATGTTGGTTTTGTAGGGTGGTTATTATAGATTATATGTCGTTCCTCTAGTTGCTGCCGACATGGGTCAGAACTCTATTGTTGTATGTGGTCTGACCATTGTCCATTGGTGTATTCTGTCTCTTGCTCATATATGCAAGAAAGGGGATGTAGGAGTATTAAGAGACTTACCCAAGCCCATCCAGCTTGTAAAGAACATCTATCGAGTAATGTACCTTATCTACCACCTCACCCCTCTCATGCAGAAGTCTGTCTCAGCCTGTGCTGGAAATGACAAATTTCTCTTCTGTAATGTATGGATCAAGAGTTAAGAATTATTTCCACTATTGTTAAGGAGATATGACAAAACAAGAAGTTTTGAGTGGAGGCTGATAGGAAGGCACTTCATCCTACTGTTATAAAAATCTACACATCTTCCCTTGACAAGTGAGTTAGCTTCCATTTTCCCTCCGTGTGACAGGAGGGTGCAGACCAATTCATTTAAGTACAATTTTCCTTAGGCATTTAAGACTTGAGTTGGCTGATGCACAGGGTAGCGTTGAGCACATATGCCTCTGAGGAAGGTAATTGTGTCAGGCATAGGAATGGAGAGCTGCAATTTGTGCACCTAGGAAAGGATCATTTTTAGCTTCAGGGAATTTCTCAAGGAAGCTCTTGTCTGGAATTAGGCTGACTGAAAGATGAGTGTATCAAAAATCTCAGTCCCTGTGATTATGATCAGGACACAAGTGGCTTCTCAGTAGCCTTGTGGAGCAGGGCCCCTTTGGGAACTGCATTGCTGGATGCTGGATGCATCTGTGGTCTGTGTTGTTGAGCCTGAGGAGGCTAAAGGTGCGCTGGGAAGAAATCCACTAGGATCCATGGAGCTCTCTCTTTAAGAGCTTGCCAGAGACAGGGTCAGCCCACTGTTGACTCTAGCCTTGTCTTGCTTGTACTAAAGCTTAATGAAAATAAAACTCCTCCAAGACTCGAAGTATCTTCATTAAAAAAACAGGGGTGCCTGGGTGGCTTAGTTGATTAAGCATCTGACTTTGGCTCAGGTCATGATCTCCCTGTTTGTGAGTTCAAGCCCCACATTGGGCTCTGTGCTGACAGCTCTGAACCTAAAGCCTGCCTCTGTGTCTCTTTCTCTCTCTACCCCTTTCCCCCTCCTCTCTCTCTCTTTCTCTGTCTCAAAAATAAATAAACATTAAAATAATTAAAAATATAAGTGTCCTTTTAAAATTATAATCTTATATGTGAATAATAATATAAAAACATAATATAAAAAGTTATAATAAAATTTGAAAATAAATATTTTAAATAAAATTATTATCAAATAAGCTATTCATATATTTAAAGGAACTGTGTTTTTAAAAGGAGTTTTCCAGCATAAAGAATTTGATAATATTGCAGGAGGGTTAATCTGCAGCAGTTTTGCAGGGTAACAGAGAACAAAGGATAAAAAGAACCAAATGCTGCTTTGCATGATAATGCACTCACAGACTCCTAGACAGGTGGGGGTAAATACTGTTTTTTTTTAAAAACCATTTATTATGGAAAATTTTCAAAAGAGTACATTTTTTTGGAATATTTTATGGCAACTCTCAGAAATGGTGTCTTCTCACTTGTAAATATTTCATCAGGCATCTTTATCAGATGGAACTTTGAAAACAAAAAATACCAAGAGTACACTAAGAAAAATCAACAATTCCTTAATATCACCTAGACCTCAGTCTATGTTTAAACCTTAGATTGTCCCAGGTCGCCTGGGTGGCTCAGTTGGTTGAGCAGCTGGCTTCAGCTCAAGTCATGATCTCAGGGTTCTTGAGTTCGAGCCCCGCGTCGGGCTTTGTGCTGACAGCTAGCTCAGAGCCTGGAGCCTGCTTTTGATTCTGTGTCTCACTCTCTCTCTGATCCTCCCCTGCTCGCACTGCCTCTCTCTGTCTCTCAAAAACAAATAAAAGACATAAAAAAAATTTAAACCTTAGATCATCCCAAAACTATCACTATTTGGGTTGATTTGTTCAAATCATGAACCAAACATGAACCTTTTGCTGACATGTCATCAGGCTGTTTTGAATGAAGGAACACATTTCCTTAGAGTTGGCTGACACCAGGCATGGGAAACCAAATTCCTATGAATCAGGCAGGTAATTATAAATGAATGAAATGGGTTTGAAAAAAATATATTCTTTCATTACAGAAACACTCTCCATACTGAACATCTAGGATTGTACTTCACTTCCAAAGAAATACGAACTCCCCATTCTACCTCCCCATCCTGTTTGGTGATGAGGTTCAGGAATTCTACCCCCAAATATGTCACCCTGGCACACTGAATGTTTTAAGTTGAAGGAGTTTGAGAAAACAGCAAAAGCAAAGTCATTCTGACCTTCCCTTAGCTCTTCTTCCCTGAAATAGGTCAACTCTCATGGGAGAGGTGCCATCTGTATACTCAGAGGAAAGGAGCATCTTATTTCTGAAGACAGAGGGACTCAAAAAGAATCCTAATGAACAGAACTTGCTAAGTGTCCACCTGTTCCTTACACTCTCATACTCTAGAACCTACCCTGTTTCTGCACGATTGCCAGCTTTTAATTAAACCTAGTAGAAAAGTACACAAATCTGTTTCTTTAGGTCCTCATTTCTTTATAAAAGCTCTTGAGTTATGTAAAAGTTTTATGAAATATACTTGTATGCCTTTTTTTTTCTTGTTATTCTGTCTTTATCAGTTTGATTTTCAGACCCAGCCAGGGACCCTAAGAGGAGTGAAGGAACTTCTCTTTCTCCTCTCCTACATTGGTATATTTTTGCTTTTGGTAGAGACATGGGTATACGAATTATCTCATTTTCCTGGTAGCTCTATAAAGAATTAAAAATCCACTCTGAGCATATGATAATTGATAATTGGTCTTTGCCTTGTCTGGGGACAGTATGGATGTTATGACCATCTGTGCAAAAGGGGAGCGCAACTAAGTGGGCGGGTGTATTCATGACCATGGCTATGGCCATCAGTAATGCTGGCTCTGAGTGGCCCGGTGTTTCTGGTCTTCTAGAAAAGCTAGAAATCCAAATATTTGAGGGAAGGCTCATGAGTTAAAATACTGGCAACTGATTAAAATGGAAAGCAATACAGACAAGCCCATTTATCATCTTTCGCAATCCTGCTCCAGGAAAGAGATTTTTACCAGAGTAAATCCCCAAATGTATTACTGATTGCCTTTGAGTTGCTGCCATCAGCCTAATCAGGTTGAATAAAATGCATTTCCAGTCTTTCTCAGCCCTTGCTAGAACAGTCTATTGCTTCCTGACCAGTGGCACACTGACTTAACTTATTGCAGCTTAAAGAACCTAGCTACTTCTCCTCTTAATGAAGGTATGCAAACAAAAATGTCTTTTTGCATATTTTAAACCCATCAAGTTATCAACTGAAATCTTATAAAAGCAAGGTTTTTTTTTTTTTTTGGTATCCTTATATCCACATTGTGAATAGACACATATCACTAATTTAGACTTAGTACCCTTGCTGGAAATGCTCAGGTTGCAAAATGCTGTCGTCAATCTGACATACATAGAACTGTAGTGAAAACCCCAGTTTGTATTTCTCATAATTTGATATATGTTGTGTTCTGGGGGGGAATGAGGTAAAGTTTGTATCTGAACTCCCTGTGGGAGAAAGGGATGATTGTGGAACAAGATGTCTCTATAGGATAAGTCATTTTTACACAACACAGAAGCACTCCCTTACCTAGGAGTGTACTAACTATAAATCACTTCATGTATACACTTCATGTGGCATTTAGTTATCCAAACACAAGTTACTGTTTGTACTCGAAAATGATAAAGCTGGATTTCCTTTCAAAGAAAGAAAGAAAGAAAGAAAGAAAGAAAGAAAGAAAGAAAGAAAGAAAGAAAGAAAGAAAGAAAGAAAAAGAAAAGAAGGAAGGAAGGAAGGAAAGGAAGGAAGGAAGGAAGGAAGGAAGGAAGGAAGGAAGGAAGGAAAAACAGTACAGAGCAAACACAGACCGCACACTACTTCTCCAAAATAAAATTCACCTCAAGAATCATGGATTCTCTGTTTTGTGTTGTTAAAAGATAAATGGAGGCATACTAAACATTGTTAGAGTTTATTTGATCAGAAATGTGTTGGAATGGAGCAGGGCCAAACTGGAAGTTGTTTTCTGTCCCCGGCATGAGCCAGGGGAAAAGTTTACACAGAAAGAAAGTGCACAAGCCAAGTAAGGAAATCGATTGGCTAGAAGCTTAAAGCTTGGCTGGCTGTTCGTGATTGGTTGTCTTTAGCGTTTTGCTTTTGTAACCTGGAGGTCTTTACAGGCTTAGATTTTGGGTTGCTTTCCATAAGGCCACCACCATGGCATTATAGCTATCTCAGTCTAATGGCTTCCTAGTTTAATTAATTTAACGTTGTCTAGTTTGCAGCTTGGGATATGACTTCTCCTGTATCTGATAGAGGATACAATCCCAGCCACCCGCTCTAAGAGCATCTCAGCTCGCTTTAGGCTCACACCAGCGCCAGTAGAGGCAATCACAGTTGGGGGTAGCCTCTCTGCTGCTCCTCAAACTTCTGGGAGGAGGAAAGTTGCAAAGAGAAGGCTTGATGCAGAATCAGTCACCCCCATTTCTCTAGCTGAGTACTTGTTGGCAGACAACAAGTAATCTCTGGCATACCTACCAGGTTGCAAATGATGCTTCTGAATAGCTCAGAGAAAATTCCTGCTACTGGGCCTGAGCATTGCCCTGCTCACTTTCTGTGTATGATGTTCCCCAGACAAGATCCACACACCTGCTTCTTGAGGACATCAGATAGCTGTCCCAAAGCCATGCATGTGCCAGGCAGCTCCTTTCCCTTGGTCTGACCACCCACACTCCTTCCTTTGCTCTGCAGAGGAGCAAAGCTTCCTAAGCTAGGTGCTTCCCCTCCTCTTACACTTTTCCTTTGCCAGTACTCCCACCCCCTTCCAGGTGTGTGATAGTCTTCCCACCTTGAGGAAGTCCCAGAACCTTGGACAGGTCCTGCGTCTTGCAAATTCTGCTGCTTCAAGCACTTGCAGAAATTTATAGGTGTGCTTCTCAGCTCAGGAGACTGGTGAGATCTGTAACCACACCTATTCGTGGAATTTGTGTGTTTGGTTTTCTCACCTTGTAATTGGGAAGTTTCTTTCCTCTAACCCTCGCTCCTCAAAGTGTGTCCGTAAATAAGCAGTAATGGCTAGTCTTGGAGCTTGTTGGAAATGGCCAGTGTCAAACTCCATTCCAGATCTACCAAATCAGAACTGGCATTTCCCCACAATCTCAGGTGATTCATATGTACACCAAAGTTCAAGGAACTCCACTCTAAAAAAAATTTTTTTAATGTTTTATTTAGTTTTGAGAGAGAGAGAGAGAGGCAGCATGAGCAGGAGAGGGCCAGAGAGAGAAGGAGACACAGAATCTGAAGACAGGCTCCAGGCTTATGAGCTAGCTGTCAGCACAGAGCCTGACATGGGGCTCGAACCCATGGACCATGAGATCATGATCTGACTGAGCCACCCAGGCACACCAGAACTCCACTCTAAATAACCACTGGATGTCAAGGGGCAGACAGACAGAAGTCCCATGTCTGAAGCCTTTAAAGAAACTGCCCTTCTTCCTCCACCGCCGAACTTCACCAACTCGTCAGCAAGTGCAATCTCAGGATGGCCATGGATTTCAGAGTTTAGGAATCTAGGCCCAGGTTGGGGGTATGGGCTTGTTAGGCCAACAAGAGCAGACTTTAGTGTTCTCATGCTGAAACTTTCCCTTGGATTAGTTCATAATCCCCAAATGGCTCTAAAACTGACCTTGACCTAGCAAACATTTAATTCTGACAAGCACTCAAGTCTATAGCACACCTTTCAAGTGATTTGGGTTCCATGAGAGCTATTCTACAATTCTGTGTGGCTTTGGTGACTGATGGAAATGCAAATTGCATCCTACAAACTGAAGAGTTTCAATTTACCCCCACCCCCACAGTGGACAATTAGCTTTGCCCCAATTTGCTTATTGGTATCAATATACCCGATCTATAAATTTGTTCTTCAGATTCTCTTTTGAACTGCCTATAAAATTTGCCTCCCTCATGAGCTAAATGAAATCTTTAGCATGGGTTCTTTTTTTTTTTTTTTAACCTGTGTGAGAGTCATGATTTTCTCTGTTTTGAAAATTGTCTTTTAATATCAACTACCTTTCTTTTGTTGTACTTTATGGTCGAATTTCTCAACCTCTGCACTATTGACAGTCTCAGCTGGATCACTCCTTGCCGATAGCAGCACCCTGGCCTCTACCCACCAGATGCTCATAACACCCCCTCCCCCAGAATCATGGAAGTTAAAACTATCCCCTGACATTGTTAAATGTTCCCTAGGGAGCAAAATCACCCCCTTATTCCCACCCCAAATTGTGAGCCACTGGTTTACGGTGAGTAAACAAGACAGCACGTCTTATCACTGTTAAACGGACAGATATTCTCTCAATGTTTTCCTAAGTGTAGGAGAAACAAGAAAATCTGCTGGGAATATCATGTTTCAGAAATTATGAAAGGTCATGGGAGCTTTGGGGAAAACAAACATCACTGAAATCCAACACGGAAGCCAAGAGAGTTTTTATTTTTTTCAGAAGGCCTTTGGTCTAAGAGAGGTTTCAATGCCCCTGGGTTGTGAGGAACCGGCTGGGGGAGCCCACCAGCTGCCAAGAGAAGATGAGTGTTTGCTTCTGGCTTCTGTGGAATTAGAGACCCATTGCCTGAGGTTGGTGCCAGGTTACTGAGCTGTTCTTGGCCTAGGAGGCCCGCCCTGGACAAAAGGTCCCTTTAACAGTCACGCTTACTCACTTGCTCATTCACTCATTCTCTGACCTCCATCTTGGGCCAGAAGCAGTTCCTGATTGAGGGAGGGAGGTAGAGATGCAGAGATACTTCCTTGCCCTCTTGGGAGCATTCAGTCTACGGGCAGAACAGCAAAGTGGCCTCACAGCCACGAAAGTAGCTTCTATTTATAGAAGAATATGTGCTCTTTGTAGATATCCTTTTATATAATATTCATAATGACACTGGGAGCAGGACTGTGGTATGACAGTGCTGTTGTCAAAATCATTTGGCCATAAATGCAAGGGTTTATTTGTGGGCTCTCTGTCCTAGTCCACTGGTCTATATGGCTGTCCTTATGCCAGTGGCACACTGTTCTGATTACTGTAGCTTTGTGGTAAGTTTTCAGATCAGGAGGGGCGAGTCTTCCAACTATGGGCTTCTTTTTCAATACTGTTTTGGCTATACCAGTTCCCTTGCAATTCCATATGAATTTTATTTTATTTTATTTTATTTTATTTTATTTTAAGCTTATTTATTTATTTTAAGAGAGAGAAAGAGAGAGAGTGTGTGCATACATGTATGTGGGGGAGGGGCAAAGCGAGAGAAAGAGAATCCCAAGCAGTGGGGCTCGGACTCATGACTGTGAGATCATGATCTGAGCCAAAATCAAGAGTCAGGCTCAACCAACTGAGTCACCCAGGTGCCCCATCCATATGAAGTTGAGAATGAGCACCATTGCTGGATTCAATGGCACACTTCCTATAGCACTTTCTAGTATGTAAAGTGTAGCTTGTTTTCCATGTGTTGCATTCTCTCTACTAAATCATCTGACCAACAGTCTATCTCATTGTTTTTGATTTTCCACCCTTGTGATTAACGAAGGACTTTCACATTCCCTGAAGATTATATCATACCCCCTTGATTGAGAATTGCTGTCTTCTGTGTATTTCTAGAACCTAGAAGACTGTTGTTGACTTATTTATTTTAGTCCTATCTTAATATTTTTTCTGATTTTAACTAAAACATCATGTGATGACAATAGATATGAATATGCTTTTAAAATGACACTCCCTTGGTCCTGACTCAGCGATACAGTAGTCCTCCACCCCTCCCCTGTTCAGAACAGCTCATCTGTAAGGACAAGACAGATCCCACTCTGGACGACGGTTCCTGTCAGAAGGTTCTTCTTGGTGCCCAGCCATCTAAGGGCTGTGCACTAGAATTGGAGTATTTGGCTTCCTCTGATGAGAGCTAGCTGTGAGGTACTTTCTCAGACCCACATTGGCTGCCCAGAGACCACTCCAAGTGGAAGGCTGTCACGAGCCCCAAAAAACATTCCCTCCTTGACAAATTCTGATCAGACTCCTCTGTGCTGACTTTTGGGTTTCTGCATTTGTCTCCACATTATCCAGTTTTAGCAAAAAGCCTGGTTAGTCTGGTAAATCCATATAAGTCCTGATAAGTAAATCCAGATAAGTCCTGAGAAGTTTAGGAAAATTCCTCCACCCTTGTTATCTGATCACCCTTGATGTCTGACCAGCTTCCTTACCCCTCGCCGTCCCCGGTGGGTGATGTCTGATCAGGCTGGCCTGTTCAGCCAAAATCACCCCTTTTCTCTGATGTTTCCTCTTTGTAATTTCTACCTCCTGACCCTGAACCCCCTCACCCTACCCTGCTCCTTGGCTATACCCCCTTTTTCCTTATGCTTGGAGTTGAGCTCAACCTCCCCCAACTACAAACTCCTCACTGCAGTGGCCCTTACACCAGTCAGTGCAGATCCCTGAACAAAATCTGTCAGGGCATTCTTTAACAGGTGCCAGGAATAATTTCTTCCTCAACAGTGCCTCTTTATGAGGAAGTGAAGGAGGCATTTCCCTCTGGTCTCAGCCTGAGGAGAAGTTGTGCTTTTTGTGAATATCTGGTTTGCTTTAGCTTCTGGAAAAATCACTGTCTTGCAATACGGCGGTTTTTCCTGCACTGGGTGCACAGAGCTAGATGGCACACATTTCTCTGTGCTAGTCCCCTCCCGGCTCTATTATTTATATGCTCAGTGGTTTGCTGACCTCACTTCCCGTAAATATTTACCTATCTTGAAATGATGTATGTGTTCTTTTTTTTTTGTAAGTTGCCTTAAACCTTTATGGAACATAGTCCACGTACATACATCTTTTTAAAAATAGATTGTAGTGTCATCCTTGATGAACCTTGGCCTCACTGTTGCCCCCAGAGCCACACCAAATCCACCCAAACCTCATTTGAAGGGTGGCCTTATGTCAATTCTAGAATTTCTGGGATGAATTTTAGTAAAACTTTTAATATACAAATAAGGAAAGCAGAACTTTGAAAAATGATCTCATATTGGTCTGCTTGTCAGAGGTTGATAGAGAGACATTGTTTTATTTAAAAAAAAACCTTTTTAAATGTTTATTTATTTTTGAAAGAGAGAGCATGAACTGGGGAAGGGCAGAGAGAGAAGGAGACACAGAATCCAAAGCAGGCTCCAGGCTCTGAACTGGCAGCACAGAGCCCCACAGGGGGCTTGAACCTACGAACTATCAGATCATGACCTGAACTGAAGTAGGACACTCAACCAACTGAACCACCCAGATACCCCTCAATAGAGAGATTTATTAAGTATTAAGTATTTTTAAATGTTTAAGTGCATAAGTGGCCTCCCCTCCCAACCCCAAACAGGTTTAAACCCTAAATTAGTTAATGCTACTAGGTCTGCCTTTCATTTCCACAGAACGCTGTTTGTTTGGAGAGAATCTTGGAGCATCTGAGCACCTACAACACAAAGTGAAAACAAAGCATTCTTAAGCCCATCAGTGTTTTAAAAAAGAATAAAACAACCAAACACAATTGTGGACTTTGGCTAACTTTCTAGAGAGAAGAAAGCAAGCCATCTGCCGGTAACAGGCTGCTTTGGGCACTGCGGATCACAAGGCCGAATGAAACATTCATCGTAATTAGTGGCAGCCCCAGAATAGAAACTTCAGCAGTGCTTTTCCTGTTGCTATGGTGACAGCCCTCCACCAAGGAGCCCCACCTCCCGGCCCCCCACCCCAAGGCGCTCGGCACTTTCTGTGGCCTTCCATCTGCTGTGTGTCCTTGTTGAGTGCAGTGAAATTAAATTGGCTGCTCATTTGTCAATAGTAGTGTGCGTGTGTGCGTGTGTTTGTGTGTGTGTTGGGGTGTGGGAAGGAGGAGGATGAGGATTGGAAGGAATGGGGGCGGGGAAGCCTGTCCCCTATGCTTAGCAAGAGGGACAAGAGAGCAGCTGGCACATCAGCCCAGATCACCAGACAGGTGCTGTCAAGGGGCCCAGACCTCGCCAGCAGCAGATAGCCCCGCGGGTGATGATGAATGAGAACTGGCCTGGGGGCAAGGAGGAGGAGCGGTGCTCAGACCGAGAGTTACCAAGACGTCCAACAGATCGGCCCTCTCCTAGGTTGTTATTTCCCCAGGTTCTTTAGCAGTTGTGAAGTGTCAGACATTCCTGTTGCTCTGCTAAAAATCTAAGAATTTGGCCGGAAAGTCTGGTTTGCTCCAAAGGGTAAAGTAGATTGTAAAGTGGAAATAGGGTTGCTTATTTTCCTTAGGGTCTTGTTCATTTTGGAGCTCTGTGTTAAAGACACTGATCTGAGTACCAATATTGTATGTTGACACTGACAGCGTCCTTCCCCAGACCCCCAGGGGCTGCAAATCAAGGAAACTGCTTAGGATATAGCTTCCCATCAAGGCCCTAGAATCACAGTGATGGTGCATGGACATGCTCGCAAGAAGTGTGTGCTGAATTGGGAGAGAGTATGGTTTCTGTGTCCTAAGATCTGTAGGTTCCAGGTTTTATTCCCTTAAAAAAAATCCCTCCATTTTTATGTTGCCTCTTGGACTTCAGTGTTCATGTAATGGATGGACTTGATGCCATCTGTCGGGGCTGCTCAATGAAGAGATTTACCAGGATTTTTGGTTGGAGGCTGAGCTATCAGAGGGAGAGACTGCTGGCAGAGAACACACTGTCAAGACGCGCCTGGCCTTCTCTATGTGAGTCACAGCTTCAGGGTCTGTCAGACTACTGGTATCTTCCTTGCTGAGTTTTTCTGATGTTCACCGCCAGGTTTGAGGGTTACCTCACTTGATGCGTCCATGTTTACTTTAATATTTCCATGTTTGGGAGTCAGACTCCTCCACTCATCATGCATACTTAGTTCTAAGGACACATTTCTAGTGTGACATTTTAAAACAGAGCCTTCTTGGGGTTGTTAATCTCTACATAGGCTGGGTACAGTCCTGTCAAGGGAATCATTTGGGCAGCAATTCTGAATCATAGACTGTTAGAGCTGGAGTCTCTTAAAGGTCAACTAATCGAACTTGGCAGAAAGTTACACTCAGATCAGAGAGCTGCTCTTAGTGGCGGAGCTGGGATTGGGGTGTGGGTGGTATACCCTCTCTCTCTGTAGTCTAATATTTTTAAAGTTTATTTATTTTGAGAGAGAGAGAGGGAGAGAAAGAATCCCAATTGACTCGGGGCTCGAACTCACAAACTGAGAGATTGTGACCTGAACCAAAGTGAGATGCTTAACCAACTGAGCCTCTCAGGCACCTCTCTAGTCTAATTTCATCAGAGATGTTTGCAAAAGTACAAAGTTATAAAGAGAGGAAATGTAACAATCTCTGGTCTCATCAGAAAGATGAGACTTGGGATTATGTCCCAACTAGGGCTGTCCTAGGGCTGTGGGAGACCCGTGAGAGATCGTGTGGTGCCCCCCCGGGCCTGCTTGGGCCTTATTCTCGGCCCACCTTTGCTAGCTGTGTCATTGGGAAAATTATTTGAACTCTTGGACTTTCATTTTCCCAACTTTTTTTTTCCATAATATTTTATTGTCAAATTGTTTTCCATACAACACCCAGTGCTCTTCCCCTCAAGTGCCCTCCACCATCACCACCACCTGTCTTCCCCCCTCCCCCCTCCCCCCCAACCCTCAGTTCATTCTCAGCATTCAATAGTCTCTCAAGTTCTACATCCCTATCTCTCCTCAACTCTCTCTCCCTCCTCCGTTCCCCCTGGGTCTCCATTAGGTGTCTCTTGTTTTCCTGCAAGACCTATGAGTGCAAACATATGGTTTCTGTCCTTCTCTGCCTGGCTTACTTCACTCAGCATGACACCCTCAAGGTCCATCCACTTTCCTACGAAGGGCCATATGTCATTCCCTCTCATTGCCATGTAGTACTCCATCGTGAATATATACCACATCTTCTTGATCCATTCGTCAGGTGATGGACATTTAGGCTTTTTCCATGTTTTGGCTATTGTCGACATTGCTGCTATGAACATTGGGGTACATGTGCTCCTATGCATCAGCATTTCTCTATCTCTTGGGTAAATCCCCAGCGATGCTATTGCTGGTTCATAGGGG
>NC_043713.1:56564446-56731530 GCF_006229205.1 Suricata suricatta | reverse complement strand
AAGAAAAGGTAATAATGACAAAGAAATAAGTACGAAACTAGTGAAGAAAGAAAAATTTTTGTTATATATTAAAAAAACAAACAACCAAAACAAAGCAAAACAAAAACAAAAAGAAAAAGAAAAACCGAAGAAATAATAATAATTAAAAAAAAAAAAGCAGGCAGCAGCTCCCTCTGGTGGATAGGCTTGGTTTGATGGGGTAGGTCTTGGAGTCTGCTCTCAGAGGCTCCGCCCCTGCCTGAGGCGAAATGAACAGCAGGAGGTGAAGTGCGCACCTTCACAGACTCAATTGAGGAGTCCCCACCCCCAGTCTGGATCACGGTTGCAATGGGGAAAGGAAAAAAAACAAAAAGCAAGAAACCGAGTCTCTCTTAGTTTCCGATAGCTTTGCTCAAGGTGCTGTGCGCTGCTGGAAATGTGCTGGGAGCTCCCACATTCTAAGCGCGCGCACCCGGGGCCTCCACCCGCCACCGACTCTTTGTTGAGGGTCCTGTCGGTGCGCGTCTTATTTCTTCCCTGTGGGGACTCTGAATTCGCGCAGTCCGTGCAGTGCAGGGGGCGGGGTGTGCCGTGGAAATGCGGTCCGTGGTCCCGTTCCCAAAACCAAGTTCGAATTGCTAGCGCCTGGCGCAGACGCCGCTCTGGCCGCTTCCTGCAGCGGTGCGCGCCTCTCCAGTGCAACCGCTTCTCACAGCCACAGACGCCTCTGATTCCTTGCTGAGATGGCTTAGGGCTGGGGGCTATTCCTTCTCTTGCGTCTGATGCCCAGCCGTTATCTATGGAATGGGTTTCTGTCTCCAAGGGCAGCTAAGCGTTCTATACCTCTTCCCCAGAGACAGTCCTATGAGCGCGTTCCGACTCTGTCTCTTCCCTTTGTCTCCCGGGAGCCCGGCACTTGTGCCACGTTGGGCTGGGGATCTTACCTCCCCTGCCTGTCCGGGCTGGCCCGTCCTCGGATCTCCCCCGTTCGCCCCCACTCACTCAGGTATCTTTGAGGTTCTATTCCCTCTGGAGTTCGTATGTTCTCCTTCCGCTCTCTCAGTTGAATGGAATATCCTTATCAGTTCGAAAACTGGTGCAGAGGGAGTTTACAGAGCTCCCTTCCTCTCCGCCATCTTGGCTCCACCCCCCCTCATTTTCCCAACTTTAAATTGGGATCAAGAATACCTTCTTTGGAGGGTTGTTGTCAACATTTGAAGAGATAATGCAGAGAAGGTCAGGGCACACTGCCTAGAGCAGAGTAAGTACACATTTTTATTAGTTATTCTCATGAGTCAAGCTAATCCCCATCGCTCCTTCCTGCCCATCTCTTCACTCATTCATTTCTCAGACCTTAAGCTTCCCCTTCAGGCTCTTTGTAAATGGATGGAACATCTCTCCCTGCCAGGGAACTGTTCAGGTTCCAATGGCAGATGGCCAGTGTCTATGGCCCAGTGTCATTAATGGCCAGTGCCATTAACATCTGACAGTCCTTGTGAACAGAAGTGGGTTAGGTCTGTCTGGACTAGCATGACCCACACCATCAGACTCATGGTGTCTGCTGGCAGTTCCTGGCTCCCCAGGGGTGAGTCCAGCCTCACTCTCTGGGGACTGAGGCAGGCTCAAGAAGACAGAGAGCCAACATGAGTCCCTGGAGCCTGGTTCTCTAAACTGCCTGCCAGTCTTTCTGGAGACCTCAGCCTTAAGCCTGCTTATCTTTATCTTGCAGGATAAATTCATTCAACAAAGGGATTTAGGACTATGCTTAGTACCAAAGACACAAAAGTAAGTAACACAGAGTTCTTATCTTTCAGTTGCCCATGGACTAGTGAGCTGGATGCCCAGACAGTATGACTGGGCAAACAATCGTCCATGGAAATTTAGTGGTGTTATCATAGAGAGAAAGATAGCACCTGACACATTTTCAGGGCTAACTCCTGTTCTAGCAACTGTTCCTAGGAGGTCTCTGTTCTTGAGTCCTCACCATATGGCTATAATGTAGGTACATTATCTTTACTTTACAGATGAAGAAGCTAAGCCTGAAGAGGTTAGCATCCTGGCCAAAGTCATCCAGCCCGGCCATGTGCAGTTGGAGGTGGAATTTATACACTTAAACAGACATACGAAACCAACGCTGCTTTGTCATCTAAGCCTGAGTTCCTCTAGTACTGAATGAGCTTCCCACTGATTGTAATGCAGACTGCAATGTTTCTCTATACCTCTTCCAGCACTTATCCTTTTAAAACAGTAATTTGAAGTTCAACTCCTTATCTGGGCTCTTTTCTTCACCCTTCACCTTCTACAAATGCCTTCGTATTCAAGGAACAGCTCACTTTTCCTCATGGCATGCTCTTTGTCACTGGCTCTTGCTAGCTAAGTGAGTTAGCCTGATATTTTGGCAATGGTCTTGGGTCTCTGCCTCAGTACAGGTGGTTCTGATTTTTTGGTGGCTGCGCAGGCCCTGATGTTGATGTGTCTGTAACTGACCTGTTTAAGATCTGGTTTCTCAGCACGATCAAAGTCTAGGGTCTATACAACTCTCTCTACCACCCACCCTGAATCCTTCATCTCATCTCCTTCCCTCCTCCCCAGCCAACTGTTGCCCACCTCAGTTTAGGCTGGTGCTTCGGGTTTTCTTGGTCTCAGCCATGACCTGATCCGACTCTACAAGTAATGACTGTCCTGCGCTCTTGCTCCAGCCCATCGTCACCTGGCTGCCAATGGCTCTCAGCCAGCAGCTCCCTGTGAGGGCTCCCAGAGGCCACCTGAGGCCATCTGGACCCCAAACTGTCTTGTTCGAGTCAACCAAGCCTGGCTATTAATCTGTAAGCAGACTTTTTGGAATTTAGAAAACTCTTTCTCTCTCCACAAGTCTAAATTATTTGATTATCTCCCTATAGACTCTGAATTATTTGATTATCTCCCTATAGACTCAATGGCCCTCAGCCTTCAGGGTTAATGTAGGTCGAGAACTTCTTTGTTCCAGGCAGCCCCTACTCGTTCACGTTAGTTAAGTGAAAACCCTCATGACTGAGCTTCAAGGGCTGTAGGAGGGACAAAGAAACATGGTGAGAAGGGAGACAAACATTAGAAGACATGTCAAAGAGATCATTACCCCATAACATACAGCAGAGGCAGGATTTTGATCCTGTCTTCATGTGTCCTGGTGTCAATCTTTTTTTTTTAATATTTTATTTATTTTTGATACAGAGCATGAGAGGGGTAGAAGCACAGAGAGAAGGAGACACAGAATCTGAAGCAGGCTCCAGGCTCTGAGCTAGCTGTCAGCACAGAGCCTGATTCGGGGCTTGAACCCAGGAACATGAGATCTGACCTGAGCCGAAGTCGGAGCCTTAACCGATTGAGCCACCCACGCGCCCCCTGGTGCCAATCTTTATGCATGACTGTCATGGGCACATAGAGGAGGGGCCTTAATTGCTGGGCTGGAGTTGGGGCTGGGGTAGCTGGGGACATGCTTTAGAAAAGGTGACTTCTAGCTTAGTTTTGAAGACCAAGGGTTACTCTAATCAGTTATGAGTGCCATAGTGTTAGAGACAAATGAGGCAGCATAGAGAATGGAATGTGGGAACACACAACAGTCTGTGGGACTGCATATATTCATTATTCATTCAGTAAATGGTTTCTGAGCAGAGCAGGCAGTACTGCCAGGCCTGGGCTCAGAACCGGGGATGGAAAGGCATTGGTATCATAGCTGAAAATCTAATGAGTTTTCCTCTCCCCATCCTTGGGGCTGCTGGGCAACCCTGTAGATGGTGGTACTGTGCTAGTTATGAAGAGCACAGGAGAATGGAGGTGGCAGGGGGAGATGGTTACTTTTGAATAGATAAGTTGAATTTGCCAAATTAGTGGACATTGGCAAATGTGCCATTTCTGATGGAATTGGTCTGGGTCAGTGTTTCAGATATCTCTTGCTGGCTAACTACCCACCCCCACAGTTCTGTGGTTTAGAACAACCACTATTTTGTTTTTTTTTATCCTGACTGACTTAGCTGGGTGGTCTTTCTTCTCCTTAGGATGTCAGCTGGGGCTGCATTCAACCAGGGTCAGGACTGAGCTGTTTAGTCCACAGGCAACTCAAGTGAATTCCTGCAGTTACAGCTGCAATCAGATCTTTAACCTGCTAACCAAAGCTAAGGAATGAATATTCTCAAATGCAAATCAGCATGCCATGTGGTGACTGTGGGCTGGGATCCCCCTCAGGACCTTGGAGAGAGGCTGCACCTGACTTTCAACACTTTATAGTGCTGATCACTGAATATTTAATTCTTGGAGAAAAACTTTTCATGTTTAGTTACTACTCTTGCCATTAGAATTCTATCACCTACTCAGGTTTTGTGCTTTGTAAGGCTTTAGAGTCCTGTCATTATGTATTGGAGCATTTAGTAGCATAGGTAGAAAGGAAGGCAGGCTTCAGATTATTAAAGACATTTTATTATTAATATAATTTTTCCTTGAGAGTTTGTGATAAGAACTGTTTAACATATTTTCCATGGTAGGAATAAAAATGAGACAAGCTATGTGAAAATACTTTGCACATTGTCATTATCACTAATAATCACTCAATAAATAAGTGACCATGTGCTGTGTAGATTTTGTATGTTTTTTTTAAATTTTTTTAATGTTTTATTTATTTTTGATACAGAGAGAGACAGAGCATGAGAGGGGGAAGGGCAGAGAGAGAGGGAGACACAGAATCAGAAGCAGGCTCCAGGCTCTGAGCTAGCTGTCAGCACAGAGCCTGATGCGGGGCTCAAACCCACAAATGTGAGATCTGACCTGAGCCGAAGTCGGAGGTTTAACCGACTGAGCCACCCAGGCGTCCGGATTTTGTATGTTTATTACATCATGTTTTGGTCCCCGAATCGCATTTTCTTGGTAGTTGGGGGAAAACGTTGGCCTGTTTGATGTTGTACTGGTTTCTGTAAATTGGCTATGTTTCTAAATACAATTGCAAAACAAACAGTCTTTGAATTGCTCGAAGACTCAGGATTAATGCCAACAACTTCCTTGCTACACTGCCTCACATTATTCATCTATAAGATGTGAGTCAAAATCTATGCTTTGAAGAGTAGTTGTAAGACATAAGTGAACTATGTGCAAAAGCACTTTGCAAATATAGAGCCCTGAATGACTGCACCATTTCACTAGTTATTATTATTATCCCTCAAAATACCTCAGGATGTAGTATTACTAGTCTTATTGTCTATATTCTAGACCTTTTCAAATTTTCAAGAGATATCAGGAAATTTATTCTTAACCCTGAGATTTATTAAGGCACAGCTTTATTTCCCCATCTTATGACAATATGGTGTATATTATTTCAGCTATTGCTAACTTATAATGATGTTCAATTACACGTATTTTGGCCTAAGTAAACCTACATCAATATGTCACATACGTGCTGTTTGTAAAATAGTTGTCAGCTACAAACACATTATCCTATACATCGAAGTTAGCAATGAGAGAATGCTGTTGTCACAGGAAACTGGACTCTGAAAATAGATAAATGTTCAGATGCTTACTTTTAAAATAGGAAGCATTCATCTTGTGATGACAGTGACTTACAGTAGTTTATTTCCGTTACATAAACGCCAGGCAAGTGATTATTGTCCTTGAAGTATGTAAGGGTTAGTTACTTCATCAGCACAGAAACTAGTCTTGAGATATAGTCTCAAGTCCTGGTTGCCAATTCAATTTTTTTAAAATGTCCATGTTCTTTTGATACGAAAGAGCATAAGTATACTTATACAAAAGTATAAGTAATGATGCAAAATTCAGAAGGTTCTAAAGGCTATAAAAGGAAACATCCCCCTGCTTCCCTATCCTCCAGGCATCTTCGTGCCTTCTTTGGAGGCAAACAATATTAATTTCCTTTCTTGTATGTACTCCATAGATACTTTATGCATGTATGAACATGTATCTATAGCTATCTTTCTTCGTTCCCCTGAATTGTGTCTCCACCCCTGTCATATGTTGAACTGCTAATCCCCAGTATCTCAGAATGTGACTATATTTAGAGATAAGGCCTTTAAAGAGGTGATTAAGGGGAAATGAGGTCATATGGGTGGGCCCTAATCCTAAATGACTGTTGTCCTTTCAAGAAGAGATTAGGATCCAAGCGCACACAGAGAGAAGACCACGTGAAGACGTGAAGACATGAAGAGGGAAATCTACAAATCATGGAGAGAGATTCAGAAGAAACCAATCCTTCCAATACTTTGATCTCGGATTGCTAGCCTCCAGAACTGTGAGAAAAGTTTCTGTTGTTTAAGCCACCCAGTGTGGTATTTCTTACATTGGTTGGTGCTGGCAAATGAGCACATCCCTTCCTTTTACAAACTGCTAATGCACAATGTCCTCTTTGCTATATACTTTTCCACTTACTGTACTGTAAAGTACATAAAGGCTCCCTACTTCATATATGGATTCTTTTTATTGTATGGATTTAGCATAATTATCTGAACACTCTCCCATTGACGAACATTGAGATTATTTCCAATATTTGCTATTAAAAACCACACTGTAAATAAATAGATAAATAATCTTATACATAAATAATTTCACCCATGGACAAGTATATCCATACAATCAATCTCTAGGGGTGCCTGAGTGGCTCAGTCAGTTAAGTGTCTGGCTCTTGATTTCAGCTCAGGTCAGGATCTCATGATTCTCGAGATCAAGCCCTGTATCCGGCTCCACTCTGACAGTGTGCGGTCCCCTTGGGATTCTGTCTCTCCCTCTCTCTCTCTCTTCCCTTCCCCCAGCTTATGCTCATGCCTGTGCATACTCTCTCTCAAAAGAAATAATAAATAAACATTTAATAAAATTTCTAGAAGACATATTGAGACAGGAAAACCAAAAAGATCATATGAAAGACTTCTTTTTTTGCTACCTCTATTTCTTGTTAGGATCTATATTCCCTACTCCTGTACACACGCCATAGAGAACAAATAATGTATGTCCTCCTTGTAAAGGTCAAGGCATTAATGACTTCCTTGGAGTCTTTGAGCACAATAGATAACATCTGAGGAGTGACTGAGCAGGTTGGTCATTATGAGCATTTTCCAAGACCACTGAGTCACCAAGAGCCCTGGATCCAGGGCATGAATGACTTACGGAGGACACCTAAACACTCATCTTTGTTCCTGTATGCCTGGGAAGACAGTGCATTAGGCTACTGTCCTCAACAGAAACCCCAGATCCGAGGCAAAGACAGGACTCACTTTTCTTTCCTTTCTGAATCTCCTGGGTACTCTCTCTGTATCTGCACTCTGTCTTCAATAAACTCTTCTCTCACTTCCTCTCAATTTGCATTTGATTTCTATTTTGCATGAAGCCAAGGACCCTCTCAGCTGGTCTTGTGGGGCCCCTCTGGGTCCTTGGGCCCAGCCAGCCTGTATCAGTATCCTGGGCTTAAAGGAATGTGCAGTAAAAGCTTTACAGTCATGGACAGATTGCCCTTCCTGGAAATTATACAGATTTATGTATCTACTTACTAGAAGGACCAAGAGTATTTTGCTCTCCACTGTCTCTACACCATCTGTTTCCAACCTTTTGATCTTTACCAATCTGGTAGCAAAAAAATCCTGTCTTGGGAAGTATCATCTTGCATTTCATTATGAGTGATGTTGAACACATTTTCATAAATTTAAAGGACATTTGTATTTCATTTTTTGGTTAAGCTTCTTTTCTTACAAGGTTTTTTGTGTGTGTGTGGTAAATATTTTTGATTTGTTAGAAAAATGAGTGGCAAACATTTCCCTGGTTTGCATTGGCCTTTTTTTTCCTAATTATATTTCTTCTATTGCTTCTGAGGAGGCCATGTAGGAAAAATTGTTTTAATGTAATTAGATTTATTATTTCCTTTTTTAAAGGTACAATGACTTCTGACTCCAGCTACACAGGTAAGCCAAACTTTGTAGGTAAGGATATCACCTGCCATGAAACTGTCCTCACTTCAGACACCAGCCTCAAGTTCAGGCTCCCCAGGACCACTGGGCTGCAGTTCTGACCAAGCATCAGGGGCTGTAAGTTTGGGAGTTTCCACTACCCCTACAGGTCCAGTAATTCACCAAAACTCCTCACAGAAGGCAGGAAAGTGCTATCCAGTTTTGTAATTTCAGTTTTATTTTAGCAAAAAGGATACAAATCAGAGCCAGTCTCCCTTCCTCCTGCAAAAAAACAAAAACAAAACAAAAAAAGACACCTAGGGTGAAGTCTGGGGTGGGGGAGGTCCCAAATGCAAAGTTTCTGGTGCCTTCTCTCTGTGGAGTCAGGATGTATCACCCTCCTGGCACATCAGTGTGTGATAACACACAGAATTTTGGCAACTACGGATGTTCAGCTGAGTGTTGATGTCCAGAATCTTTTTCTTTTAAGTTTATTTATTTATTTTGAGAAAGAGAGACTGTGTGAGCAGGGGAGGGACAGAGAGAGGGAGAGAGAGGATCCCAAGCAGGACTGATGGGGGCTTAGTCTCATGAACCTCAAGATCATGACCTGAACTGAAACCAAGAGTCGGATGCTTAACTGACTGAGCCGCCCGGGGCGTCCTGATGTCCATAATTCTTACTTGGAGTTTTACTATTAATTGAATCATTGGCCACTTGATGGAACTCAATCTCCAGCATACCTGTCCCTTTCTGGGAAGTTGGGTTGATATCATATGGCTCAAGGCCCCAGCCCTCTAATCACTGGCTGATCTTCCTATGTGACCAGCCCCCTTCTGAGTCATGTCCTTACCTTAAATCCTGAGAGTCCACCATGAATGAGGGACATTACCACTCAGGAAACTCCAAGGATTTAGAGCTTACTTCCCAGAACCAGAGACAAAGACCAGCCAAATTCCTCATTACCCAGAATACAGATTCTGGATTTTGTATTATAGGTAGAAAGTTCTTCCCCTTTTAAAGAATATTACAAAAATGAATTGCTCCAATATTTTCACTATAAACCTGAATGATTCTATTTTTTCCAAAATGTATTTTTGATCTGTCTTATCCTAGTTTAGGATAAAAATTTAACTTATACTTTTTCCAGACAGTTGTCTCAAACATTCGTTGAATAAGTTATTTTTCCTCCACTGATTAAAACATCAACCTTATGATATGCCAAATTCCTGTGTGTATCTAGACCTATTTCTTAATTTCTTAGTTTGTTCCATTGATCTGATTTTTATGTGTCCATTCTACACAGTTTTGATATTAATTAAATATTTTTAATTTATTATTTCAAATTAATATTAAATTTTGTAAACTTCTACAGAACATTCTTTTGGAAGTAGATTTAAAATGAAATACCAATTAGAGGTAAGACATCAATATAGCTGTCAGATAAGTAGCCAGCATCTTATTGATCTCGGTGATGAGCCATTTAGCAACTTAGTGTAGGAATTGCTTCCAATGAATTCAGTTACTTTTTGTGCCAGAATTGAAGGTTACTCACAGAACTGTGTGCCATACATTCTTCTTTTATGAGAAGTTGCTCAGAATCATATGCACAATTTTCACTGAATTGGAAATAGGTCAGAGAGCTCCTGCTGTCCTCCAATGCATCAGGAACATTCTAGGTATCTGGCTTTCTCAACAGCCAGTTGATGAATGAGTTGAGTACACATTTTCCCCAATGCTTGTTGCCTCCTGTTCATCTTGATCCCTGGGTGAAGTCTCCCACTTGCTCTCAGCAGAATCAATGGGCTTCCTTCTGCTCCTGACCAAGGCGAGTCCAACTCGGGCCCAGCATTGGCAGACTCTAGTTCTTTGGTTGTCAACCTTGGTATTTTCATCTTCAAATTGGACTTATCCTTCAGACTAGGCCAAGAAAAGTTATGGAATAGGCCACATATTTGTGACTTTCATAGATAAAAATGCAGCTTTGTGAGCTTCTCTGTGAACAGTGTATGAATTTCAGAACCTGGTTCCATATCATCATCTAAAAAGGATGAGCTTTAAGAGTTCCCAGTAATGGGGTCAAAATGCCTGCCTTATCCTGTTTTTCCATCTTATTTAATTTTTATATACATCCAGATTTAAAAGCATGAAATGTGTTCTTCAATAGAAAACTATGGACGTCTTATTTATGTGTATATATGTATTTATTTATCTCAGATGAGGATCAGATTCATCAACTGGTGAGCACCACATGCTGGAGGTGGAGGGAATAACAGATAACGGAGGACCTCATGCTTCAAAAAGCTTGTGACTGACTAGAGGAGACTAACGGGGGCTAGGCATTTAGCTTACAGGTTTTATGGGGAATAACTGAGTTAGCAGAACTCAGGCTGTAAAGTGAACCCATGAGAACCCACAAACGTTTGATGGTTTTATTTCTCACTCTGTCCAGAAAGGATCTGATGTGGTTTAAGAGTTTTATTGACATAAAAAAAAAAAAAAAACACCCAGTAAAGTAGTATATTCACAAATTTAAAAAATCAATAAAATGTTATTATACTTTAATTAGTAATAATGGATATTGTGCA
This sequence comes from Suricata suricatta, assembly GCF_006229205.1. Lineage (NCBI taxonomy): Eukaryota > Metazoa > Chordata > Mammalia > Carnivora > Herpestidae > Suricata > Suricata suricatta. The sequence continues at coordinate 56,721,053 of NC_043713.1, read as the reverse complement.
TTTGAACACAGGGTCCCTCCTGCAATCTTAAAGTAGAGCTTTCCTATGAAACCTTTCCTAAGCCAAAAGAGTGTAAAGCAAAGAAGCAATTACTATTAATTTATACGGAAAAAGTTGTGGGTGTTTCTAGGCCTCTCTTAGGCTTTTCTGATTCCTGAGGACACATCTTGCTAAGGAGAGCACAAAGGAAATCCAGATAAAGCATGGATGCTCACAGACTTGAAAGCTATGAGGACTGGATGCTGAGATGCTCAGTGTTTCCAGGGGAAGGAGCTTGGTGACATCAGCCTTGGCGTTGACGGTTTGTACCGCCTCTGTCATGGCTCCATGCAAAACAAATTCTGAATGTTATTTTTGCTTTCTGCCCTTTTTTTGGCAAAAGCAAAAAAATCTCTTTGGATTTCTTTCAGTTAGTGAAAACAGGTACTAAAGTAGGTCTTCTGTAAAAGCCAAGTGGCATAATATGAATTTTTGAAAGGCAGAGGACACCCATATCTGTTTCACTGTGACAGACTGATTCATAAAATATGAAGCCTTTTTATGAACTTGGGCACTGCAAAGGTAGATAACAAATGTGGCAAAGATTTTGGCTTAGGAACTCTAAAGGTATAATGCAGAGCAAGTGCAAAAGAGAAAAGTTGGGGGGAGTGGATATTATTGTAGGGTTGCCAACGTCCCCTCTTCTGGGCTCAGGACTAGTTTTCAAGGACCTGGAAACAGCAGCTACCTCACCGCTGGGTCCCTCTCTGGACACTGCCCTCCACCACAGAAGACTGCTTCCCCCGAGACTCTGCCTCCCCCAACCCCACTGGAAGTGGCTTGTGGTCAGTGAGGGGCTGATGTGGAGATACACAAGCCCCACCTCCTTGCCTCCGTTTGGGCAGACTCTGAAGAGCTGTCCCCTTGGGACAGGTTGAAGCTGCATTTTCCAATGTGCTGGTTCTCAACTTTTCTTCAAGCCCCAAGTCCTGCCTTCCTCCCTTCTGAAAATTAGCTAGGACAGGAAAAAAGATCCTGTCCCAAGGAATCGTCCAGGGTTCAAGGCAGGACCAGGAGATCCACTATCCAAGGACATGACATGGACAGTTGATGACCCAGCTGTGGTTCTTGGATTTTTACCATGGAGACTGTGGTAAGCAGAGTTCCAGGATTGCCACCCTGCAACCGCAGCCCCTGGTGGACACGCATCTTCTCCTACTTATTTAAGCACCCATCTAGGAACTGCTGTGTTTGCATTTCACAGATATAATTAAGTTTCCAGATCAGCTGTGTCAAGATAGGAAGATTATCTGAAGGCCAGGATGCTATCTTATCACATGAACCCTTTAAAAGCAGAGAGTTTTATTTTTTCCCCAATCAGGTTACAGAAGAGGAAATTTGAAACATAAGAAGGATTTAATGTGCTCTAGCTGGCTCGAAGACAGAGAAGTTTCTGTGGCAAGGACATGGATGATGTCTAGATGCTGAGATTTCCTCCAAGCTGACAGCCAGCAAGGAAGCCAGGACCTTGGTCCCACAACCATCAGGACTTGAATTTTGCCAACGACAAGAATGAGCTTAGAAGCTAATTTTCCCTAGAGCCTCCAGACAGGAATTTTGCCTGGCCAATACCTTGACTTCAGCCTTACCTTGAGCAGGGGACCAGCCATGCCATGCGGGACTTTTGACATTTAGATCTGTGAGCTAGGTGAGTGTTGCTTTAAGCCACTGTTTGTGACATCTTGTTATGTATGCAGCCACAGAAAACTGATACAGGGAGACAATGCAATGGGAGGGTCACAGGATAGGCTCCTCCCCACTGAGACAAAACTGCATTTAAGTGGGTCCATTTGATGGCATCAGCTCCTGGGAGAAAGGGGGCCAGGGCATTTCTCTGAATATGACTAGCCCTGCACTCAAGAAATAGGGAAACAGGAGGCCTTAATGGACTTTGGGGGTGGGAGAGGGGAAACAACCTTACTGGGTTTGATTAAATTTATCTGAGACTAGATTGGGCCTGCAAAAAGAGACAGAATAAAGACTCAAGTTAAAAATGGTATGAGAAACATAAAAGTCCTAAAGAAAACATAGGCAGTACTCCCTTGGACATCTGCCTTAGCAACATACTTATGGATCTGTTTTCTCAGGCAAGAGGAACAAAAGCAAAATTAGACTAGTGAGACTACACCAAAATAAAAAGATGTACCACAGCAAAATAAATCAGCAACAAAACAAAAAGGCAACCTACGGAGTGGGAGAAGATATTTGCAAGTGATATACCTGATAAGGAGTTAATATCCAAAAATATGTAAAGAACTTCTACAACTCAAGAACAAAAGAACAATCTGATTTAAAAATAGGCAGAGGAAATGAATAGAATTTTTTTCCAAAGAAGGCATCCAGATGGCCAGTAGATACATGAAAAGCTGCTCAACATCAGGGAGATGCAAATCAAAACCACAATATCACCTTACTGCTGTCAGAATGGTTAGTATCAAAAAGACAAGAAGTAATAAGTGTTGGCGAGGATTTGGAGAAGGGCAATCTTTGTGTCCTATTGGTGAGAAAGCAAGTTGGTGCAGCCACTGTGGAAATCAGGATAGAGGTTACTCAAAAAATTAGAAATACAATATGATCTAATAATTCCACTACTCAGTATTTATCCAAAGAAAAAGAAAATACTAATATGAAAAGATATAAGCATTCCTATGTTTATTGCAGCATTGTTTAAAGAACTAAGATATGGAAGCAAGTGTCCATTGATAGATAAATGGATAAAGAAGGTGTGGTGTCTACATAATGGCGTATTATTCATCCATAAAAAGAATAAAATCTTGCTATTTGCAACAACATGGATGGACATAGCGGGTATTAAGCTAAATGAAATAAGTCAGAGAGAGAAAGACAATTACCACACAATTTCACTTATATGTGGAATCTAAAATATAAAACAAATGAAGAAACAAACAAACCAAAAAACCAAACTGACTCTTAAATACAGGAAACAGACTGGTGGTTGCCACGGTGGGGGAGCAGGGAATGGGTGAAATAGATAAAAGGGAGTAAGAGGTACAAACTTCCAGTTATAAAATCAGTAAGTCATGGAGATGAAAAATACAGCCTAGCGAATATAGTCAATAGTATTGTAATAACATTGTATGGCGACAGATGGTGACTGTACTTACCATGGTGAGCACTAATGCATAAAATTATCAAATCACTAAGTTGTACACCTCAAATTAATATAACATTGTATTTCCACTATACTTCAATAATAAATTTAAAAAATAATAATTAGTAAATGAAGTTACATTTGTACAGTTCTGAGTCTATGATATGTGAAAATGTATACTCACCATTATTTGCATTTGGTTGTTAAAAGTGTTTCAGACTTTTGTCTTGTTGTAAGCTATTCACATGCTAAGAAGAATTTTCCCTGCTCCTGGATCTTGATTGAAATAGGGATTAAAAGACTTTAAGAGAAACATCTACCAATTGCAACAAATGGACTTTACATGAGTCCTGATTCAAACAAATTTTAAGGAAAAACTTATGAGATAAAGGGGTAATTGGAACCCTGGTTGAATAGTTTATAATGTTAAGAAAAATTGTTAATTTTCAAAGGTGTAATAATGGATAGATACATATAGAGATACACAACACACACAATGAAGGATTTATGGCTGAAATGATATAATGTCTGGGATTTGCTTCTAAATAATCTGGTGTGGGGCTGGGGGGTTGCTAGGTTCATAGAATATGCATTTGGTCATGAGTTGATTTGGGGGTGATGGGCACGTGGAGGTTCTTTACATTTACTCATTATGACAAAATACTCTTTTTTATTTGTATTTGAAACTTTTCATTAAAAAAAAAGAAGCCTGGGGTGCCTGGGTGGCTCAGTCGGTTAAGTGCCTGACTTCCGCTCAGGTCATAATCTTGCAGTTCTGTGAGTTCCAGCCTCTCATGAGGTTCTCTACTGTCAGCACGGGGCCCACTTTGAATCCTCTGTTTCCCTCTCTCGCTCCCACTTCCCTGCTTGTTCACATGCTCTCTTTCTCTCTCAAAAATAAAAATAAAAACAAAAAAGAAAGAAAAGAAAAGAAGCCCACTTTGGTTCTATTCTGGTTTTGATGACTGACATGGTGGGCAGACCATGTCTTGCTGGGTACAGGGCTCCTGAGAGGGCTACCTGTTTGCCAAGCAGGAGCTGTTCCAGGTTCAAGAAGCCTTTCCCTCACTCCCTTCATTCCTCTCAAGGCTTCTTGGCAGAAGTCCTACTGCTCTTCTTTTATATCATCTCTCTTTTCTATTTCTGAACTCCATTTCATGCTTTTCTTAATTATTCCCAACAAAGAGAAACTTGAAATTCACATATGCTGCCGCTGAACATCTTGTTACTGAAAGGGCATACAAAAATAGCCCAAAGAGCAGAATCTGTGGCAGAGAAAGCATCTGCCTTGTTTTTCTTTAAAACAAGGTTATTTAGCATAGATCTCAGATAAACATAGTGAACCACGTTTCATTTTTCTATTAATCGCACTTGAACTGAGAAACAGAAGTAAAAAAACATTTCTTCTTCTTCTTCTTCTTCTTCTTCTTTGTCTTCGTCTTCGTCTTCGTCTTCTTCTTCTTCCTCTTCTTCAACAAGAAGTTTATGCAAACAAGATGCCTCCCTTGAAGCGAAACGATCTAGGAATTCTTTTAGAGTAATACATCTCTACTTAAAGTCAGTTTGTCCCACATGTAACAGCTACATACAAAAAGTTGTAAAATTATCCTTGGTTTTATAATGATAAATGAAAATCATTAAAATTCTTCAATTGAACAGTGTATAGAAGAAATGTAAATAATTTTTATATTGTTTTTGTTGTTGTTGTCATTGTTGTTAAAGAGTGAAAACAAAATAACTTACTGGAATACAAAGATAAGAGACTAATGAGCATTCCACGAATGGAGGAAGGGTGGATTTTCACAGAGGCAGTATTTTTTTCCATCCCATCTCCACTTGATGTCAGTCAAAACATATCATTTCCCTTTATTAAAAAATAACAACAACAACAAAAGCCAGTACGCTTGTGCATGTACACCAATTACTTTATTTACAACAAAAGAATGGGGAGAAGGGAAATGAGAGAATAGAGAAAACTATTATTAAATATTATAAAAATACTATACTGTACTACTCAGGATGTGGTGGAACCAAATTGCAATTTTCTAACTGAGAATGTCTTTTTTCTCAGTCTGGAGGAACAGAGTTCTGGAGTGAAGTAGCAGATTCCTTTTCTGGTAGACACCTTCCATCTGCTGCCAGAACACATCAACTGTGTCTTCCTCATCCATTTCTAACTGTGCAGGTGTGTCTGTTGTGAGTCATTTTTTGAACTCACTAAGTTGAGAAAAAAAAACCTTGTGAGGTAAGGCGGGTTTGCATGGTGGGGGCCTCCTGCCGTCAGATGGCAACCAATGTCTACCCTCCGCTCAATTATTCTTGCTTGAGCACTGACCCCCAAGGCACCAGGAGTGACTTGTCTCCTTATTCTGGCTCTGAAATGCTGATTGCACCTTGTAAAGGAATTTATTATAGGAATTTATTCTTTTGTGTTTATGGGAGCAAAATTTACATTTTCTGAGAAACTTGTTGTACTTCCCCTCAAGAAAACAGGCTATTAACCCCTGCTCACAAAGATCTAACTTTTCTTTTGGTATGTTAAAAACATTGGCTTGTATTTGAATGCTGAGGATACCTTCTTTCCCCATATGATAAGCATCCAAATCACCTGCAATCGATCACTATTGATAAAGATTATGCATGAGTCTTCTACCAATCTATGTTCTGGAAAATTTTTACATACCAAAGAATTTGTTATCAGGAATCATTATCTAAGTCAATTGCCACTTCTGTTTTTTATCCCATACATTTTTTCAATAAATAGAGCTGACTCTCAAGTCAGTGCAGAGATGCCTGCTTGGTGATCAGAAAGAAACTTGAGGCTCTCTCACTCCCTTTCACCGGCACTGTCCATCCTTTAGGGAACCCTAGACCTGCTGGAGTTGGACTCCGGCATGTGTCTGCTTCATGGATTGGCTGCCCATCAAATTGGAATCTGATCTGCCTCATTGACAAACCCTGCCATTCACAATAGGCTTTCATCAGTTTACTAAGTATTGTATGCCTTTTAATCTTACACTGCACTGCAGAACCATCCTGTCTCACCACCTTCAAATTAATGATCATGGTTCTTGGTCTTAACTCATTCCTTGGGCTCTTCATTGGCCATGGTCTCCTCAGCTGCTGCTTCACAAAGAAGGTACCAGGTTGGCACTGAATAAGCACATAGGAGCCCCAGAAGCAGCAGAAGAAGGGGGCAGTGGTAAACAAAACAAAACAAAACAAAACAAAACCATTTTCTGAAATAAAAAAATTAGTCTCTTGGAAGTGTAAATTTAATTTGTTAATATACTAGACCAGGGTAGGGGAAGATCTTTATAATGGGATTTATTTTCAGTTGATTAATTGTGAAATAGGCAAGACTTAGCTGGAGAAGTCTGAAACTCCCGGGTAACTGACATGACTTAACAGAGAAGAGCTTCTCAACACAATCAAAACAGCAAAATATGTTCATTTACAACAGCATTAAAAGAGAATAACATAATTTAACAAAGTGAAATGTCTACTTGGAAAACTACAAAACATTGTTGAAAGAAATTAAGGAAAAACTAAATAAATGGGAGGGTATCTCAGGTTCAAGGATCAGAGGACTTAATATACTGTCAAGATGTCAGTACTCTCCAAAGTGATCCACAGAGTCATTCACTCCTCTCCCCATCAAAATTCCAGCTGGGTTTTTTGCAGACATTCACAAAATGGTCCTAAAATTCATATGGAAACACAAGGACTCAGAAGAGCCAAAATATTCTTGAAAAAGAAGAACAAAATTAGAGGACTCACCTCTTGAAACAAAAAAAAAATTGATTTTAAAGCTATAGTGATAAACACAATGTGTTACTAGCATAAAAATAAATATATAGTTCAAAGGAATAGGATTCAGGGTCCAGAAATAAACCTTCACATTTCCAGTTAATTGATTTTCAATGGGGTCCAAGACCATTCAGTGGAGAAAAGAATAGTCTTTCAAGAAACCGTTCTTGGATAACTAGATATCCACATGTAAAAAAATGAAATTAGATGATCTACTGTACACTATATACAAAAATTAACTCCAAATGGACCAAAACCTAATTTAAAACTGTAACAGTCTTTAGAAAAAAAATATGGGTTTAAGTCCTTGTGATTTTGGACTAGATAATGATTTGTGACACTTAAAGCATAGGCAACTGAAGAAAACATAGACAAATTGAACTTATCAAAATTAAAAACTTTTGTGATTCAAGGAACACCATCAAGAGAAGTAAAAAAAAAAGACAACATATAGAATGGGAGAAAATATTTGTAAATCATATATCTGATAAAGGATTGATACCTAGAGTATATAAAGCACTGTTACAACTCAATAATAAGAAGAAATAAAACCCAACTGAAAAATAGGTGTAGGATCAGGGTAGACATTCTCCAAAGAAGATATGCAAATGACCAAGAAGCACATGAAAAGTTGTTTCAACACAATTAGCCATCAGGGAAATGCATTTCAAAACCACAATGGGATACACTTCATACACACTAAGATAGCTCTAATCACAAAGACATAATAAAAAGTAGGGGCAAAGATATGGAGAATCAGAACCTTTCAATACTGCTAATTGGAATGTAAAATACTGCGGTTCCTACAGAAAATAGGTTGACTATTCCTCAAATGCTCAGACATAGAGTCACTACATGACCTTGCAATTCTACTCCTACGTATATACCCAAGACAATTGAAAACATATGTATATACAAAAACTTATACATGAATGTTTGTGGTAGCCTAGGTGCTGGGTGACCACTTCCGAGATGACTTTGTCACAAGGCAGGCTATTAGTTGACAGCTCAGCTGTGTCCAGTGTCCTGAGAACTTGAGTCCCTGTTCATGAACTTCTCCATGGGCTGTTCTACTTCCTCAAGTAGTGATGACTGGGTTCCAAGAAGGAGAGGGAACATCCCAAGAGATAAGAAGTAAAAGTTGCCGAATTCTTAGGGCCTGGACCTAGAAACTGGTACCATTACTTCTGTTGCATTTTATTGGTTGAGCAGCCACAGAGCCTAGATTCAAGAGTAGGGGATGTTGACCTCAACTCTTAATGAAAAGCGTGTTAAAATTTTGATGACATCTTTTATGCCACACCCCAGAGTAATTTCCAGAGCTGGGATGTGAATCCAAGAAATGTCTGAATCAAAGAGTTCAAAGTCTTAAAAATTCTGATTTACATTTCAAATAGGTTAGGTGAGAGACCCTGGTATGAAGAGTGGGAAAGCTATTTAAAATATTTTTAGTTGGGGACATCTGGCTGACTCAGTCGGAGGACCATGTGACTCGATCTTCGGGTCCTGAGTTTGAGCCTCATGTTGGGTGTAGAGATTACTTAAATAAAGAAAACTTAAAGGTAGTTTAGTTAGTTTTGGGGGGGGGGTGTTGTTGCTGTATTAGCTGTTCATAATCATGACCATTTTGAATAAAACTATTTGCAATATTTATGGCAAATTTCAATGATGTCATTTTAATGCTGAATTTCTGAAGGTGGGAAGGTCACTTATATTAGAGATGAGGCGATTAAAAGAACAAACAGAAGAAGGGCTTGTTTCCCTTTTAGCAACAGATCTGAAGACAGGACTCGCCATAAACAGAAAGAGCTCTGTCTATGCTTTGGTTTTGAAGGAGAAGAACAGTCTCTTTATAGTGGGCATGTCTTAACTCAACACCACATTACTCAGTTGGGCTTTAATCCTGGGGCTACAATCAAACCATTGAAAACTCCATCATTATACCTGACAGATGGGGCATGTGCCAGCATGATTCAGATCTGCTAGCACATCAAAATGGGAAGTCAGGGCTTTGTTCAACTGTTGGTTTTAAGATGCAAATAGAATCCAGCCCCTTTCCTATTTTATTTGGTCATTGTTCCCCAAAGTTTTTCCCCAGAGGATAGAGAAATTCCAGCCTCTGCCCTTATTTGCTTTGGGGATCTTGGATTTTGATATGACTACAGATGAAGATTTGCATAAATCACAGCTGGTAAAAGCTGGCCTAAGTGAATATGACATTGTAAATAGGATCTTGGTCCCTGGATAATATGAGGTGCTTGGGAGTGAAACTGACATAACAGTGTGTGGTATTGGAGCATCATTACTAAAACAATGCACTTGGGTAGGTCCAGGTATACGTTATTTTCTTGTGGTACCCATCAACAAGGAGAAAATAGTCATTTTTGCTAATCATTGAGTTTATTTCGCAGAGTAAGACATCCTTACTGGGATTCCCCAAAGCTGCTTATCCTGGGCCACACTGAGATGAGCTCACATGCAGCTCAGCATAGGCGGTATCTGCCAGGATGCTGCCTACAGGGGTCCTGGTTCTCAGACTGGTCCACTGAAAGGGATTTGTGAAGATAATTCACTGGAGCAGACTGCAGTTTTGGAAGGACTACTGTTTAAACAGACTGTTCTACTAAAGGAAGAGTTAAAAAAAAAAACTGCTTATGGGCTGAATTTTTGTCTCCTTAGGACTAGGAAGGATGAGGAATCTGGCATAGGCTGGAGTGATCATAGGGCCCAGAGAGAAGTTATTTTTTTCTGCTGTGTCCTGCCCTGAGTGCTTAAGGAACAATGAACACATTCCCAGAATCTTTGCCTGGCGCAGTTGATAAGCCATTTGCTACTGCCTTGCAGAGCCTGGAGCCCTTCCGTCCCTAATGGACCAGAAGCCATTAGCATCATCGATCACTAGCCAGGATGCCGCTCCAGCCCCTCCCTCAGTGATTTATGATCTCGGTGCTGAGACAGGAGGACTGATGGACTGTCTTCCCAAGATGTGGTCCATGCTGTGCTGGAATTCTTCAGCATGAGCCTTTAATCAGGAGCATAGACCCCAGAGATTGAAGAACTATTAAAAGCTGGGCAAATTTTAAGGTTGACAATTTGACATCAGTGATGGTCTGAGGCTGCACACTTGGAAAAGCAACCAAGACGGTTAAGAGAAAAAGGCTGGTGGAATGGGAGCCATTGTAAGAACAAAGTTTTGGTTGAGTGGCTCAGCTCTGGGAAAGACAGGGTCAGGAGTAAAGGTTTAAAGCCCCTGTGAATCTCATCTCCTTTCTGAGGCCTTTGCTTTCCCCACTTCCTCAGGTTGAGGGTTTGCCTGTCACCTCCAGTCAATCCTGTGGACTTTCTGCACCAGTCCTTGAACTAGACAGAGGGCAGAGTAGCAGCAACTTTACCCCGCCCACAGGGGATTTAGAGATCAGAGATTTTTTTGGAGTGCTGGTGGCAGGGGGCTATTGGCTACATAGTACCAACTCTTTTTAAAAAATATCCTTGTGGTGCGGTGCCTAGTTGGTTCAGTTGGTTGAGCGTCTGACTTCAGCTCAGGACATGATCTCTCAGTTCTAATCTCATATGGGATTCCCTGCTGTCAGCCTGTTAGCTCAGAGCCCACTTTAGATCCTCTGTCCACCTCTCTCTGCCCCTCCCCCACTGACACATGTGCTTTCTCTCTCTCTCTCTCCCTCTCTCTCAAAAAATAAATAAAATATTAAAAAATTATTGTAGTAGACAATACCTAACAAAATTTACTCTTTTAATTAGCCATTTTTATGTGTGCTGTTCAGAGCTTATTTAAAAAAAAAATATATATATATATATATAGGGACAGAGAGAGAGAGAGAGATGGAGAGAGACAATCCCCAGCCCAGCCCTGAGCCCAACAATGGGGCTCGATCTCACAAACTGTGAGATCATGACTTGACTCGAAATCAAGAGTCAGATGCTTAACTGACTGAGCCACTCAGGTGCCCCTCAGTGGTATTAAGTATATACACATTATTGTACATCCATCTCTACACATTTTTCATCTTCCCAAACAGAAACTTTGAACTCGTGGAACAATAACTCCCCACTTACCTTCTCCCTCCAGGCTTTGGTAACACCATTTTACTTTCTGTATCTATGAATATGATTACTCTAGGTACCTCATGTAGATGGATTCATATAATATTTGACCTTCTTATGACTTGTGTATTTCATTTAGCATCAAGGTTTATCATGTTGTAGCATGTGTCAGAATTTCCCTCCTTGTGAAGGCTGAATTATTCATAATATCTTATTGTGTGTTTACACCACATTTTGGCTACATTTATCCATTCATCTATTGATGGACATTCAGATTGTTTCCACCTTTTGGATTGGGAATAATGCTGCTATGAACATATGTGCACAAATATCTTGAGTCCCAAAAGTGGAATTCATGAATCATATGGTAATCTTATGTTTAATATTTTGAGGATTTGTTATATTGTTTTCTACAGCAGCAATGCACCAGACTTCTAATTCCTCCACATCCTTGTTAACACTTGTTATATTCTGTTCCCCCCGCTTTTTTTCATTAAGATAGCTGTACTACTGAGGGTGAAGTGGTGTCTCATTGTGGTTTTGATTTGCATTCCCCTAATGACTCATCATGTTGAACATCATTTCATGTGCTTATTGACTGTGTGTATATCTTCTTTGAAGAAATGTTTATTTAAGTCCTTTGCCCACTTTTTAATTGGATTTTTGGGTTTTTTTTGTTTTTGTTGTTGTTGTTGTTGTTGTTTGTCTTTGTGCTGTAGGAGTTCTTTGCAGATGCTGGATATTAATCCGTTAACAGGTAGATGATTCGCCAACAGGTTCTCCCATCCTGCTAGTTGCCTTTCAACTATGAGTTGATAATGTCCTTTGATGCAGAAAGTTTTAAAATTTTGATGAAGGGGTGCCTGGGTGGGGTGGTTCAGTTGGTTGAGTATCCGACTTCGGCTCAGGTCATGATCTCACAGTTTGTGGGTTTGAGCCCCATGTCGGGCTCTGTGCTGGCAGCTCAGAGCCTGGAACCTGCTTCAGATTCTGTATTCCCTCTCTCTCTGCCCCTTCCCTGCTCATAATCTGTCTCTCAAAGATAAATAAATGTTAAATAAAATTAAGTTAAATTAAAAAAATAAAATTTTGATGAAATCTAGCTTATCTATGATTTCTTTTTGCCTGTGCTTTTGGTAACATATCCAATAAATCATTGCCAAATCCAATGTAATGAAGCTTTCCCCTGTATTTTCCTCCAAAAGTTGAATACTTTTAACTCTTTTGTTTAGTTCTTTGATCCAATCTTTGATTCTCTGGGGTCCAGTTTCATTCTTTTGCATGTATATATCCAGGTTTCCCAATACTATTTGTTGAAAAGACTATCTTTTCTCCATTGAATGGCAGCACCCATTCTCTTCTGATTTTGGTAGATTCTGCTCCTCCAAACTTTACAGATTCCACACAGGTCTAGGTAGATTTAAGTGATCCTGTCACAAGGCTGACTGTGCTTTTAACCTTTGGGATCTACCATCCACTCCCTGGAGTTAAACAGGATTTAGGTCGTCTGGTTAGTACATATGGCAAAATTAGCATGCAGTCCAATTTAGACTTGAAAATCTTTGTAACATCCTAAAATTACATTGAGTGTCACACCTCAGTAATCACTCACAGCTGGTTTCCCCTTCTATGTTAAAACTGACTGCTTTTTGACAGTGGGTGGGGTTTGAGCATCAGATGCAGTGATTGCCTTGCATTTAAGGACATTTTTTAAATGAAAATTATGAATATACACCAATAAAATCACATCCACAATATCTAGATGCCCACAGGGTGCACTGCCCAAGCATGGAGATTATTTGTGGGAACAGAAAAGCCCTTGCTTCCCACTCACTGCTTATTCCAAGAACATGCCCACTGGGTGAGGTGTGCCACTGGCGCTTATGCATTGTGCTTTCTCTTACTCTCTGCAGATTGCAAAAGGTTTAACTTGGATAAATTAAAAGGTATATTGTATGGCTCCACTAGATGCTACAGACAGCTGGGCATCTAGCTTATGGGCTCCAAAATCACTTCCCTTTACACTTCATTGACTGGGAGTACTTTGGCCTTCTGACCTCAGTGTGGCTATGGCCTTGATTCCACTCCTGGATTAAAACTGCTCCCTGTAATTTGGCTTCTGGGTGGCTGGAAATCCTTGGTTCTTCCGTTGTTGTTTGTTGAGGGTTGGTTTGCTTTTGAATTAATTTCTCAACTTGGACTGCCAAACCATGGGGCTCAGGTTCACAACTGAAGGGCCTCTCTTTCCTCTGTCCCTATGTGTGCCAGGCCATTGCCCAGTGAGGGCTTTTTTACTCATCCCCCTCTCTCCAGGAGCAAGAGAGAGAGAGAGACCAGACACTGAGGGCTCCCAGTCTTCTGGAATCTCCTTCCTAAACTGGCCCTCGCTCCAACTTGGAATCTCTGGGCTGGGGCTGAGCTCTTCTTTCCCTGGGACATCCTCAACCTTGCTGAGGTGTAAGGACAAAATCTGACCTAACAGACGCCATGACAGGCTTTAAGTTTCCCCTCTAAACTAGAAGGTCTAAGGGTCAGTTTCTCCAGAACTATTAGGCAGTTACACATTGCCTACAGAAGAGACCACTTTGTGGTATCCAATCAGGAAAGCCCAGCTACCTCTCCCCACATTCCTAAGGGTGAGACCTGCAGATGGGAACTTTAGATAGGACCCTGTTACCTAATGCTAAAGTTAACCCAATAGTCGCCAAAGAAGACCCTAGGCTCGCTTTGTGATTGGTTGATTTTAAAGGTACTCTAAATGTTGTGATTGGGTCCTGCCAAAAGTAATGAACACCCTGGACAATGTGTATGGTTAGAGTTACTGCCAATGCTGTTATACAATAATGATTGGATGTCACAATTTCTTGTAACTCCCCCTTCCTGAGCCCCATAAAAACCCTACTCAGCCCTTGTTCGGGGCTCTCAGCACAGATCCACTGCATTGGTGAAGGCTGTGAGACCGAACTTAGGCCCGGCGAGCCTAAGCCATAATAATAAATGCCCTTTGCTTTTGCATGCGTGCCTCGGTCTCCCTGGCGGTTTCTGGTTTTGGGGTGACATTGAAATCTTGGACATTACAGAGCGAGGAAGGAAACTTTTCATATCACTTCTGAAATATCATCTGGGAGCTAGGTGGTCACTGTAGACTCTGGAGTCACAGGATCACTCTTCTTTGGACATTCTATCATTCTCAGTTTCTGAAAAATGTCATGTCCATTGTAATCTCCCTTTACTCTTGATTTATTTCAATGTGTTCGTTAGTTAAAGGTCACTGTTGGCTCATTAGTGTAGACTCTCTGGTCTTGCACCTAGGATGTGATTGGTCTTTCCCAGCAGGCCACTGTCTTGAGGTTCTTTGGGTTGACTGGCTCATTCTTCTGTTTACCCCCAGTGGGAGGTCTTTGATGGAGATCTCACCACTGGTTTATAGTAGGAAACCAAACAGAACAAATCAAATCGTAACAATATTTTCCACATTGTCGGGGCATAGCTATTTCTAGCAATGCCAAGAAACTGGACCATCCATCCAAGATATGTCCACTTTCAGGGCTGCTGGGGAAGCCAAAGATACAGAAGCTCCCACTTACCATGGTATGAGTAGAATTGGGACACCTGTGGGACACTGATGCCTGTCTCCGGCACCCATAGACTTTCTGATAGTTTTTGAGCAGCCCAGGAAGTGCCATTCCTCGAACACCTCCAAGCACCATCTCTGTGCTTTAACTATACAGTGGACAGACAGTGGCCCATCTTCACAACCTTTGGAGGGAAGGCATTAAAATCTCTGAATTGTGGTCAATGGAAACGGAGATCTGGATGGCTCAAGCAGCTTGCCTAGAGGCACATGGCTGGTGACTGGCAAACCCTGTACTTCCAAACCTCTTATTTTTAACACTTCAGCACACAGGTGACTGTTAAAATTCTAAAGTAGCTAAATCTCATCTTTGTTGCTTTCAGTCCCCCCACCCCAACTCATGCTCCATTGTGAAGCCACAGTTCACTACAGCCCCTCATTTGGTCCTGGGCTCGCTGGTAGAATCCTGAACTACAGTTAATTCCATGATTTTTCTCCTTATTCTGAAATAATTGGCCCTGGGGTCATCCTAGTAGGTGTGGTGCTGGGCTGGGTAACTCATCATGCTAAATGGCTGCAGTATTAATAGGGGATGGTGGCTCTATCTTCCCCTTTAAAATATGCTTGCACTTTAACAGAACTCTAAATCAGAGGACTGTGGTAGGAATTTGAGGCATTGTAACAGCCCTGGAATGGAAGACAATTTTGGATAGGCCTTGTCAGTATCCTACAAATCTCAACACAACAGAAGCCCAAGCATACAGGGGACCACAGTGCTGACTATCCCTTGGCAGGGAAGGGAAAGACAAGATCTCCTTCCTGACTCCCTTTTCTTAAGTGCTGTGATAAGACGAAGGACTTTGTGGCCAGCACTCTAAGCACTTTGATGGGCTATATGAGATCAGAGACTTTGAAATCACCTTCAAGGAGCCAGAAAAGCAGGCAATAAAGCAGTAGGGGATTAGCCTGGAGCAGATGGACAGGGTTTAAGTCCAAGGTCTGCCATTTGCCCATCAAACTATTACCCACTCTGGGCCTTAATTTCCTAAGATAAGGATAACAACACTTACTTCACAGGTCTGCAAGGACTAAGAGAGTGCTCCATATGATTAGTTATGCACATCCTGGAAGAACACTCAGCAAATGACATCTCAAGAAGTGAAAAATATGGGGCACCTGTTGGTCTCGGATGAACGTCTGATTCTTGATTTCAGCTCAGGTCATGATCCCAGGGTTGTGGGATCAAGCCCTGTGTTAGGCTCAGCACCTGAGCATGGAGTCTGCTTGAGATTCTTTCTCTCTTTCCCCCTCTCCTCCTCCGCTCATACTCTCTCTATAACAAATAAAATTAAAAAAATAAAGAAGTGCAAAACATCACTGAACTGTATACTTAAAAATGGTGAAGGTGGTATATTTCATGTTATGTGTATGCTATGAACTGAATAGTTGAGACCCCCATGTTCTTATTGCTGAAACCCTGATCCCCAGTGTGAAGGTATTTGGAGAGTGGCCTTTGGGAGGTGATTAGGTCACGAGGGTGTTGACCTCGTGATGGGATTAGTAGCCTTATAAGAAGAAACATGAAACAGCTTGCACCCTCTCTGCTCTTCACCAGGTGAACACACTGCAAGAAGACAGCCATCTACAAACCAGGCAGAGAGCCTCACTAAATAATGAATCTGCCAGACCGTGGTCTTAGACTTCCCAGCCTCCAGAATGTGAGCAGTAAGTGCTTATTGTGTAAGCCACCCAGGCTGTGGCATATTTGTTATAGCAGCCCAAGCTGATTAAGACAATATATTTTAACTACAATTTTTAAAGAGTGCCAAATGACACAACTCTGATCCACTGTCTCCTTTTTCTTGTTCTTCCCAGATTAAGATAATTTCCTGAGGGTGACACCTGACTCCTTCCTTCCCTCACATTTTAGCCAAATGTCATAGTGTTGGGGGGTGCAGGCCTGGACCTCCTCTTTAGGGGAAGTGATTTGGAACTCGGTCAGTCTGGACCTTGTTCTTACCCATATCACATGAAGACCCGAAGTGGTGGTTCCGATGTAGACCATGGTAGAGTTGATACAAAGAATGAGAATAATCCCTCTGTGGTCACTTTGATGGGGGAACATCCTGGGCTTGCCCAAATGTCCACCAAGACTCAGAGTGAGAGCCTCTGTCAGCCAGATTCCATCACTGGGCCATGTGGACTGACATGTGGCAGCCGGCAGAGAGCACTTCAGGGCCAGGAGGCTCTCCCTCACCAGTGGCTCTGGTCACACTTGCCTCCTGGCAAAGAATGGAAAAAATTTGGAGCAGGATATGGGCCCACAGGCTACCAGACAGGTGACTACTGGGAGAGGTGACTGAGTCTCAACAGATGAGTCACCCCCTCAGCTTCAAAGAAGTAAAATGGATTTGCAAAGAAAGAATGTAGATGACATCTTCTCCTGACAGAGAGAGACACTCTCTGGGGGCACAGAACCTCAGAGCTGGACCACATGGTCTCAGGAGGTGGCAGAAAGGCAGTCAGAAGCACTCTCCTTACTGAAGTAGCTGGAAGGCACAGAGGGAATGGGAGGAGGCAGAGAGCTAGCAAGGAAGAGTGACAGGGCTTCAAGGGTGCTCAGTGATTTTGTGAATAACCTGACAATGGGCAGGAAGCAAGTACAGAAAGTCCAAAACACTCCCAGGGTGAGGAGGTCCCCAGAGGTGTGTGACTGCAGTCAAGGGGGCCTCCCATTCCCACCAGCAGGGGACTCTTCATGATGCTATTTCCAACATGCAGCAACATGCATGAATCTCAAAAACAATGTTGAATGGAAGAAGCTAGATAAATGGTATGATTCCATTTACATGAAGTTCAAAGAGACAAACAAATCTAGGGTGGTGGAAAAATGAACAGTTGTATTTTGGCAAAGGACAGGGGCTGCTGATGGTGGGTGGCTGGAAAGGAAAGCAGGGAACATTCTGGGGTGATGGTTCTCTCTCTGGATTGGGTAGAGGTTACTAGGTTAAAGACCTCAATGAACAGTACACTTAAAATTTATGCATTTTACTGACTTAAATTACACCCCAATAAAATGAACCAATAAACACACAATTATGTCCAAGTGTACAAAGCCTTAGGCTAGGTGTCTATAGGCCACAGGCATAAATCCAGTGAGAACCTGCCCTAAGGAAGCAGAGCAGGTAGTAGTATAGATCAGACGAAAGACATAAGGAACAAGAACCCCAGTAATGATGTCCTTGGACAGGTTGGTATAAAGGGACACCAGAGGCTAGAGGGAGCAGGACGGCTTCTAGCTGGAAGAACTGCTTTGGGCTTCATAGATGAGGCAGCATGTGAGCTGGACTTTGAAGGGGTTGGACAAGAACCTTGCAGGTAGAAGAAACAGCAGAATATGGGGTGCTTGGGTGGCTCAGTTGGTTAAAGCATCCGACTCTTGATTTCAGGTTAAGTGTGACCTCACAGTTTGTGAGTTTGAGCCCCACATTCGGCTCTGTGCTGACAGTGTGGAGCCTGCTTGGGATTCTCTCTCTCCCTTTCTCTCTGCCCCACCTCTGCTTTCTCTCTCTCTCTCTCTCATAAATAAATAAATAAATAAATAAGCTTTCTTTAAAAAGAAGACAAAACAGCAAAATAAAGGCTGAATGAAAGTATGTCTAGAAAGCAGCACATAGTTCCTTTTGGTTGAGGTGCAGATTATGAGAAGGGAGCAATGGAAGAAAACGTTAGAAAACAGGGAGCATCCATCTATATAGTGTCTTGAATGTCAGGAAGAAGAGTCTGGGTTTACTAGTAGGCAGTTGAGGGGCTTCAAGTGGGGATGTGGTGTAATGCCCAAGATTTCAATATCACCCCCCAAAACCAGAGACCACCAGGGAGATCGAGTCACGCAAGCAAAAGCAAAGGGCAGTTTTATTACGGCTTAGGCTCACCGGGCCTAAGTTCAGGCTCACAGACTTCACCAATGCAGTGGATCCGTGCTGAGAGCCCAGAACAAGGGCTGAGTAGGGTTTTTATGGGGTTTGGGAAGAGGGAGTTACAAGAAATTGTGACATAGGTACAGTGACCCAGTCATAATGGTACAACAGTATTGGCAGCAACTTTAACCATACACATTGTTCAGAGCGTTCGTTACTTTTGGCGGGACCCAATTACAACATTTAGGGTATCTCTGAAATTAACCGATTACAAAGAGAGTTCAGGGTCTTATTCGGTGACTATCTGGTTAACTTTAGCATTAGGTAACAGGGTCCTATCTAAAGTTCCCATCTGTAGACCTCACCTTTAGGAATGTGGGGAGAGGTAGCTGGCCTTCCTGATTGGATACCACGAGGTGGTCTCTTCTGCCTCGGGCAATGTGTAACTGCCTAATAGTTCTGGAGAAACTGACCCTTAGACCTTCTAGTTTAGAGGGGGACCTCTGTCATGGAGTCTGTTAGGTTCAGATTTTGTCCTTACAGTGGCCCTGGTGTAATACACAGGTTAGACCCAGGGAGGGAAGGGGGAGTCTTCAGCGTGAGGCCTGGTGTAGAGCCATCTGGTATCTGCTGCCCAAGGAGCAACCCACGACCTGCAGCTGGCAGGTGTTGTTCAGCCTGAGTTCGTTAGACAAGCAGACTGCTCGGTAGATTCCACTTAGGGAATCAGAATCGGCATTTTAACAAGATCCTCTGTGTGCACATCAAAGTCTAAAAAACACTGGTCTACAGATTAGATAATGGAATAGTGGTCTTGTGTGGGGGCAGGGGGTTCTGAATCAGTTCTTTGTTGCCTGAAATCCTGAGCACAAAGGGGGAATGTATGTAGATGATGCATCTTTATACTGTTGCCTGAGGGGATTGGAAGGACATTCATTTCTGGAGCCTGAGGGAGAGCAAACTGAACTCAGGGTAGGGCAGGGGTAAACTAACCAAAGCAGAAGTGTCTTTGCTTCTCCATTTCACACTGGCACCTTACAGCAATGGCCTCTGTGGGTTAGTAATGGTAGAATCAATATTCTTGACTGCAGAGAGTAGAAGCCAGGATTATTCTATTTGAATAATTTATTATCCCCTAGCATTAGAAATTGAAGACTTGCCAACTCCCAAGTTCTTTAAAAGGTCATGGTCCCTTTCTATCCTTTTCTTCCTGCCCTTTCAGGCCAACCCTCCCTATGCTTTGCCAGACTTTGTCAGGGTAATTCTAGTTGCTTTTTTTTTTCCTCCCCTTTCTTCTTCTATTTCTTTTTTGAAAGGTACTTTGCCTATGTTGAATTTTTTTCTGTTTAAAACAGTTGGCTTTTGAGAAGTGCTCCATTTGGGTCCAAGCACAGAGTACCTGGTAAGTGAAGGCTGTGATCCCTTGTGTTTATCTAAACTCATCCTGTCCTATGGGCCATGTGCTTCAGTCCCTGCCTTTGTCCCCTGGCCTATCTGAGACTAGTATCTTGCCTGACTCATTTAACAATTTCCCTATCAATTTATATCATGATATATTTGGAACCAAAGAAAAGTTGAAGGGATTTTCAAGTAACCATCCATCCACCAGGCCACCTAGACTATGCTATAAATATTTGCTACTTTTGTTTTATCACATATTTATCTATTTACCCATCCCTCTTTCCATCCATCAATACATTTACATTTTGGGATGCTTCTTTTTTTCTTTTGAACTAAAATTAAACCATGCTCAAATCTTGAAGGTTTTCACCTCTTGAGTTTTGATGATTGCCTTAATCTGTGTAATGTAAGCTCCTACCTACCAAGGGACCAGAACATTTGCCCCTTCCCTGTTGGTTTCCAGCTTCTCCCTCATGAGAAACACCACTGATCTGATCTTTCTCTATCATAGAATACTTCTATTTTTGGAAGATACTTTTCTTTTTTATGTTTATGTGGGTTTTTTTTTTTTTGTCTATTGTAGAATATCCAATAAATAGAATCATACAGTATGTTTGCTAGTGCATGCTCTTCTTTGGTCTGGCTTCTTTCACTTAGAATGATGTTTTTGAGATTCATCTGCATTGTTTTGTCTATCAGTCATTCATTCCTTTTTGTCACTGAGAAGTATCACACTGTGTGAATATATTGCAATTTGTCTATCCATCTCCATATTGATGGATACGGGAGCCTCTAGTGTTGGTTATCACAAATATGAGCATTCTTTTAGAAGACTTTTGTGGACATATGTTTCATTTCACTTGGATAAATGCCTAAAATAGAACTGCTGAGCCATAGGGTAGGTGTATGTTTTAGTGTTACACAAAACTGCCAGACACCCACCCCCCCAATACATGAGTTCTAGTTGCTTTACCGCTGGGGCTGGCTTTTTTGAATTTTAACCAGTGACTGAGTAGTGATATCTTGTGGTTTTCATTATTTGTGTCTCCCTGATGACTAATGGTATTGAGAGATTGTTTTCATGTTTATTGGCCACTTGTGAAACTTTTTGTAAAATATCTAATCATATCCTTTGACCTTTTAAAAATTGGTTGTCTTTTTATTATTGAGTGATGAGTTCTTCATTTATCCCAGATACTAGTCTTTAGTTTTATGACAGTTTTATCTGAGCCTATGATTTCCCTATTCGTTTTCGGAACAGTTACTTAATAAACAGAAGTTTTTAATTTTGATGAAGTCAAATATCTTAATTTTTTTCCTCTTATTTCTTTTAAACTGCTTTCCATTTTCTGCCTAATGAATGTTTCCCTACTCTCAAAGTCATAAAGATGTATGTTTTCCCTTAAAATCTAATTACATTTGTATTAACTTTTAAATTTAGGTTTATGGCCCATCCCAAGTAACATTTTCTGTATAATTGGGGTCAGGTATTGAGGTTTGCTTTTTTTCACTTATTTCTACAGCATTTATTGAAATGGCTCTCTTTTCTCTATTGTATTGCTTTGGAACCTTTGTGGAAAATCAAATAAACTTTTGCTTCTGGCCAAGATGGTGTAATAGAGACCAGATTATCATTGGGCCATAAAACACCAGAAACCTGGGCAAAATCTATGAAATAATGACTTTGACAACAGGCAACCCAGGAAGGTCATCCCTGGGAGAGGGGAGACTAGTGAGGTGTGTCCTACCATGGCTGCTGCTGACCGACTGGAGAGCCTCGAAGCCATGGTATGGAGAGGGGGGCCCACACTGGGCCTGGAGGCCTCCTTCAGTGGGGGAGTCAGACAAGGGGGTTCAGGGAGATGAAAGCAGCTAGAATTGCCAAGGCAGAATGCCAGAGAGAGGAAGGGGTTGCTCCACTTCTGTCCGGCTGTGAGTGAAGGGTGGGGGCTGGTAAGTACTGTCAGTAAGTTGGGTTGAGGTTTGCTGTTGCTCTGGTTACCTTCAGAACACCATCATGCATTTGCCTTCTCTGCCTCAGTGGCCTGCTTTTACCTTGTGCCTCATTCAGGGCCTGTGGAGTTAGAGGGTTTCCTCTACCTGCTTCCTTGGTTCCTGCATATCTGCCATGGAGCAGGCCTCTCTCCATGCTTGTGCCCGCTTCCAGAAGACTACTGTGGCTTGTTCCTCTGTGTTAGGCTTGTGTAAGGAGATGGGGATTCTTGGTTCTTTGGGTCCTTCCTTAGCATTAGGCAAGGTCTCCTCTCTGGCCCCAACCTTTCTCATGATGCCTTGGTTTTCTTATATTGCCTGTTGTCTAATGTCAAAACCATTATTTCTTAGATTTTTGTTCAGGTTCTCAGTGGTTTATGGCCCAGTGGTAAATCTGGTCCCTGTTATACGATCTTGGCCAAAAGCAAAAGTTGATTTGATTTTCTACAAAGGTTCCAAAGCAATACAATAGAAAGATCTCGCACGAGAGTACAGATCACTGTCCCTTAGGCCCGGAGCTTCTGGTTACTCTAAACTGTGATACTTGGACCACATTTAAGAATTTGTTAAGATTTGGGGCACCTGGGTGGCTCAGTTGGTTGAGTGTCTAACTCTTGATTTTAACTCAGGTCTTGATCTCAGTGTTGTGAGTTCAAGCCCTGTGTTGGGCTCCATGCTGAGCATAAAGCCTACTTAAAAATTTTTTTTGGTTAACATTTGAGCCATTTTCTTCCTACTTGCTCCTTATGGTAGCCATGTGTTCTTTCATCTCTACCAAAGGTGAATCAGCTGTGTGTCCTGTCTTTTCTCAGCTTGTCACTCTTCAAAATGACGTTCGCTTCATTGTCTGGTGCCTCCACCTCTTCAATGGGCTCAAGAAAAGTGATCATCTTTTTAGAGTATTTGGCTTTTTCTTGTCATTAGTGTGGAAGTCACCATCTCTCAGTAAGCAAAGAGGCACTCTGCCTCATTCGTTTTCACCAACATTTGTTGAGTGTCTTGCTTGCCGGGCTCTGCACATGCAGAGGAGGTAAAACATGGTCTTTGCCATCTGCTAGCTTAACTTCCAGTGCATCAGGCTAGTGGCACCACAACAGGGTGTGTTCATTGCTGGTATGCACAGAAAGTTGCAGAAAAGGAGAGAAGCCAGCACCCAGGCCTGTTGGGGCAGCCTTGGAAAGTTAAGCTGGTGCCCAGTGGTAAATCTGGTCCCTGTTACACCAGTGTCTCATTACATTGAACAGCAGTGATTTTCTGGTAGACAGAGGAGATGGGGACATATTGGGCAGAGAATCACCACACCTACAGTCATGGTGGGATGTAAGATCATGGCAGTCCTCATGAGTCCTGACTCTGATTTCCAAATTTGCTGCTGGCTGCTGGAGCCCCCTGACAGTCACTGCTTCGGAGCAGGCGTCTCTTAGGTACCACCCCCTTATCTTGGTTTTCTCCCAGCCACTCGGTGCAATCATAAGCCTAGGCAAGTGGGCTCCCACTGTCCTGAGTAGCTCTGTTACAACACACTCATGTGCTACATAGTTCCTGTGCCTTTCTCATGTGCCCCAGCAGACCCCATCAGACCATGAGCCCCTCAGGGACAGTGACGGTTTTCACATCTCTGCGTTCCTGGCTTGGTTCAAGCTCAGAAAGTGCTGGATGAGCTGAAATCAAGTAATGTTCCTGGACGCCCCATCAGTGGTCGGATCACCCTCCGCCTCCCGGGTCTGAACTGTACTCTTGCCCAAACACGTCTGGGAGGTGAACATACAGATTCTGGAGTTTGTTTATTTTCTTCTAATTGAAGAGATAGGACCATCTTATTTCAAGCTCTCACTCCCTCCTTAGAATTTGCAAGTCTGGTCTTTTCTAAATGTTAACTTTTAAGGAGCTAAATTATTCATCCATGCCTCTAACCCACTGACATTTTGATTGCTGCATTCACTGTTTAAATTTTGAATGATCTCAGATTCTATTTGCGCCTATCTCGGCATAGGGATAACGGCAAGAGGAGGGGAAGGAATTGCTTGCCCTTCAATGCCGGCTCCAACTGTGATTCGAGAGAGCAAGTAAGTTCTGCTTAAGTTCAAGAAACAAGGAAGGCATCTGTTTTCAAATGTGACATTCTTTCCCATGGGAAATGCTTGCCAGCGTGTTTCGTTCCTGTTCCTGACTTTTGCTTTTGCCTGTCTCCTTGCCTCTTCCCAGCAGAACAATGTCACGTTTTTCCAGAACACAGCTCAATCATGGGGACGTGGGATAAAAGAATGCCTTGAAATAAACAACACAAAAGACTTTCTAGCTTGTAGTGAATTTTGGAAGAGTTAGGGTACTCAGGGGGAAATGTAAAGAATAGCCTCCATACGTGCACCGTTATTACTCAGAAGTTTAAAATACATAAAACTTCCCGGAACTGTAGTCAGACTTACATTCATCGCTTTGGTGGCAGAGCTGAGGCAGAAATGAAATTTGGGCAGGGGGAAGGGAAAGCTGAGACGTGGCTTCGGAAGTCAGGGTGAAGCTGGTTCTTTAAGTCAGAGTCAAAGCTGCTCAGGGAATGCCTCCCAGAGGAAAACCAGCATGTGCTCAGGCACTGTGTTACCTACAGTTTCAGGTTCAATCCAGGCAGTACTCACTAAATACCTATTTTCTTCATACCTCTCATTTAGGTATGCTGTATTTTCCCCTTTGTTTTAAAATCAAACCACCCTACCACTTACAACCTGAGTCATGTTCTCCTCCCTTCTCTATTTAGTCTCTCCATCTAATTTCTATTTGATTCTTTTTGTGAATCAAATTGTGATTCCTTTTGTGATTTGGCTTCACATCTCTTCCCACAACTCCTCCGAAGTGCTCTTTTCCCCTCTTGGAACCTACGGCCTCTGCTCCTGTCCCCTCCTGTCTGCAGGTGTGTGGCAAGCAAGCAATTGGCAGTCTCCTTCTGAAGATGGATGTGGCTGAGTCTGGAGTAATCAGAAAAGCTCTGTTTATATTTTCATCACTACTATCCATTTAACAAATGTTTGTCGAATAGCTACTATTGAGGCAGACACATGAACAGAAATCCTCATGTACCTTGTTAAATCATAGGTGATATGAAGTATTAGATAAGTGAAAAGCACTATACAGGCCCAGAGGGCTTCCCCCCTTTAGGGAGCTCATGGAAAGCTTAATAAGAATGGTGATCCAGGACAGATAGGGAGGGGTCTCAGGTTTCAAGGGGTCTGAAGGTCATACAACTTGGATAGTCTTTTAACCAAAAATAATTTTTTAAGTTTATTTATTTATTTTGAGAGAGAAAAAGAGGGACAAGGGCAGGGGCAGAGAGAGACGAAGAGAGAAAGAATCCCAGGCAGGCTCCATGCTGTCAGTGCTGAGCCCAATGTAGGGCTCGAATTCACAAACCATGATATGGTGACCTGAGCTCAAACCAAGAGTCAGATGCTTAACCAACTGATGTGCTGTGGTGCCCCTAACCAAAAATATTTTAATTCTATACTTTAACAAGAAATGCCCATGCGAACACATTACTAGAACCCCCCCTCCCCCATGGTCTTCGTAGAAGCCCGGGTGAATGCCAGTATTGAGGCTTCGATCTCATTGGCTTCACAGTAAATTTGCCACTGAAGCTGATGTTTGAGTTGGGTTTTGAAGTTTGTCTAGGAGTTTGCCAAATAAAGAAAGAGGGTGATAACCCACCTGGCAAAGCTATTAGTATTTGCAAGGGCCAAAGACGATGAAAATGATGTATATCACAGCATTGATTGCATGGGGTGGACTGATAGGGGATGACATCAGAGAAACCGTCCTGGGGTCAGATAGAAGATGACCTTGATTATACCCTATATCATATGCTTACCAGAATTTTACACACAAGCTTAATACTATCAAGTTTGTTTTTTCAGACAACAATAATAGCTTGTCACTAGAAGTGCCTAAAACCCTTGATGTCCGATATTATCTAATTACTAAGTCTGGAATTACTATGCTAAGGTTTCAATAAATCATTAAAGCTCCATGTTTTCATATAAATAGATCCTGAAAATGTACGACAAAGTGGATAAAGCAAGTTGCTGAACATTGGAACAGTAGGATATCATTTACGTAAAAAGTATATGAACTGCGCAGAACTACACTGCACTCTGTTTCTGGATGCACACACGAGAGCCTCTCAGTACCCTAACCATATTTCCCCAGGAGCAGTGGTTCAGTGTTGGCTAATTACGGGTTCATGGCAACTTTGTAGAACATAACTACTACCAATAATGAGAATCAATGTAATTTATGTAATATATAAATGTTAACAAATGTTAACCATCCATTTTGAATAGTGGATACACGAGTATTTTTCTATTACTCTTTGTTATTGTCTATATTTTGTTCAAAAAGAAAAGAAACAATTTGTAGTATAAACACAGGATGATTTAATAAGTTTTCTTCCCTGTTACTGATATTAATTTGATATATATCTGTAACAATTCTAGCATTAAAAAAATAAAAAGGAGGTGGCAGGAGCTTTCTAGTCAAGGTTTTCAAGGGAGGAGACCGCTAAGGTCATCTTTAGCGCCACGTAAGCATCAAAAGGCTTTTTCTTAACTGCTGCATTAGTCTCAAATTGCACCTGGAGTTTCTACTCGTTTTAGTCTGTGTTTCGATTTGCATGAGGCTGTTGGAGCATTCTGATCCATTTCAGTTGGTCAAACCTCACCTGTTGGTGTTTTTCACCTCCACACTGAGCAGACAGGAGCTGAATAGAGAGAGGGGGAGAAGGGGCCAGCCTGGAGGAAGAGACACCAGTCAGAATGAGGCTCGTGCCTGGAGCACCATCCAAGGCGTGGCCTTTGGAGTCCTTGGGGCAGCGGGACACAGACTCAGTACCTGCACACCTCTGAGCAGCTTAGATGGTTGCATTTTAAGTACCTGTTTTATACAGAAGCCAGGAGGCTTGCTTTTCATATTCATAGGAAGGAGAAAGTGGTTCCCATGGTCCTCTTTCCAAATCAGCAATTCTTCCTATTATTTGGTAAAGAGTTTAGGAAGTGAGTCCCCCTTACGTTTGGCTATTTTGGCGACAGATACGTACTGTAACTCTTGAGCCTGTTTTCAGTCTATTATAGCAATGCAACAGACATAAAACTCCCTTATTTTGTTCTTGTTTTATATATTTTTCCCTAGACTCTTTTCAATCTTCAAAGAATAAATGAGATGCCTGTTAAGCTGGGCAGTTTGCCAAAATGCTGCTCCAAAACAGAATGAATGTCATTTTCTGAATGCTGGGTAAGGGAGGGCTTTGTGGGAAAAAAGACGTATTTGGTTATCTTCTGGGATCCAGTGAGTGTTTGGGATTTGCTCACTCAACTTCCGTGTATTGTATTCAATGTCTCCTGGACTTCAGGAGAGCTAGAGGGAGCTAGCAGAAAAGGTTCCTGATTCCTTAAAGTGCACATATATCTGGTAAGACAATGAGATGAAATAATATAGAATAAACTAAAGCCAATGATTCTTGTGGCTGCAAGATCTGCCATGCCTCTAGGACTCTGCCAGTGGACTCAGAATCTTCTTCTCCACCCTGTTTCATCCAGCCAGTGTGTCCTCATCTTCTACATTTGTAAGGCTGAACCTAACAGACTCCATGACAGAGGTCCCCCTCTAAACTAGAAGGTCAAAGGGTCAGTTTCTCCAGAACTATTAGGCAGTTACACATTGCCCGAGACAGGAGAGACCACTTTGCAATATCCAATCAGGAAAAGCCAACTACCTCTCCCCACATTCCTAAAGGTGAGGTCTACAGATGGGAACTTTAGATAGGACCCTGTTACCTAATGCTAAAGTTAACCCGATAGTCACCGAATAAGACCCTGAACTCTCTTTGTAATCGGTTAATTTCAGAGATACCCTAAATGTTGTAATTGGGTCCCGCCAAAAGTAACGAACGCTCTGAACAACGTGTATGGTTAAAGTTGCTGCCAATACTGTTGTTCCATTATGACTGGGTCACTGTACCTGTGTCACAATTTCTTGTAACTCCCTCTTCCCAAACCCCATAAAAACCCTACTCAGCCCTTGTTCTGGGCTCTCAGCACAGATCCACTGCGTTGGTGAAGTCTGTGAGCCTGAACTTAGGCCCGGCAAGCCTAAGCCATAATAATAAATGCCCTTTGCTTTTACATGCGTGACTCGGTCTCCCTGGCGGTTTCTGGTTTTGGGGTGATATTGAAATCTTGGGCATTACACATTGTTTATTATTTTTTATTTAAAAATTTTAAAATGTTTTATTATTTTTGAGAGAGAGAGAGACATGGTGTGAGTAGGGGAGGGGCGGGGCTGGAGCCCACAAACTGTGAGATCATGACCTGAGCCAAAGTCAGACTCTTAACTGACTAAGCCACCCAGGTGCCCCTCATCTTCTACGTTGTTAATGATCCATCCAATAGATAAGCTTCATGATCCCTTCCTTCAATATGTCAATGACCTTCACTTTGCTTTTCAACCACCTATTCCTGGGGTATTCTTCATTGTGTTATTATCCAAAAGTGTTTTATCTCAGATTTTCAAGCTTCAATATTTTTCTTCAGTCATTTGCAGAGACTGTTACAAAGTCTTCAATTGCCACTAAAGGGCACAAGCTGTTCAGAATAAGTCTATATTAATATTATTTTTTAAAATGTTTACTTAATTTTGAGACAGAGAGAGAACAAGAGCAGGGGAGGGGCAGAAAGAGAAGGAGACAGAGAATCAAATGTTGTCAGCACAGAGCCCCAGGCTCAAACTCACCAACTGCGAGATCATGACCTGAGCCGAAGTCGGGTCCTCAATTGACTGAGCCTCCCAGTCTCCTCTAAAGCCTATATTTTCTAGTATCCCTTCCAACTAGGTGTGGCAATGTGACTAAGTAATACTAGTTTGATGGGATATAAGCAGAAGCTATAGTTGCAATTCCTGAAAACTGTCCACATAGGAAGGGGGCAATTCGTTCTTTATTCCTCCTTTCTTCTGGCTGGGTGGAATAAGGCTGTAATGACTAGGGTTTGAGCAGCCATGTTGGGCCATGAATTAGAAGATATCATTGAGGCTGAGGGTGACAGAGCTACATTATAGCAGCAACTTGGTTTCCTTATGACTGCAGACACAAGCCTTGCATTGCCTATTTTTCCAAGGGAAAGAAATTAACCTCAATCTTTTTAAGGTGCTGTTCTTTCTGTTCTTCTGTCCCTCACAGGCAATCTCAATTCTAATACTTACAGCTCTCCTTTCCCCAGTATGTTTGCATCTCAACCTCATCAAAACCTCAGTCCGGTTTCTTCTAGATTCTCTCTTGGTATTATTTTCCTCGCTATCTATGCTCTGTCTCCAGCCCATGCAAGATACTTCATGAAATGTCTCAGAGTGGTATGGTGACCATTGGATATAAAAAAATTTATCCTCTGTATGTGGCCACCCAATGAAGGATCTGTCCATAGATCAGACTCTGCAGGAAAGCACTGCTCCTTTCACAGCTGTAGCTACAGCTCAGAGGACAATTTCACCAAGACCACTCATCCTGCAGAGGGAGCAATGGCACCAAGTGGAACACCAGGCTGTGTGCTGCCCTGTAGACGTCATTGAACGGAGCTCGCAGGACTCATGCCCGGTCCAGGAGACTGATGGCTGCAGATGATTCATTTAGCTGTTAACTCAGAAGACTCAGGAGTCTGAGAGCCACAGCCCAGACAGGCAGGCACTGCAGAGAACGAAATGGGACTAGACCCTGCCTCCGTCACACTGGTTAGGAGGTGCCACCCCCTCCTTAATGAGAGAGAGGCTGTGATCGAAGCCAGCATTTATGACTCTGATATGGATGCCATGTTGGAATACTTCCCAATTTAGATGTGAGTTCAGTCAGTCTCAAGAAATCCTTTTGCTATCTTCGTGGAGTTTTGAATTCAAGAACTTAGCTAGATATTTTTTATGTTGAAAAATGAATTAGAAGGGCCTTACCTGAGTCAAGAGTCTCTTTCCCAAAGTGGACTACATTGAGACCATGATGTCTTGGTGGGGTCCACCTCTGTTTACATTTGCTACTCCCAGGGAAGAATGAGGCCCAGCCTCCTGTGTCCTTGCTTAGCACCATAGAACCCTCTGTGGCATTGAAATGGAATTATGCCTTTGTCTTCCACTGGACTGGTTGGATGTGGTTCATGGGCCCATGTGATATGTATTCACAGCTCTCTCTCTCCTGCACCTCATAATATACGAGAAAGAACAAGTGGTGGAAAATAGTGTGGCTCCTTCTCCCAGGAGATCGTGGTGTTCAGCCCATGACAGAAGATGCCCTGGAAGGAGGAGAAAGGTTTGCCCCTGCTGTTTTCTGCAGGGTAGCCTCTTGGCCCAGAGCTATGGCTCCTTGAGAGGTGGGCTGGCCTCCTCAGGAGGGAATTGTGGCTTTGGGGTGACATCTTAGGTTGGGGATAACTGTTAATGCCCATATGGGGGTTACCACGTGGCTCTTCCTCATCAGAGCCGTGGATCTATTATCAGACAGGTCTTTCCAGAAAACATCTTCTCATGAGCTCCACCAGTGGTCTTTTGTTACTCATACAGCTTCCCCACTACCATTCCCTGCTTCTTCTCCCTGCAAAACTATCTCTTATTCTGAGCTGGGAGGATGTACTGAGGAGCACTGAATAACAAGTGCCTCGGCATGAACAAGAGCACAGAGTGAATGGAGGAGGGACAGAGTGCTGGCTGAATGGGCAGGTGGACAGGGAGATGACTGAACAAACAGAAAGGAACTGATGATAATAATGAAATTAAACCAGGATTTGAGGCAGAGGCGTAGAACATCCTTGTATCATCTGGTCTGGCTGGCGGACAGGCACCTAATTATCAAAATCCAACAGGAGGAGCTTGAAACACCATCGGGGTTTGAAGCACACCCTGGTCTGAGTCCTGCTTGTTTGTTACCCAGAGCCTGTAAATGCTTTGTGAAGGCGTAACCAGTACAATTAAGACAACAACGGACATTGGAGGGTAGTGATCAGTGTGTATATTTCCTGGAAGATTTTGAGAAACGGCTTTTCACATGCGTCGCCTCGTTTTGACAAAATGTCATCTTACAGAAGCATACTCCTCCACAAATGTCAGCACATTAATGCCCTTGGCCTCAGGCCACCTCAACACTGGTGTGCCTCTGTCCTCAATCACCCTCAGTGTCTGGTGCACCGGCTCGGATTGAAACCAGCTTTGTTTGCAACTGTGCGTTTGCCAGCATTTTCAAATGGCATCACAGTAAATCTCAATATGTGTGTTGATACTGTAACAAATGCCTACCTGGGCAGTTTTTCTATGTGATAGGTCTGGTGGCAAAGCTGTCAGCTCCGGGAAGACAGGAAACCAGTCCGGTCCAACTCCTACCAGATGCCCAGCCTCAGCAGAGTGCCAAACACTTGGTAAAGATCAGATGTTTGCTGAGTGACTGAATGAAAGGCACCACTGTGGGGAGACTGGGGTGAGAGTTGTCTTTTCAGGACTAAAAAGGTCTGTTTATAAGGTCAGGGTGCTGAGTCCTCTTATACGACCTGTGGGGCTTTGAAGGTGACCATAGACTGTTGAAGTTCTCATCTCCTCTGTCATGTCATTGCTGAGCCACAAGAAGGATGGCTTATGTCCCTTGGGACGGTGTGTCCCTTGTGCCTCAGGACAATTGAGCGTGTTCCTGTCCTAATATGCTATCCTGAATGTATGTGCTTGTGTGTGGGCCTCCTTCCCTTGAGACAGGATTCAGGTTTTATTGGACTCTTGTCCAGAGTCTAGCAGAGTAGCCTGCAGGGGTGGGTACTCATCATGTGTTTGCTGAGTGAATGGGTAAATGGACTCAAAATCTATCTGCTGCCATTTCACAGATGGCCCTAAAATGATGCATGGTAGGACATAGATCACTAATAATGTGTTTTTGCAGCTTTTGGAACTGCTAGTGGAAAGCTTCTGCCCTGAGCTGGGAACAGAGGATAAATCATACAGACGGAGTACATGTTGTCTGCGGGCTGTGAGCATGGGCTCTGGGTCAGGTGATCCAGGATCTGAGCCACTGGTTCCACAATTATTGACTGTGAATGACCTAACTTCTCTGAGACTCCGTTTCCTCATCTATAAGATGTTGAGGATTGCTGTATTAAATGAGATAATACCTGATTGAGAGCTCAATAAAAGGTAGCTACCATGTTTGTGTTAATTATAATTCCTGGACATATTAGGTCCAGCCAGTAATTGTAGGGGCTTAAGTGGAGAGGAACACAAACTGACCAGTTTACTGGAGGCAAAGGGGAGATGTGAGGTGTCTGCCACCTCTCCGTTCTACTCACCTCTTGCCTCCTTCCACTGCAATAGTTCAAGATCTGCTCAGCCCACAGCGGGCCGGTGCCTCTAAGAGGGGCCCAGGAGGCAGATAACAGCCGTGTGACCAGAAAACTTGCATGAGGGAATGTTGTAGAAAGGTCTCAGAAAGAATGACTACTCAAGCCCCCGAAATTATAAATGTATTACAGGAATGACATGTCTCAAAGCAATTGTGAAACCGTGGATCCGTTTGCAAACTGTAGCTATTAGTATTACAATGTGCTTAATTTTGGGCAATGCTGCATTTATGATAGGTAGTGGGTCTTTCTGTTTACATGGGTTTGGCTGTATACCTTAAATGTTAATGCGTTTATGTATATTTATTAATATCTCCTATTCTTTAAATTTCCCCAATCCTCCCCTCCAAAAAATGGAAATGAGAGTATTGGATCCAACAAGCATTTGAAGGTCTATATTTTGTGCATGGCTCTGTGAAGTTACTGCGAAGAGATCCCCTGGCTTGGTGGGCTCACAAACCAGTGGGTTTGTGAAGCCACTTTGCCTTAGTGCAGGGTCCCAAGGAGGCCAGGAATCTCATCTCACTGCAGGTAGCAGAGCAAAATGAGGCTGCAGGAAGCTGGAAGTATAAACCAGCTTTCCTTGGTGAGTGCACACCACCTGCTGGGCTGAGCCACCTGCCCAGGCACACACAGGGTGCGGTCCTGCCCCGAGGGAAGCAGAACAGGTCATTCTAAAAGCAGAGGAGGTAGGGTTCCAGCCTCCAAGGCACATGCCCCATCCGCTCCATCTCCCACCTGGAGCAGTGACTTAGAACCCATTTTACGTTTTGTTGAAATGCCAGAGTCATGTGCTCACCAGATGCCACTGCTGATGCTCTCCCGAATGACGTCTTTGAGGTGTTGCTAGGCAACTAGGCAGTGCCCTGTGCATCCCCCAGCCGCTCACCAGCGTCACCATCCTGCCTGCAGCCCCTGCTGGCGCCACAGCACACAGGTGCTGACCCAGGCCTCGCCTTGACAGCCGAAGAAGCAGTCTGCTGCCCATCTGTCTCTCAGGCAGCGAGTTAATGTTGGATTTAGCCTCAAGAGTGGCCACTGGCTGCTTTATAGGACATCAGTGCCTTGAGTATAGTGTCCCAAATTTCATTTAAAAAAAAAGTCTGCTTGATTCTGGCTCCTCCCCTAAGTGGGTCAAGGTAAATTTAGATAAGATCCTTAGTAGCTCTGAGAATTCAATTCAGTTTGAACTTGACCTTTGAGCACACAGTGTTCTCAGGGGGAAGATGTTCCTGTCTTGTTATTTTGGGGTTTCTTCCTTCAGAATTGAGGCATAGCCAACAAGGCAAGAGGTGACTGGAGAGATCCCCTTTTGTGGCGGAGAGAAAGGTGGCTTTTCATACCCAGAAATCCTTTCTGCTTTCTCAGGGCTTCAACATTGCCAGGACAAATGGCACTACTGCCTGCAGCTCCATAGCCTTGAGGGGTAAATTCTGCCTTCGCAGAGCGGTCGCTGCTCCAGAATTCCTGTAAGAGGAATGACTCTGGGGCTTTGTCGAGTTGAATGGGACTAAGAAGATTCTTGAAACTGTTTTCCTGCCACAGAGCAATGAAAAGTCCCTCCCAGGCACACCCCAGACGCTGGTGCTGCCCTGACCAAAGTCACGGTTTTGGCTCTTGCTCACACAGCAGGCGTGGGGTGGGAGGGCATCTGGGACAGTGCACCCGTCTCTTCCTAGGGATGAACACATATTTTAAGCAAAGTATTTTCGTGGTCATACCTGAGGGTCCTGAGTATCCTGTCTGGGTTCTGTGGTTCTATACTTTTCCTTCGAAGTATTACATTCCAAGTTGTAGAATTGCCTTGGGCAATTTCCTTACCTTCCCCATGATCCATAATAATGTGTCCCCAGTGTCCGAGATCATCCTCCTGTGCAAGGAGTTATGTGAGGGTTTAACAGGCCATGATCCCTTTAGAAAGCATACCATATTAATAAAAGAAACAGTCGTGAGTAACCATGACTTTTTATGATCACACTGAGAAAAGGATTCCGGTCAAATAGGTCAACTGAGGCTCTGTTACAATCTTTTTAAAATTTGTATTTATTTACTTTTCAAGTTTTATTTTATTATTATTATTATTTAATGTTTTATCTATTTTTGACAGAGAGAGAGACAGCGTGAGCAGGGGAGGGTCAGAGAGAGAGGGAGACACAGAATCTGAAGCCAGGCTCCAGGATCTGAGCTCAGCCACCCACGAACCATGAGATCATGACCTGAGCCGAAGTCGGACGCTTAACCAACTGAGCCACCCAGGCACCCCAGGTTTTATTTTATTTATTTGAGAAAGACAGAGATAGTGGGGGTGGGGGCGGGGCCGAGAGAGGGAGAGAGAGAGAATCCCAAGCCAGCTTCGTGCCGCCAGCTCAGAGCCCGACAGGGGCTCAAACTCAAGAAACCGTGAGATCAAGACCTGAGCCAAAAACAAGAATTGGACG
Organism: Suricata suricatta; assembly: GCF_006229205.1. Lineage (NCBI taxonomy): Eukaryota > Metazoa > Chordata > Mammalia > Carnivora > Herpestidae > Suricata > Suricata suricatta. Next base: position 56,686,317 of record NC_043713.1, on the reverse strand, counting down.
CTTAACTGACTGAGCCAACCAGACACCCCTGTGTCACAATCTTGAAAAGAGATGAAGTCGATGAAATTCAAGATATGATTTAGTCTCCTGAGCTCCAGGGCAGAAGCAGGTGCGCTGGGCCCAGGTTTGCCGGACAACCTAAATGTGTTCTATAGCAGGGCCACTTCAGCATGGCAGCTGGCCCCACGTGCTCTGGCAGGGCAGGGCAGTGAACGGAGTCGGCCTGAGCCAGCTGCAAGCATCTGGCCACTAAAGCTTTGGGATGAGTCACACTTTGCCAATTATTACTGTGTGATCTTGAGGCAACGAATGACTTTCTGATCCTCAGTTTCCTTTAGCTCCATAACCTGATTTACAAGGTTGTCAAGAAAATTAAAAGAGATGATACTTACTCGCAATTCTTGAGCAGTTATTGTAGGACAGACACAGTGCTAACTCACTGTCTCGATTCTCACAGCCACTTTATGAGGTAACTGTGGTTATTCCCATTTTACCGAACAGAAATACCAAACTCCAGAGAAGGTAAGGATCATGCCTCTAGCCACACAGTGTGGTAGAGACAGGATTTGTGCCCACATCTGGCTGACGAGCCGTCAGGCTCTTAAATTTGGTTAATACTATGGCACCCAAACTGTGCAGTAAAATAGAATTAATTCTGATGGGGATTAATTCTTTAAAATCCTAGAGTGCATCAGAAAGTCTCAGATGAGGAGGCGGCATTGTTTTGTGTTTTGTTTGCTTTTAAGCCCCAGAAGATTCCAGTGTGTGATAACTTTCAGGCGCCACTAGGCTCGATCCTGACTGCACAGAACCACCAGGGAAACATCTAAAATACTGACGGCCACACCCATGGGAGTCTGATCTATTTGGTCGGGAGAAGGGCTGTAAGTTACCCTGGGTAATTCTCAAAAGCAGCCCAGTAGGGATTGTACACTAAGTTATAGGGAAAGCACCCTCAGAAAATGGTTGTGTTCCTCAATTGTTTATCACATGAAGGTTTCCTAAGGATGCTCTCAAGTTCTCTTCCAACCTGTACTTGTATTTCCCTAGGAAAACCATTATTCACCTCTGTCTCAGCCTGCTCGCTCAAGGGAGGATCTCCAACTGTACTTCTCCAACAGCAAAGAAGCAAAGGAGCATCGCTGGAGTATTTAGCCCATCTGCTTCTGCTTCATACATGTAGTAAATTTGTTCAGTAATAAAGTTCTGCCCTCATCTACCCTCACAGCTAAAGGAACAAGAAATTTCGTTTATCCCGAAGTCCAAGAATTCAGTAAGAAAATAATAACTGTTGGGGCACCTGAGTGGCTCAGTCGGTTAAGCGTCCAACTTCAGCTCGGGTCATGATCTCACAGTCTGTGAGTTACAGCCCCGTATTGGGCTCTGTGCTGACAGCTCAGAGCCTGGAGCCTGCTTCGGATTCTGTGTTTCTCTCTCTCTGCCTCCCACCCCCCCCACTCTGTCTCTCTCAAAAATAAATATTAAAAAAAAGTAACTGTTTCCATGACTTTAAATTCTCTTACGTCTTTGTTAGCGTGAAGTAGCACTGCTATATACTGTGAAAATTTCATCTTCTGTTTGGATTTCTTCATATTATTTGTTCACATATTTTCATTTTCTTGGACAGTTATTCCAGTCAGGAAGGGCTAAGGTATGCTGCATTAATGAGCAATTCCCAAATCTAAGTGGCCTAACATAACAAGGACTTACTTGTCCCTCATGCTACATATTAAAGGTGGGCGTGCATGTGACAGTCACTCAGGGGCCCAGATGGATGGTCACGTGCTTCCGCAACTGCCAAGGAACAAGATAAGTGGTGTAGTGGCTCTTCACACTCCCAGAAGGAAGTGACACCTATTGCTTTTTATTCACAATTCATTGGCAAAGTGCCACACCCAACTCTGAAGAGGGTGGGAAGAGTGATTTTCTTATGTGCTCTGGAGTATGTGGAATATTCATGAAGGGCTCTCATGACTAACACAACCAAGTTCACATCTACCTCATTTTTTATTAGCAGTACCTTGAGAACATTGACACTGCCCAAAGTCTAGCTCACAAGTCAACAGGCATGAACCCATAATAAGACAGAGTAGATGAGGTTGCTGCCATGACTAGGAATGGCCTGAAGAGTCTTCTAGTGAATAGGAGTTAAAGTGACTCCTTCTACAAGACGCCATTGAAGCTGGAATGCTGGGGCAGCCCTTATTCTGAGAGCACCGTACGGGGTGGATGGCAGCGTCCTAAGGGTCTGGATGGATGAACTTTTCTCCCTCTCTGGTTTTCTTCCTAGTAAAGTTTAGCATGATGTCACATTAGAGAAAAACACCAGTTCAATATACAAAAGTCATTGAAAATAATTTTGAATCCATCTTAAAAAACCCTTGACATACTTGGCAGTACTTCCTAAAGTTCTTCTCACTCGCCCCCCTTCCCTCACCTTTTCTACCTGGAGAAACCTTATGCATCCTTGAAGATTCTTACCAAAACGAATCACAGGTGGTCCTCCTAGACCATCTCCCCAGGCAGAATTAATCCCCTTTAGGTGCTCATTCTACACTTACACATATTATTATAACCCTTATTATGCTGTGTTAGAATGTGACATTTTTATAATCTTTCTTATTTAACAGAAACTAGTGCCAGGCATACTCTAAGTGCTTAATAAGCATTACCTTATTTACTCTTCATAACTTACTTATTAGGAGATTACTATTATTCTTCTTATTTTTCATAGGAGGAAACAGGCTTAGATGGCACAGCTAACTTTCCCGAGGGTGTCTGGTTAGAAGGTAATGGAGAAGGATTTGAGCCAGGAAAACTGGATGCCTTTGACCTGGTTATGAGCCTCTTGGGAGCAGATATGTCTACTTTCATGCTTGTATTCATGCTTGTATTCCAGCAGGCCTAGCCTAGTCCTGGGTCATGAAGACTGTTGTTATTGTTGTTGTTGTTTAATGTTTACTTTCATTTTTGAGAGAGTGTGCGAGCAGGGCAGAGGATCTGACGTGGGCTCTGTGTTGACAGCACAGAGCCTGACACAGGGCTCGAACTTACCAACCACAAGATCGTGACCTATGCCAAAGTTGGATGCTAAACTGACTGAGCCACACAGGCGTCCCCATGAAGACTGTCTTTTAAATGAACAAGCACAATATTCAAATTGTAGGGATGCAGGTCTGAAACTGACTCCATGAAACAACAGAAGGGCACACATTGCCCAAGGCAGAAGGGACCACCCTTGTAACACCCAATCAGGAAAGGCCAGCTAACACCTTTAATATTTCTAAGGGCAGGCCTAAAGATGGAGGCTAAGACTAGTCACGCCCTACGTGAGGGCCCTGCGCCCACTCTGTGATTGGTCAGTACTCTAAATGTTGTGATTGGGTCCCGCCAAAGTAACAAATACTCTAGGCAATGTGAATGGTTAGACCTGCTGTCAATAATATTGTATAATGATGATTGGATCACTGTACGTATGTCACAATTTCCTGTAACTCCCCCTTCCCAAACTCATAAAAGCCCTACCCTGCCTTTGTTCAGGGCTCGCTCCACGTGGATCCAGTGTGTTGTTGAAGTCTGTGAGCCCGAGTTTAGGCTGGCCGGGCCTAAATTCGTAATAAAGCCCTTTGCTTTTGCATGCGTTTGGACTCCTGAGCCCTGCTGGAGTTTATTAGCTCTCTGGGACGTTACAGAAGCTTCTGTCATTGGAATGGGGTGGCTTCTTTTAATCTAATGGATGGAATTTGGCCTAGGAAAAACAAAGTTGGCTCGCTTTGCATTCCTATCCCGTTCTTTTATTTCTTTTATTTTACAGAAAGAGAGTGCAAGTGGGGGAGGGGTGGAGGGAGGGAGAGAGAGAGAGAGAGAGAGAGAGAGAGAGAGAGAGAATCTTAAGCAAGATCCATGCTCAGTGCAGAGCCAGAAGCAGGGATCAATCTCATCGCCTTGAGACCACGGCCTGAGGCAAAATCTAGAGTCCACTGCTCAACGGACTGAGCCACCCAGGTGCCCTCTATCCAATTCTTTTAGATTAGGCTGCTCAGCACCTGTACTGCCTCGCCAACCCTCCCCATCCATCCCCATGTCTGGGATCCTCAGTTGTCTCTCTACAGAGACAAGCCCCTTTTATTAATTGACAAATGATTGATCATTGCTCAGAAGTGCCAACTTCCTTCTGAAGGATCAGAGCTTAAAAGACAAAACAAAATACAACCAAATGGAGCTATGAACCTTGCTATGTGATTCTGTGCCCTGAAGGGATGGGAGCTAAGAGGGAAGACCGGTTCTTCTGGTTCTTCCTGGCCCAAGGCCATTGGCAGGCCTGCTGGCCATGCCTGAGAGGCAGCAGAATAAACAAGGGCCTCCTTCGGTTTTTATCTGAACAACTGGGATAAATCCTGGAGTTTGGCAGTGGGGCCGGCAGAATACTCAGCAACAGAGTCTAAAGCCCAGTTCTTGACAAACAGCATATGGCAATTGCGGGGTGGAACTGTTAATAGTAGCAGAAGCAGAATAACTGTCCAAACCACCATCAAGGCTTCTCTGGGTCAACACAACAGTCTTTTCCCAACCGTGCCCTGTTTTTATCTTTATACCACAGTAATCTAAAAAGTAACTCTTTGGCTTTAATATCTTCCAATGGATTTTTTTCCCCCCACCTAGCGGAAAATCTGAACCATTTCCTGTGGACCAGAGGGCCTCTCCCAAGCTCCCTAGTCTCTCCCTCTTGTTCCGGCCACAATGACTGCTGTTCGCTTCCTGAATCACACCAGGTTCATGCCCTCTCCGCCCTCTCCTCATCCTCACTTTGCACAAGCCCCTCTGTCCGGCCGATAGCTCGACAGCTGCTTCCTGCTCAGGCCTCTGCTCAAATGGTTTCACCCCAGAGAAGCCATCCCATGACGCTCCAGCACACTCACACCTGCCTGCTACGGGTTCTCATCGCTGGAACAGCAGCTCTGCAGAAGCAGACACTTGTCTCTTCTGCTCACATCTGACGTTTGAAACTTTGAGTGGAATATCTTGCACCCAGTGCACCTTGATCCTTACAGGCCTGGGAAGTAGGTATTATTGTTGCTGTTTTTCAAATGGGGTTTCAAGACATGGCCCAAAGTTGCATTGCTTTAAGTGTTCAAACCAAAGTTCAAATCCAGGCTTTTTCCACTCTCAGCGCCATACTGATTCTAGTGACCCAGGGTGTATGAAAGACTCGGTGTCCTCAGATTCACTCAAACAGCCAACTAACTCACTTATGACTCAGCCCAATTTCTTGCTAAACTGGTTTCCAGTGCACATTGCATTCAAAGAAAGATGTGGAGAGAACAAATGCAAAAGAAAGGAAAGCAAGATGAGCCGAATATGTACTGGTGGCCTCATGCAGCAACTATGCTTAGAAATTAAAGACGTCCAAGTGCCTCGAATATGTAAGTTGATTGATGAGAGTCTTAATTATTCATGGACTGTGTCCTTTTGGCAATTAGGGAATACTTAAGATTGCTTGAAATTACCAAACATTTCCTTTTGTTTTAAAAATAGACATGTTACCATCAACTGATATAAATGAATAAACAATATTCATACAATGTTCAATGTTCAATACAACAAAACAGTGTCCAAGTATAAAAGGAATGAAGCACTGATAACACCCTATGGTGTGGATGAACCTCGGAAACACTATGCTGAGTGAAAGATGCTGGACAGAAGAGGCAATGTCCTGTGATTCCATTTACGTGAAATATCCTGAATAGGCAAATCCAAAGAGACTCAGAACAGATTCGTAGGTACCAGGGGCTGAGAGCCCTGACTGCCAAGTGCCCTTTTCCTTTCTGGGGGGCTCCAAACATTCTGGGATTAGACAATGCTGATGGCAGCCCAATGCTGTGAATGTACTAAATGCCACCAAATTGTACAATTGAATGGTTAGAATGGTAGATTTCAGATTTGGTGTATTTTACAATTTAAACATCATCCATGAGTTAGAAAATGATTAAGTTGTACTTTCCAACTACTTTTTGAACAAAAGAAACATGCTGAACTCTGGCAAGTTTAATTCAAAAGATGCCAAAACACAAATGTACTAAATAAAAATTAGAATTATGGAATACACAGGTGTTTTTTTAAAAAACTCAGGTCGAATGCAACTCGATGAGAAGTAGCTAGGTTGGTCATGACTCTGTAGGCAGGGCATGCTCAGGGTGTGAGGGCTGCCAGCTGGGCTCCAGGAATCTGCTCCTGGCTCTTTCTTCAGGACATAAAAGCAAGTGGCACATTGAGGATGACTCCTGGAGACATAAACAGACACTTCCTGCGGGCCGGCCCCTGACGCCTTCTGCTCTCCTTTCGGAGCCCAGCATTACCCACTTAGCCGCTTCCACCTTCATTTGGATGGGAGGGTAGAGCAGGATTTCATCTGCTTACAGCCTTGTCTTTGCAAGAACTGGCATGGTTCCACCACAAACGGACTCAAGAATCCATACCTACAACTATTAGAGAATTGGAGGGTCAGAGAAGTTCCAAACTGGCTTCCAAGTCACTGGCACCACAAGGCTCTGGATTGTGACAGCACTTGAGGCTTTGCTCACTCCAGCATCTGCTGCCAGCCCCTTCGGCGTGTCACTGCCCTAGTCAGATGTGGTTATTACCGCCACTTCACAGCTCTGCTCCCACTGTTCATCCACTCAACAACCTCTCCTGCCTTTGTGCTGGAATCCTCCCCTTCCTCGAGGTCCAACTCAAGCCCTACTTTACTTGGGATTTACACCCACTTTTAAACAATTTTTTCCTTTTTTTTCATGTTTATTTATTTTTGAGAAAGAGAGTGGGGGAGGGGCAGAAAGAGAAGGAGACAGGATCTGAAGTGGGCTCTACGTTGGCAGTAGAGAGCCTGATGTGGGTCTCGAACTTCATAAACTGTGAGATCATGACTTGAGCCGAAGTCATATGCTCACCCACCTGAGCCACCCAGGCACCCCTATACCACAGCATTTTTGCATTTCGGTGCAGTGCTTGGGAATTGTATCTCCTCCAACCAGATAGAATGTTCTCTGTGATGACCAGACCTCTCCTTTTCACTCTGGGCTGCCCTGCAGTAGTACACAGCCTTCACTGCCTGCTAGGGACCTTCCCCTCTAACCTGCTAACCCTGTTTCTCCTTTGCTGGGTAAATCTGTCAGCAGTTGACTCAGGGCAAGACGTGTGAGTTTCAGGAGACACAGGCGATCTATTTCTCCTGGGGCTTTTGCTAAAGCTACCGGGAAGAGATCTTCTTTCTCCAGGAGTTGGTAAACTAATAGGAGCCTCTGGGGACCCTTGTAGCTGACTCTTGGAATAAAGTCATACAGAGGGGAGCAGAGGTAGGAGATGGAGCAGACTGGCACTGTTGGAGGCTCTGGATTGTGATGGCACCCAATGCTAGCTAGCACTTTCCCAGTTATGAGCACCAACAACTCCCTTTCTTCCTGTTGGGTGGTTGCTGCCACTGGAGAAATGCTAATGCACCTTCTGGCATCTGCTGTGGGCCCCGGGGTATGCACAAAAGTAATGGTGGTGACTTGCTGGTTTGTTTGCAGCTTCGTCTAGCAGAGTGAAGTGGAATGTTTTTTGTATTAAAAATTGTTATTGTGGGAAAATACACACACACACACACACACACACACACACACACACATATATATACAGCATTTGCCATTTTAATCATTTTAAGTGTAGAGTTCAGTGACACTAAATACATTTATATTGTTGGGCAACCATCACCACTACCTGTTTTCAGAACTTTATCATCCCAGACAAAAACTGTACCCATGAAACCCTCTTCTGTCTTCTCCCCAACCCCTGGTAACCATTATTTTACTTTTGGTACCTATGGATGTGATTAGGTATTTCATATACATGGAATCATACAATATTTATTACATTTGTGACTGGTTATTTCACTTAATTAATGACCTCAAGATTCATGGGTGGGGCAAGTGGCATGTGCCACAATTTCCTTCCTTTCTTTCTTTTTTTAAATTCTTTTTTATGTTTCATTTATTTTTAAGACACAGAGGAACAGAGCATGAGCAGGTAAGGGGCAGAGAGAGACGGACACACAGAATTCGAAGCAGGCTCCAGGCTCTGAGCTGTCAGCATAGAGCCTGACGCGGGGATCAAACTCACAAACTGTGAGATCATGACCTGAGCCTAAGTCGGATGCTTAACCGACTGAGCCACCCAGGCGCCCCCGCTTCCTTTCTAAAGCTGAACACTAGCCCAGTGAAGACCAAATCTTGTTTATCATTCATTCACCGATTTGGCAGTCAGGCTGTTCTCCGCTGTTTGGCTTTGTGGATAATGCTGCTATGAACATGGGTGGACAGATATCTGTTCAAGTTCCAGCTTTCAGTTCTTCTGGGCCTACGACCACAACTGTGGGATCATAGGTAATCCTGCTGAACTTCAGGAACTGTTTTCCACAGTGGCTGCACCATTCTGTATCCCCAGCACCAGGGTTCTAGCATCCCCATGTCCTCACCAACAGTTGGTATTTTCCATTTTGGGGGAAAATATTTAGCTTAAAGATGGGTACAGAACTTACTGTTAGCCAATCCAGAGGACAGCACTGTCAGGTAAATGGAACACTAAGGCCAGAAGGCCTGATGCAGTTCTGACCCTGTCTGTTAGCAATGCCACTTTGTAAACCCCTGCTTGGTCACACACTGACAGGCTGGGCTATGTCTCACAGGCAATGCCGTCCTGGTGATTGGCCCCTTCCCAAGTTGGGGAGAGGGAGAGAGGCTGTGCACACTCTGGCTTGTGGGTATGTTTCCTCACACCTGCCACCATATTTTCAACAAGAATGAAGGTGCCTTTCATCAATCTCAGGGCGCTCTTACAGAGAACAGAGCTGCGGTGTATCATGCACGTGCGGTGTGTCCCCAGGGGGATGTGCTGGAAGGTGGCCTTTTCCATGAGTTCCCCAATCCCTCCTTCCCCTGGCTACAGAACACCGTCAGTTTGAGTCCTTAGGAAGGGATGGAGGGCACAGGAAACACGAAGTCCCAGAACAGGCCGCCATCTTGTAAAGGCTTTATTTGCTCTTCATCATTGTCTCATACAGACTCTGAGGCACCCTCCTTTGATCCAGTTTGGTACCCTCCTGACTTTTTGTAGTGCTTTTCCTTAAACAAGAAAATTTTGAGTAAACACTGTATACTGCCAGTTCATCTCTAACAATAATTTAAAAATGCCATTGCTGTTGTATCTCAATGCAAGAGGACAATGATAAAAGTACAGTACAAGGGATTCACAACATATTACAGTGGGACAGATGACTCACACTTATGGGATGGCTGAGACCACACAGCAGTATGTACATGCACCCCAGTGCTTTGAACCCAAAGACGTGCAAGTCGAGTAGAGTATGGGGATTATACAGCGAATTTGGTAAGCCCAGCTGAGGACTCTGTACCTTTGCAAAAATGCTGACGTGTACCCCCTCCTGTAGAGGAGATTTGTCTTGTTGACTGGCTTCATGGCTTTTTCACTACAAAAAGTTCACTGAATCAGACAGTCCAAAGCATTTCAAAAATTCTTAAAAAACAAGAACACTGACAAAATAATATTAACTTAAAACACTCTAATTCAACGTGGAAATAAACCAAACCAAAATGTAACAGTGCAAGTTTAACAAAGAGGCAGTCAGTATTGAGAGCAAGGGTGTTCAGAATCTCTTAAAATGTACATCTTTAAAACTTTTATTTTTTAAATTTATTTATATCTCACTTAGCTTTTTTATTTTTTTAATATACTGTGTGTAAAAAAGATGGAGACAAAAATAGTTTTCTGAGCTATGAAAAAAATTAAGTTATTACAGGCACGTTTACGGTTTCGTTCTAGAAACATCTCAGGTTCACAGGTTGGACATTCAGCAGCTGTGTGTGTTTTAAAAAACATTCTTTGACCTTGGGAAAGCTGGATCTCTCCTTGTGGGCGGAGCTTGGTTGATGACGAAGGTGTGGTTATGCAAATTACAGGGAATCATTCCTGACAGTCCATGCAAACTTGCAGGTTCATCTTCTCGTCACAGGTGTGTCTTCTCTCCGGGTGGCTCCTCATCTCCGAGCTCCTCCAAGGAGGGTGGGTCTCCAGGTGACTGAGCCGCTGAGGGAGTGGGGGAATGTGAGGCCCAACGGGATGGAGGGCGACGGTTTGCTGGTCTCTCGGGCCTGGAGAAGCAGGGTTCTAGGGATGGAGCTAGTGCGGAACAAGGTAGTTCCTTCAAAGCCGAGAAAAAAAAAGGAATGGTTACTCAGACTGACAACGTCTTGGTTGGGACCACTTTTCCCCAATACTTTTCAACAGACTGGAGTTAAATGCAGTGGACCAGGGGTAACTTCAGAATGTTATGGTTTCCTGGGGGAGAATAACTTTAAATGGTAAGTGAAAAATTCAACATGGATGATCAATGACACAGTAGTGAGAACATATCAAATTATGATCGAAATACGGCAATACCATGAGATGAGTATGTGCACGCAGCATCTTCAGAATTGGGCTGGAGTCTGTGGAAGGTGGGGAAAGCCGTTGGCCACCTGGTCATATCCTGACTCAGTTGACTCCATCCTTTTGGACCTCCTGAAGGATCTATTAACCACAGTGACCCAATTCTAAGAGGCCAGCCTCCCGGAGCTTTGGTCTGTTGGAGGTCCATGAAGAGACTGATGATTTATCCAGCTGTATTAACAAGACTCACACCTCGAAATGAACTCTGCTATTGTTTATTCCCGATAGACTGGCGGTGGGTTCGACAAACTCCCATGGAAAAAATGCTACAGGCGGAAGTTCTAACTTCGGGCTAGTTTTCTCTAATGACGGTTCCTTGCTGCAGCATTTAAAAAAGTGGAATCAGAGTGTGCTTGTGCTCTGTTACAGGCATCCTACGCTCTTGGAGAACAGAGAATGCAGAACACACTCAACCATGGTGCAAACCCTCCTATACTACTTCTTCTCCAGAGCTATTCCTTTTCTGGTGTTAGTGAACATGGAGCTATTGTCCCTAGCCTGCAGCACAGGAGACAAGGATGCCCAAACTTGGAATATGCTGGCACACGGAAAGGCGATGGTGACGTGAGGAAGCTGTGAGTTCCACAGGGTGGAACCTGTCCACCCAAGTGACACTCACACAAGAAAAAGCTGAGATGGCAAACCACTGCGATGAAGAATGAGAGAGAACACAGGCTCTCAGAGCCAGTCAGGAAAGGCATCGAAGGATTGACAGAGGTGTGACAAACAAGTGCAGAGGCCAGGATGAGGAAGGTTAATCCGAGGAGCAGGGGAATGACAGTGCAGAAGAGAATGGTGGGCTATGTGGATGGGCAACAGGAGGAGGAGGAGGTAGAGAGGAGGCGAGCACCAGCCTGGTGCTTCTGGAAGAATGATGGAGTGAGGTGGTCCCTGCCTCCCTGTGGGCTTGGCAGAAAATGGCATTAACCCTGGAGACTACTCCTAGACATTCCCTGCCTCTTTGTGACAGCATGTTATAGGACAGGATGGGAAAGCCTTGAAAGCACTATGCTGATGGGAGCCATGACAACCAGAAAGACCTCGCCCACAAATCTGGCCTGAAATAGCTGAAATGCAAACTAAGCAGGGTGAGCTGTCCTCACCTCACCTCAGCCCTTTGCACAGGGGTAGGTGGCTTGGGAGATCTGCTACCAATTTCTTTTTGTGTCTCTGCTCCTGGTATTCTAAGAGTTGTGTGTTTGAGTGTGTGTTGTTTAGTGTTTAAGTGTATTGTGTATGTATGTTGTATGTGTGGCATCATGTTGTGTAGTGTGTGCTGTATATGCGTGTATGTTGTATGCGCTGTGTATGTTATACGTGTGTTGTATGTACTGTGTGTATGTATGTTGTATACGATGTGTATGAACGTATGTTGTGTATATGTGCATTGTATCATCTGGTATATGAATGTTGTGTGCTGTGTATGAATGTGTTGTGTGTGTTATATGTGGGGCAGTGGTGTTGAATACTGGTATGGCTGCCGCTATAGGTTTTTTCTGACACCGCTGCAGCCCGTTTCCAGCCGGCTGGTGCTGAACCAGAACGGGCGTTTTATTAGACGGCATGGTGCCACCAGCATCTGGTTGCGAGCCCCTACAGGAAGAAATGTGCAACCATGAGTTCAAGGGAATGAACTTCATCTTTTGTAACACACCAGCACATACAAGCAAATGATCCTGCCCTTCTCAGAGAGGCCCCTGCCATGGACTACGTGGCCTTTTATGTTTGGAGCTCCCTTTTAGTCTTTGAGAGCCAATTGCACTTTTGGATTTAGCACTTGGGGCGCTTGAGTCAGGCCCTGAAGGCAATTCCGTGAGACTGTTGGAGCAAGCTATGGCTTTGCTATTCAGTCATCCAATGAATATTAATTGAGCACTTACTATGTCACCTACGGTGACCACTTGGAAGGACAAGATACAGAGCAGATGCAGGCCGACTATGAAAATACTTGGCTCACAGACCCCCGCAGGCTAGGCCCCTATGCCAGAGACAGAGCCCTCTCCAGTATCCCTGTACCCCTCTGAAAGCATACTGGCTGCAAAGTGCACAGGATAGTGGAAATCTCAGCAGCATCCCTATGACCATTCTTCAGGGGGAGCAGTCGGCACTCTGGAGCAAATGGGAATGTCTAGGCCTGTCAGTCTGTCTCTGAAGAGGAATTCCAGGCCAGCACAGGTGTGGGCTTTACGGACAGGGAGGACCCACCTGACATGATCTGGCCTTGTTTCTGAGTGTCAGATACCAACCCTGAGTTACATGAATGACCTTTCCAGGCGGTGTGCAGAGAAGGTAGAAAGCACTTACAGCGTGAGGCAGGCAGGGCTAGAGTCCCCAGGGGGCAGTTAGTAAGACAGTTTGGTTCTAAACAGAACAGACAGAGAAAAGAAAAGAAAAGCAAGTAGGTTGGAAGGCATTTTTTTCAAAAAGAAGAACAGTAAAGGTTTCAAGTCAACAAGCCCGGTGACAGTTCCAGGGACAGCTATCAGGAGAAACATGAGGGCTGCAGAAGTGGACAGGTGCACTCCCAGGTACACATACGTCTCTCTGTGTGAGGGACCCTCACCATAGAACAGCAACAGACATCTCCCTCCTTTCTGCTCTTCCCTGATTTGCCCTTCAGCATTGCACATTTCAGGTACCCTTTGGTGCATAGAGAGATAGAAGTCATGTGATTGCTTCATAACAGCTCAGAGCCTGGAGCCTGCTTCGGATTCTGTTGTCTCCCTCTCTCTCTATCCCTCTCCCACTCACACTCTGTCTCTCTCTCTCTCAAAAGATAAATAATTAAAAAAAAAGAGGGAAAATAGAGCCATGAGGCGGAAGCAAGAAAAGAAAGGGAGATTTCCCATTATGCCTCTGGCTGGGGATGCCCATGTCACCCCTGTCCCGTGTGCAGGCATCTGAGGGGACATTCAGGGAAGGGTCCATAGCAAGGGCACTCAGGGAAGGTGGGACAATCAGCATTAGTCCTGGTGATTTGGGAATGAAAGCCCAGAACTACTTACTAACATAATTTATGGAGTGATGGAAAGGGGTTTCCAACGGGCCTAATACAGTAAGTAAATTCAGACAAGGACTAATCCCACTGGAATCTAGAACAAGCAAAATTCCAACAGAAGAGGGAAAAAGAGCCCGCAACATTTAATCTCTGCCAGTGAGTGTTCCTCACAGGTTCTGAATCCCTGCAAATATGCTGTGCTCTCTACCAACTGGCCAATCACCTCTTTGGTAGCAACCTCCGCCAGTGAGAAGAAAATCTAAATAGGTACTTTATAGAGGACCAAAGGGGTAAGGAGCAGGCATAGGTCTGTGCTGATAAAACCATTTTCATGCCTTAGAGCTGTGATTTACCCATTAAGCTGTTGTCTTTCTATTATCATAGTTTGCTTGGAGCAGTCACTGCAACTCAAAGCCCTTGTTGGTTCCTAAAAATTGATTTCTAGTTACTAATATTAATGGATGATGTAGACACATCCAGTTAATGCTTTGGAACAGAGCCCTAATTTCCACTGATTGCTCCCAAGCCCTAAGATGGTAGGACATTCACACAAATAAACCCTCTGCAATAGGGAGTCAGAGTCACTTACCTGAGGGCCCTGGAGGGACGGGGGTAAAAGGAGCCTGCAGCAAACACCATTTGTCCCCCGAGGACACTCAACCATGGTATCTGTTCTTCTCAGAGCATGTCAACAACTATCACAGAGACTCATATGTTTGGAACATGGCCGATACACTATCAATATTGTGTTGCCATTTCTGTAGGTCGCTGGCAATTTGACATGATTTGACCTACCTCAGATTTAAACTCTACATTCTGAGTTGAATACTGCTTGGTGGGTTATACTGGGAACCATCGTTCTCCACCCAGGGAAAATCGTGGGACTGTTGGTGACATAGGAGATACACCGCCCCCTCTCCTTGCCTGGGAAGCCAGGGTGGCCCTGGGAGCGTATTTCTCTCCTCTCTGACCTTGCCATCTGCAGGGGCTGCCTTGCTTGGAGAATGGTTGTGGGTACCTGGATTCCATGGGTGTGGAGTCGTCCATCTGGGCTGGTGGTGAGTCAGCCTCACCCTCAAGTCTACATGAGGGATCACTGGCCGAACAGTGTCTGACTGAGGGCGGGGAGCACGTGCTTCCTCAGCGCATGGGGCTGGAGCCTTCACTCTTCCAGTCTCAACCTTACTGTCAGGCTTTGTTTTGTTTTGCTCATTCTTGAAGTGGAAATGAGGATTGAGTGGTGTGGTATGGACATACTGCATGTGGATACGCATCAGAGCAAAATTCAGGGGCGTCTGAGTGGCTCGGTTGGTTAAGCGTCTGTCTTCGGCTCAGTCATGATCTCACGGTTTGTGAGTTTGAGCCCCACATCAAGCTCTGTGCTGATAGCTGATAGCCTAGAGCCTGCTTCAGATTCTGTGTCTCCCTCTCTCTCTGCCTCTCCCCTGCTTGCACTCTGGCTCTCTGTCTCTCAAAAATAAATAAACATTAAAAAAGTTTTTTTTAAAAGAACAACATTCAAGGTTGACTGGTGAATGTTAAGGGGGATGTAATAACCATATAACAATAACAGGTGACAATATGTGTGGTCATATATAGTGTGATGATAATATGTGAGGAAAAGGGAAATATTAATAATTACATTGTCTGAAGGCAGGATTGTGATCTTATCCATCTGTCTCACCTGGCTATTGCTGGGGAGACTCATGGTCCCAAAGGGTATAGAATTTGGGGGAGCACAGAAGACTTTCTATTCTGTACTGAAGCCAGCACTGGAATCCAGACATGCTCATACATTCTTGCTGAGGGATCTTCTAGCACCCACACTACCACACCCTCTCTGGCACACCTCTTGGATAAAGATCTGGATGGAGCACACACTTCACACACACACACACACACACACACACACACACACACACACACACTTCTAGGACACAAATTCACACAGAAAGAGAAAGAGGGCAAATTATAACCCCACGTGAAAACCCCATGAGCATCTATCACTTAGACCAGATGACAGAACCTGAATCAAATCCTCAGCTACATCTTTAAGGAAAAGTTCATTTTATTGTCCTCAGAAGATCGCTGAGGACAATAAAATGAACTTTTCTTTAGAAGTAGTCAAGGCTTGTGTGTCGGCCTATTCCAGTCTCCCATAAACTCTGTACCTTCTGAGCTCAAAACAGCCTGTTACGGACAAAGATTCCTGAAATCAGATGACCTAGCACAATCCCCAGCTTACGTGTGTTTTCCTGACATTGAAACAGAAGAACTGGTAGGGTGAGGGTTGGAATACTCAGCCTTATTACCTCGATGGACCCTGGTTCAGCTTTGATGGTGTCTCCCATGTGGCTGTCACTGTTAAGACCTGGGGGCCCGTGAGGGGCCTGTCTCCTCTCCTCCTTTAAGGCATGCTCCAACAGCTTCTTGTGGAGGATCCGAGCTACATTCTCCGTGAGTGTGTAGCCAGGAGGAGCGGATAAGTCCTGCCTCAAGGGCGTGCCCTCTCCCCCGTCCTCCCTCCATGTCTCTGAGCCAGCCCCGATGGGGCTTGGGGATCGTCCCCGGGAACTGGGGCCGGTATCCTGGCCTGGGCCCAGCTCTGGCTGAGGTTCTGCTGAGCGAGACCGACTCCCGGCTCGCATCCCCTTCTGGAAGGGATCCTGCACCACGGGGCTGTGGTCGATGATGTTGAAGAGGCTGGAGAGGCCATCGTTGATGGCGGTGTGCACGGGGCTCTCCCTTGTGGTGGTGGAGCGGGCCCAGGCTGACTCGCTGCACCCCTTCGGGGCCAGCCCCATGGAGGTTCTACTATTTGGCTGCTCAGCTTTGGGGAGGGGCTTCCTCTGCAGCTTGGGAGACCCGTACTTGGGGGAGCAGCATGTGCGTTCGAACTTGGCCTGCACCTTCTCAATGGCAGGGGCCACCTGCCTGCTCCTAAGGCCGCGGGAAGGAGATGACGCAGGCGTGGCGCCACCCCCCGCCTTTGGCGTGAGACACTTGTGGGGGCTGCTGGTGATGGTGCTGCCACGCAAGGCTTCGGTCTGCAGGCCAATGTTGATGGTCTGGACAGTCTGTGTCCCTGTCGTCCGTGACCCATTGGTCTGGCAGGCCATGTCCTTGAGAGGAGGCTTGGGGGGACCAGAGCACATGGCGTTCCGGACGGAGAAGGCCACCTCCTTCATGTCATCACTCATGTTCTTGGACATCTGTAGGCTGTGCAGGGGGGAGGCAAAACCCAGGGGGGCACAGAGGGCACTTCCAAGGGGTCGCAGCCCTCCCTCCATGTAGTCTCGGGGGCGCCTGGAGGGGGCACAGGGCCACCTGCTAAGCACCTGTTCTGAGGCCCCTCCCTTGGAGTCTCCGGTGCCCCCTCTGGCTCTGCTAGTGGGAAATGGGCACTCGGGTTCCGAGCGGCCCTTGGCCTCGCCACCTGACCCCGCGAGGCTGTCCACTCGCCGGACTGCAGGCGGGCTGTGAAGTACCCGCACCCCGGCCTGCTCGGTGCACACGTGGCTCCGCAGAGGCTGCTTCTGGCAGTGCTCGGGGCTGGTCATGGTGTCCGTGGTCATGGTGACGCTCGTGGTGAGGTACCAGGAGGAGTCGGGGAAAGGCTCGGTGCTGGCCTCATTCCCTGCCCGCCCCCCCTCGGTCCTGTCTGCCCAGGGCTCTGGGGGCCTCTCATCCCAGCTCTTGCTGTTGAACTCCTCGATGTACTTCAGGTCATCAGGAGACAGGGGAGGGGTGACGTCCTCCTTGCTGCCAGCAGCTGGTAGGCCCTTCTCCGGCAGGAAGGGAGAGACGTCCATCAGACGCTGGAACTCAGACATGGAGGACACGGACACAGCCCTGGGAAAAGTGGGAGAGAAGAGGGTGTCAGCTGACCTGCTTCCCCGAACCCCGACGGACAGGCATGTCTTGCCCACAGGACAGGTGCCTGTTGTGTGTCAGTCTCCACCTGAACGACTGGAACACTTTCTCCACTCCTGAGCTGGTCCTGTGGATGTTTAATGGACTTTTCATGGCTCTGGAATTGTTCTGGAAGCCTTGTGTTAGTCAGAATTTAATACAGGTGACCCTCAAATACTATGGAAATAAGTGGGAGGGAGGCTGGGCTCTGGGGCCATCAGAGCTAAGCTCCAAACCTGCTTGGGAATGGTTTCATTTTGGCCTGTGGATGCTCCACAGGAAGAAGGAAATGTGGCTGATGAGTGCCTTCAAGTCCTAACCTACCAGGAGTTTCCAGAGTTCTAGGCGTTGCGGCAGGTGCTCGTGGTATGACAGGTACACAGCCCCGTCCTGATCCCAAACCAGCTGATGGTATATGGGCAGAGGGTGGACACCACAACATCTGAGCTATAATCCAAGGTCCTGCTCACCCACTGGCCTCATCCTCTACTGGATGTACTTCTAGTGAAGCACAGCAGACCCTTGAACAACCCAGGGGTGAGGGGATCCAGGCCTCATGCAGTCAAAAACCCATGTATAACTTTGGACTCCCCCAAAACTTAACTACTAATAGCCTACTGTTGAATGAAGCCATCTCGATAACATAAAGTTGATTAACACATATTTTGCATATGTATTAAAGACTGTATTCTTATAATAAAGGAAACAAAAGAAGAGAAGATGTTATTAGGAAAACCATGAGGGGGCGCCTGGGTGGCTCAGTTTGTTAAGCAGCTGACTTTGGCTCAGGTCATGATCTTGGGGTCTGTGAGTTTGAGCCCCATTGTCGGGCTCTGTGCTGAATGCTCAGAGCCTGGAGACTGCTTCAAATTCTGTATTTCTCTCTCTGCCTCTCCCCTGCTCATGCCTCTGTCTCTCTCAAAAGTAAATAAACATTTTTAAAAAAAGAAAAGAAAACCATGAGGAAGAGAAAATACACTTACAGTAGTGTCCTGCCTTTACTGGAAAAAATCTACATCTAAGTGGAGCTGTGTAGTTCAATCTGTGTTGTTCAAGGCTCAACTGTACTCAGTGTAATCTTCAGAGGCCAAATGGAAGATGTGGAATAAAGCAGGAAGTGGAAGTATGACAGGTGTGTACATAATGTGCAAATACTGCTTCAAGCAGAAATTCCATCTGGTCCTGTCCAAATTCACCAACAGGGCTCAGGTGTCCCTTCCCTGTCTGCTCCCTCCATTAGGGCCAAGCCTGTTTTTTGTTCTTGCTTCTGTATTCCTGGACAAGAGGAAGACTCACTCAGACACACCCTGGGAGGCTGAAGACAGGTGAGTGAAAGGAACAGCCAGTTTGGGGTAAATGCTGCCTGATGGATGTGGATTTGGATGCAGATTCCACAACATATCAGTGCTTTCATTCTGTGTATTTCTACTTGGTATGAATTTACCAGCTGCCACCTATAGGCCAGGCAGGCACTGTACGAGGTGATGGGGATTCCAAAATGCTAAGACAGGAGGTTGCTGGAGTGCTCAGGCAGCTTGTGAACCCCCACCCCCCAAGAGCAAAGAAGAGGCCACCAGGAAGGAGGCGTGGGGCTGGTTGTGCCTGCCAGCTCAGGTCTGGACCCCTGGTCGGAAATCCCTCCTGATGCGTGGGAGGGGAGGGAAGAAGTGCACAGACTCACTACCTCTGCAGCTAGACTACTTCCTCACGGGACATACTCCTACCTGCATACCTTGAACAGAAGTTTAAATCCCTAGGGTTCTAGACCAGCACAGGTGCTGCCAAACGGATCCCAGATGGAGAGTACGTGGGTCACTCTACAGCAAAATCCATGGATGATGGTGAGGCCAGAATTGGGTCTGTGTGCCACAAGGACTGGCCCACAGAGCACGTAAAGCTCTGGGGGGCTTTGCCCTCACCCTGGGGTCACATGCTCTTGTGGGAACCACCCTGGAGTAAAAGAGCAGGCTACACATGAGAGCAGTGGGCCTCCTATCTTGTTATTTCTCACTAGAGGCAAAAGTTGGTATTTTTTTTGTGAGAAATCATCTACAAACTCTTCCATGGCCCTATGAATAACAGAAAGCTGGCCACAACTGGCATTGAAAATACAAAGAAACAGAAGGGATGCACTGATTTACCACTAGGTATTAAACTTTCCAGTAAGTCTGCCTTTCCTCTTCCTGCCTCCGGTCAAGTCAAGGAGCTATTGAATTAATAATCAACTTTAGAACACTGCTCACTACGGGCTAGAAGTGCTCTATAGATACTGAAACCCCAATCCGTTCCGCATTTCTCGGACATGGCTTGTCCCATTTCTGCACATAAATGAACTACTCTCAGAATTACATCAGTGGCACCTGTGTGGGGACTTTTTGCCTTGAGGGTTTGGATGGATATCATGGAACAGAGGTGATGTGGTGGAGAGTCTCAGCAGGGGGCAAGGTGACACAGATATAAAACCGCAACACATCTGGAACACGCACCGTCACGTGAAGACGCACAGAACAAAGAATGGAGGGAAGACACGAAACTATTAGAAGCAAGAGGGAAAACAGGAGGGTTTTGATGTGTAAGTTTTAGTAATATTTCTGATATTATGCTATTTAAGCTTTAATTTAAGGTTAACTTTTTCAAGTTTGCATGTCTTTTAAAATTAACAGCAGCAATTAAGGTAAAAAATAAGAGGGGCGCCTGACTGGCTCAGTAGCAAGAACATTCCTCAGTAGGAAGAGCAACTCTTGATCTTGGGGTCATAAGTTCAAGCCCCATGATGGGTATAGAGATGACTAAAATAAAAAACTTTAGGGGTGCCTCGGTGGCTCAGTTGGTTAAACATCCAACTTCAGCTCAGGTCATGATCTCACAGTCTGTGAGTTCAAGCCTCGCGTCGGGCCTTGTGCTGACAGCTCAGAGCCTGGAGCCTGCTTCGGATTCTGTGTCTCCTTTTCTCTCTGCCCCTCTCCCTTCATGGCCTCTCTCTGTGTCTGAAAAATGAATAAACCTTAAAAAAATTTTTTAAAAAATGAACTTTTAAAAAAAGACAAAAAATAAGAGCTTGTGGGCAGGGAGGAGCTCTGTGGAGGTAGCTGAACTTTGTTGATTGTTCCATCTGTGCCCAGCATTGCTTTGTTTTACATGTAGAAACACATTTAAGCTGTAAAGAAATTGAAACGCCTCCTGTTTCCAGATGAGGAAACTGAAGTACAAGGTAGTTAACTAACGCATCCCAGGGCACAGAGCCTGAAACCAGCCAGCCTCCTGCTCTTGCATGTGGCCCTGGACGGTCCAAGAATGACCAGATGAGAAGAACCTGAAGGACAGAAACACGCCTCAGCAGTTTTGGGTGGTTTGGGATGGGCCGATATAAGGCCAAAATGGGAAGGAGATAGTAGTTGATGGACTTGAAGTTTACAGGAAAACCAGGGATGACGAGATCTGGAAACCATGAACTGCCCTGAGGAGAAGTTTCCTGTGGTGGAAACAGCATGTATTCATCTATAAAGAAAAAGCATGTGTGTGGAGCTGGGGGTGGGGTGTGGTGTGGTGTGTACAGGAAATCTTTGTATTTTCCACACGGTTGTATATTTATAGTGTCTAAATTTAAACAAATTTGCTTAGATGTGTTGTTTCAGATACATCCTATCACACGTACGACCTAATATATATGATAACTAACATCACTGACATCACTTACTTTGTATTTACTTCAAAGTTTACTGTTGGGAATTTTTTTTTTTTGAAGTGGGCTCCATACCCAGAGAAGAGCCCAGTGAGGGGCTGGGCTTTAAAATGACCCTGATATCAAGACCTGAGCTGAGATCAAGTGTCGGATGCTTAATTGACTGAGCCACTGACTGCCAGGAAATATCTTAATAAATCCTCCTGCGAAAGCTTCTAGTGCACAGTATATAAAATATCTCGCATGAGAAGAGAGGGGTCTCTGCAGACTTTTCAGAACCCGGTGAACACATCATTCCTTTATATACACAATACACGACTGTCTCACCATGAAACTAACACCCACACGAGTACAGCATGTCTCCAGCTTCTCTGTGGCGAATGATGGAAAATAACCACATTTATGGAATCAATAATAATAAAGCAACTACTTATTCAGAAGTCTTATGTTAAGTCATTTTGAAGACAGTGTTATCATGACTGCAATGACAAGACAGAGTTTTAAGACCAAGAGGTTTTCATTTCAGTAGCCTGACTAGTGTTTTCATCAATCTTACTTACCTTTGAAGATTTCCCTTGTGGTTTTCTTCTTCCTATAAAGGAGAAACAAGATCGTCTGAGTCAGTTAATACTGGCTGCCTAGGCACCTTTGACGTGCTAAGTTTTGCTCTTCTTCCATAAAAAAATACCATTTAAAATGAACACCAAGGCCAAGTTTGGGTCAGGAGAGCTACTGTCTCTCAGCCCTTTGAAGTACAATAATAAAACTAGAACCCACAGGGTAATGAGCAATTGGAGTCCCTGCAGTCCAGGAAGGAGCGTGTGTGTGTGTGTGTGTGTGTGTGTGTGTGTGTGTGTGTGTGTGTTTGGGTTAAGCCTTGCTGTAGAAGTTAACACAACCTCCTTAGGCATGGGCACTTTCTTGGTTGTAAGCATGGCCATTTGGAATCAGAGGTGAACTTAAGTTCACTTAAGTCATTAACAACTTCCGCTTTGTACCAATCAATGTGGAGCCACTGGGCACTCTGGAGCCGGGACAGGGCAGGCTCCTGATCCCGGTCTGCTTTCTCCCCGCTGTACACCTGCACCGTGGGAGCCACTGATAGATCAAATAGGGTGGCATGTTGGCGATGTCATGCCACCTGGCTACATACTGCTGAGAAGGTACTTGACCTCACAGACACCTGACTCAAGTATAACTGACCCACATTTCAACACTACTTGATGAGAATTCTTTGAAGTCTGTTAAGTGTTCAGGACAGGTTCAATGACAGGTACAGCGACTTTTAAACTGACCCACATGTAATGATTCCTAAAATCAAACCCAGTTTTAAAACCTAGTTTTTGAAAGGGCATAGCCAGAAAAACCTGATGCTGAGCCGTGGAAATTTCAGTCCAGAGCTTACCTCACAGATTTGCTCATCTAATTTATGCATGGCTTCTAAGTGTTGGATTTTTTTTCCCTCTCTGCACAGAACAAGAATTTATAGTATGTCATTGTTTAGTGACACTATTTCCAAATGTGAGTACTTTCTTTAGAGCAGATTTTGTTATATGACTTATTTTATTTATTTTATTGTTATATGATTTAAAGAGAGGTTGAAGACCTATATAATTCCCAGATAGAACTGTCTCCTGTGTGTTGTGTGAGGCCTTTTGTTCACAGAGGACACAGTCCTGTGTCTTCAAACCTGAGACGTGGTGGCAGAGTGCACCCAACCACAGCACATGCTGGGAGTCTGGGGTCAGGACCACGAAGCAGAGCTCTTGGTGTTGTGAACGTTTCATGTGTACTGGACTCAGAGGCCGCGATGTGCAAAGCCCTGGAGGCTGCAGACCACACGGCCAGGTTTCCTGACAACCCCCTGGTCTTGAAGTAGTTCGCTGGACCCCAAATCCCAAGCCGACCTGGGGAAGGCAGTTCCTGAATTCCCGCTGGGGCCCTCGGGCCCGAGGCTCCTCTGGCTCGTCATCCAGGGACAAGGCGTCCAAATAGAGATTTTCCCGTGCTGAACACCGGTCCGACTCCTTCAGCTTGGACAGCGGCCGGTCTTCAAACGGGGCGGAGTCTGTGTCTGCACAGGGCCACACCCCCAAGGGGCGGGGCATGCGGGGGCTTCCAGGGTGGGCAAAGGAGCGGATGTTGCCTTCTTTTGGGTCACAGAGGAAACCTCCATTTCTCTGAGGGCTGTTTTCTTTCTGCAACTTGAGGGTTTTAAAAATGAAAACAGTTAGTCTCACTTTTCTGTCTGTTGCTCTCTCTAGGACCACTGTTTCTCCCTAATTTGGAATTATATTTGGGTTCATCGGAAAGACTGTAAGAAGTAAATGTTCTTAAAGGTCTGACCTTAATTTCAAAAGTAATACATTACAGATGCTTTTATTTTTAAAAAAATCACAATTTTATCTGGACTGGAAAATCTGCATTAACCACACACACAAGCCAACTCCTTCTGATAAGAATATATATATATTCCTATGTGTAACTTGGAGTACTGGATATAACTTGGCGTACTGCTCACAGGAAGTTACATATTTATTTTAAAAAATTGAACACTGTTAAATGACATATTTAGAACTCCCTTTATACTTTTAGAACTTAAGGCACACTCAATTGAGAAACCATCAATGATAGCAAATTTCTGAGGGTGAATTTGATTTTCCTAACTAGCAGGTTTCCAATTATAATACTGTCATTTGGGATGGGTCTCCTATATAACCCAAGTGATCCAATTGGGTGGTAACCACTGGGTGTCAAAAACAACTTCCACTTTGCTTGAGGGCATTAAAGCTTAGCTATAAAGTTGATTAAAGATCTCATCTGACTAAAAAAAAGAAAAATAACGCCATATACTTTGGAGTCATACCCTTTTTTTTTTTTTTCTCCTGACTTGGGAAAGAAGCAGGACCCCCTGAGTTAGGGAGGCCTGAGTTGGAGCCATTGTCTTGTGGCTTGCTTGTTTCCTCAGCTCAGTGTCCTCATCTGTTAAATGGGGGCAGCCACAGCTTCCCGCTGTGGAAGGGAGTAGTCAGGGGCCACTGGCAAGGCGAGCCTGGCAGGGGCTGGGCCCACTGGACAGCGCGCTGCTTGTCGCCGAGACCACCCTGACCTCGCTTGGGCCTGGGCTCACTGATACACCTCTTGACTATTTACGGCCCTAGAACTCACCATGTGGAGCCATTTGGGAAGGGAGCCAATGTGAAATCACAGGGACAGGCAGAGAAATGCCGGCAGGGTGGAGGCTAACTCCCTGGGGAAGCCCTAACTGACCGCTTCCCTCTGGACTCTCTCTCTGGAGCTTTCCTCACAGCCTTCCTTTCGAAACATGCTCAGAAAGCACAGCTGAGGCCTGAGACTATTTCCACCTATGTGTCTCCGCTGGGGTCTTTACTGGGTGACCTACTCACACGCTCTGGCGTATTGGCTGCTCTTCTGACCAAGAAAGTTATCTGAAGGGCAAAAGTGACATGTGGATTTGTCAAAAGAAGAAAGATTTTCAGTCCTCAAGTACAGAGGTGGTGCCAGGAAGTTCTAAAACTCCCTTGGAAGCATTAATTTATTTTTTTAGGAGCATATTTTACCAGCTACACATCTGTGTCCTCACTGAAGCTTTCATCCATGAGCGGGAGGTATGTGTGGCCTTTGCATTGTCAGGAACAAAGACATTCATGAAAGAATGGGGACAAGGAACTTTTCCTCACTTTTAGTAATTTCTGAGGTGGTGGATTATCTTCATTTTCTGAGAAAGATGGAGTTTCAAGTAGCCAGAGCTTAAATGTTAGAGTCTGAGAAAAGGTCACAGCTGAATTGTGGAACTAGTCCATCACTTTGGGTTTCAGTTCAGCCCCTCTGCTCTCAACTCCAAGACACAATTCTTCTCAGTTCTCTTATAGATGCTAATGTTTTCTTTAAAAAAAAAAAAAAAGCCAAAAACCAACAACAAAACAACAAAAAGGGAAAGCTTTTTATTATGTTCATCTAACGCATGTCAGTACAATTTAGTTTCAACACATGATCATCCCTAAGCTATTTTGGGTGAGAATTAAAACGCAAGAATCACATTAGAAGCTGTAAATGTGCACCAAGGGTGTGTGTGAAGGGGGGGAAAGAATGACTAAGGAGGAGAGCTTTGAACCAGCACATTCTAACTCAGCAAAGTGGGATTCAAAAATAAACCCAGGCAGCCAGAAGCAATGTATACTGAGTCTGGGAAGTGTTAGGTTTCCTAAAAATGAACTGGAATGGGTTGGCTGGAGGTATCTGCTTTAAGATGCCTCTGGGGTGTTGTAATAGAATAATGGGTCCTTAAAAGGATCGAATTTCCTAGGAGAGTCATTTCAAACCAGCCATCAGCACCTACTGTACTTAGAATCCTGCAGTAGAACAACTTTTAGTGCAAATGGAAAATGGAAAAGATTTGCATTTCAAGTAACACAGGAAACAACCAACCTTCAACAGTGTCCCCTTACCCAAAGGGTCAAAAAAAAAAAAGGTCACTTTGTGAACAGGTTTAAAAAAAATGGCCTTTCAGGTTGTAGAAGCAGCTGATTTAAGGAAGTTACTGGAAGGAGAACGGAATGACACAGGGTCTTTCCTGTAGCTCTTTAGTACAGCGGCGGGTCCTATATCATCTGCATGTTAACTGGGAACTTAATTCTAAGGAGAAATGTAGTGTGACTCCATAAAAGTTAACTATCCCCCAGTCAAAGCTAGACCGACAAGAGACGTTGATAAGATAGATGGTATGTGTTATATGACCTAAACCACATTCTCACAGTCATCCATCATATAAAATGCCTCATGTGACACAGAAATTATGTTGGAATTTAATGACACCGGAAGAGTATGAAGCATGTGTTCTGAAAGTGGAAAATGGATTTAGTGTTACTTCCTTCACCAACTGTGTTAGGATGATCACAGTCAAGGTTACATGGCTCACCAAGTAGTCAAATGACAAGAGCACACATTATGAAAAATGTTCACTTGTATTTCTTGCTTATCTAAGGAACGTGGGGCTAAAAGTTCAACGAATGATAAACAAACAAAATCTCCACACAAACGCACACTTCAGTCAACTTCCTCTTTTGCGGAGAGTGCCTATAACTGCTTTATCCAATTTTCAGGATTGGGTACCAAGGCTTATAAAATCGTCTTTTAAAATGTTGCATATTTGCGGGAAAGGGCCAGATTTATTTTTGAAAGCCACAACCACATATCTGAAGCATCATTCACTGGCAACAAATCCTCTTCTAAAAACAGCAGCAAGATCATTGCACAAAGCCAGCGGGACCCACTGCACAGGTTTCGGGAACAGATGACTGCCTGGAACCCATGTGTCTTGAATCCATTATGTTCAGAGATGTTAACCTTGAGGAGGGAAGTTCTGAGGCTGTCGGCCTGGTAGAATTGCTGCAGTCTTGCATGGAATTTTGTCTTGCAGAATTGCAAGAATACTGACAGAGTCAGAAATGGGGTACAGCACTTGCCCATTCTCATCTTTCAAAATACTGTTTCTTAAAATGCGGCGACTGCTCTTCCCTGGCCATGAACTCTTCAAAAGTGGAATATCATCAGATGTCTTACTGTTTTTTCCTTTACTAGGAATTCTTCTTTCCCAAAAGTAAAACCCTAAAAGGCTTGTTTAAATGATAGCCAGGGTGTGACTTCCAAAGAGCAGCAATGACAAGTCCAAGGAACCCATGGCTAACAGGCAAAGGGGACCCCAAAGGGGCCACGGCAGGGATCCTGACAGCCTTAGTGTGGTACAGGAGGGACATAAGTGAACGCTCCTGGAGGGAAAGCCAAACCTCTGATGACAGGTGCCTGGGGTTACAGAGAAACTGGTTAACTGAAGCTGGATGTGATAAATCAATGACCATTTTGCAAGAACCCCTGCTATTTTTGCCTTCGCAATTCCCCCCAACAGCTGATCCATTCAGTAGAGCACAGGCACACAGAGGATTTAATACAGAAGATTCTTCTCAAGTGATGCATTTCTAGGCCAAACAGGAAGTGGACACCTTTCTTTTGATAGAATTTGGGGAATTTTGAAAGGAGACACGTCAGATACCAGCATGGTGACTCAGTTGTGTGAGTCATCAGGTCGAGGAAGAGCTCCTGCCCTTTTCTGCAGTGTGTGCCTTCTTCTCAATGGTTTCTGAGCCAAGGGCTCCTGGCTTCTTTTTTTAGCTTGTTCACCTTCTCTCCCTCCCCGACAGCATACAGAACCTAACCCTGGGCATTGCACTGGCATAACACAGGTCCCACATCTGGGAATGTCAGAGCATATTTTTCAAAAGGTTCTCAAATAAATGCCAGCAGTATAGGTATTTGTAATAAGGTTCTTTTTCCTGAACTTGGTTTCTTATTGATTAATACATTTCCTTGAGGCCTTGTAAATTTAGAAGTGTGACTGGCTGAAAGAAATTTAAAAAATACACATACGCTATGTAAAAATCAAGCCAGGGAGGAATTCCAAACCCTCATCAGTTTAATGTGAAAACTTAATTTGTGCATCACTCAGGCATGACCGTCCTAAGTCTGATGCAGTGTAGACAGTGATTATCTGGAAGGTAGAAAAACAACTCCCCCTCCCCCACCGAACCCATCTGGGTGCTGGAATTGTTTGTTTAGCTGAAGGCGTTGAGCTACCAGCTCCCTCCCCGATGACGGTCCTACCTAATCACAGCTCAGCAAGACCACAGCAGGTGCAAACAGCCTGATTTCCAAAACTTAATTCAGCAATTTCTTTCCTAATGGACAGCAATTTCATTCAAGTTGGAGCAGTCACTGTGACCACATCTTCAGTGTCCAACTTCAAAGGTAGTTTGCTCCTTCGCAGAAATCACCTTGTAAGACCTGAAATAACCTCATCTTTCAAGTTTAGTCTTTAACTTCCTTTAAAATGTTACCCCCTGCCCCCCAGCCAAGACATACCATAGGTACATATGCAAGGAAGTTACCCACAAGCTTTGCCACGAGAAGATCTGTGGACTAGCAGGGCTGAGTCTGGGTCTCCCATGCTAGAAATTCTATTTTTTTCCTCTTCCTTTGGAAGCCCGTAAAACATCCTGATGTATTAAGGACCTTGCTATAGGCTGACTTATTTTTTTTCCCCTGAGTGCTCCGATTTCCAGGTCAGTTTAGTTGTCTGTACCCCCTTCCCTGTTGGCTGGTGCCCAGTACTCCCTTACCTGTTCTATTCTCCACAAGAGCTCCTTCTTCTGCCGCTCCCACTCCTGCCGGTCTCTATCTAGACGGTCGAGAAGCTCCACCTTCTCCCGGTTCCAGTTCTTCTCACTGTGATGAATCTGCCAGCGCAAGTCCATGACCAGGCCGTGACTTTCGGCTAGGAGCTTCTGGTGCGTCTCCCTCTCCTTCTTGAAGTCCCCTTTGCTGTCGGTGGAAGAGCCTGGTTCTCCCAAGTTCTTCTCCCTCTTCTCTTCCAGCTGGCAGGGAGAAAAGACTTAGACCTTAGTCCCTGGCCAGTCTTGTATTAGCAGGTGAAGAAAATCTCAGCAGATTTGCATATTATCCCTGGAAACACATTTCTGCCAAGATCTGACCAGTCTTATGGAAAAAACATTTTTAAGTCCTATTTATGAACATTTGACAGAGTCACACAGAATGTAAAGCATGAGTCCACTTAGCTTCCTAGAGTCGGCCTCTCAGCTCCACTTCCTGACTCAGTTACCACCCTATCTTATCTTCCTTCTGTAGAGCCCCTGGAGGGCATGTCTGTCTCTAAATCCTCAGCCCTATGTGGACAGTAGTGATGGAGTAGCAGTAGGACCTACCAGTCTACAATAAATATCCACTACACTAAACAGTCATGAGATTGAATACCAAAAACAAACAAGCAAAATAAATTCCATCTAGACGTACCATATTCAGACCGCTGAACGCCAAACAGGAAACCTTGGAGGCAGACAGAAAGACATACCGCACCCAGAGACATACAGATATGAATGACAGCAGACCTCTCCTCTGAAACTATTCATGTCAGAGAGACTTAAGGGGGAAAGTGTCAACCTCGATAGACTTCTATGCTCAGCAACACTATCTTTCAAAACTAAAGGAAAAAATGCTTTTTAAACAAATTAAAATAAAAAAATCATTTCCAGCAGACCTGTATTTCAAGAAATGATGGAGGAAGTTCCAGGCAGAAGAATTATGAGACTAAGAGACACTCTACCACACACAAAAAATGAAGAACACTGGAAATAACAGAAATACAAACAAAAACTCATTTTCCCCTATTTAAAAAGGTTTTTAATGTTTATTTATTTTTGAGACAGAGAGAGAGCATGAGCAGGGGATGGGAAGGGAGAGAGAGGGAGACAGAGAATCTGAAGCAGTCTCCATGCTGTCATGCAAAGGGCTCAAACCCATGACCCGTGAGATCATGACAGGAGCCGAAGATGGATGTTCAACCGACTGAGGACCCAAGTGCTCCCAAACTCATTTTCCTCTTATTTTTAATTGCTTTAAAGTATTACTGGGTGCCTAGAGCAAAAACGGTTGCAACGTAATGTGTGTTTACAGAACATGTAGAAGTAAACTGGGGCAATGATAGCAGAGAGTAGAGGAAGGAATTGGGACTAAGCTGTTGCTGCAGAGCATGATAAATGTTAGCGAAAGCTTCATGAACATAAAGATGCATGTTTTCCCCACTCCAGTTTGGCAGACCCCTGGATTTTACGGATGGACCCATGTTAGTCTATTCAATTCTACTAGGCTTCTAATCCATCCTCCTCCTTAAAGCCGGGATAATCTGTGGCAACTGTAAATCAAAATGGTTTCCTTCCATGATGCAATCAGGATTTGTTTCAATCTTTTGCATAGTCTTCCTTTCCCTCATAACCTGACTAGGTGCGGCTCCTCGGAGGTACTATACCCCTTTCTTCATTATGCTTTTTTGTTTGAAACATTCTTTCTCTCTTTTCCCATGTACTCACTCTTGTTCGTATCCCAAGACTCATTCTAAGCAGGACCTTCATGACCTCCCCCTCAAACCTCAGGCTGAAGTGTGTGCCCTGAACACGCCTATTCCCTGGTGGCACTGTGTATAGGCCTGGTCGGGCACTTATCACACTATTATAAGTTGGCACCCTTGTCTGGGTCTCCCGCTGTACTGAGAGCCCCTTCAAGAAATATCTTATTTGTTGGCATCAAGAACAAAGTCTGAGTTGGCAGTTAAGTGAAGGAATCACGAATTTGGGCATTGACACAATATGGCCTCCACTGGGATAAAATACTTAACTTTTGGTGGAATTCACTTGTTGCACCTTTAAGTAAGAAGACAGTAAAGATGGGGGTATTATAAATGAATTAGCCTCGGCCTACATTCATTGCTTTCGGGGCTGTAAATGTCTCAGAAACTTCTTCAACGCTTTGGGCAGAAGATGAATCTTTACCTAGTACCACCTGGCTTCTAGGTTTGAAGTCCTATTTTTATTTCTTGGTGTTTGGTGACTCTTCCAGAGATTTTATGTGTATGTAGCACATGTGTGGGTGGATGCCAGGTTTCTCTAAAACAAAGACGAAATATTTTGAAATTGGCTCATCTCAAAGATTAGGCCTCCTTTCTTCGGCTACACCTACACTTACATCTTTGAAAATATTTGGCTTTCTCCCCCACAAACATATTTTAAAATAGGCTTAAAGGCAGCTCACCAGAGAGCATCCTTACTCATTTTTCCTCCACTGCTGACTCTTCAGGCTGTGCACTGAGATAAACAGAGCAGCTAGTAAGAATCTCCTACTGCGCAAGGAGGCAGGATTCATAACTGGGTCAGTGGCTCCGCCAGCCTGGCCTGGTGCTTTGGTTTTGCTATGCTTTGCTGCTACCTCTGCAGAGAAGTCTGTGTCTCCGCTCTACCTGGGGACTATGAGCCTGACACCACTGCTCCCTTGGGCCAGCTGGCAATGCAGTTGAACTTGTGGGTGTGCCAGTGAAGCTGTCTGCTTTTGACATGACAGGCCCTTTCATCTCTTATCAAGGCCATTTGGAAGATGTCTCCATTCTAGGCAAATTTCTTTGTCTTTCATGGCCTGGCCAATTCATATAAAATTCATTTAGTTTATGATTTTCCTCAAAATAGGGCCTAGAAAGTATATTATCAAAGATGCACAGATTTCCTCCAATCATGATCAAGGTGCTGGAAGAAATCTGGAGAAATAGCTTAGCGAGCAGACTCTGGGCAGGAGGTGACATTGGCTGTTAAGGATTTCCAGGAAGAAAACACTTAGAAAAGGACATTTCTGGAGAAGTCTGCCCTTAACAACCATGGCCATGGTCTAAAATCTCGGAGGAGGTTCTGCTCTGTTGGGAGGGTGCAGGCAGGGCCCCGTTCTCTCCATTCAAGCACTAAAGGCTCCATGATCTGAGACCAGCCACTTCCTCTGGGCCTCCATTTCCTCCAGGGGACATAAGGACACGAAAACTGATCAGACTGCCAGGGCACTTAGTGGAAGGTCTACACGCTCTTTTCAGTATTTGGAGAAGTCTAGAGGAATGCACATGTTTCCCTTTTCCAGAGATAACTAAGCCACAATCTGCATTTTCTTTGTTTCTGTCTGAACTATGTCAGCATATTTTGATCACCACTTCATGCTAGGCCATCCTGGGACGGGTGAAGTATGGAAGTATCGCCTTGTTGAGAGCAGAATGTGAAAATAAACGCTACTGTCCAAAGGCGTTCATTCAGTGGAGATCGTTTCCTTCTTGGGAGAGGGACTTGGAAAGGGGAAGAAGGTGCCTCGGAAAGCTGGTAATTTTAAGGGGAGGAGAGAGCGAGAGAGAGCGAGAGAGCAAGCGCAGGCAGCTGTTCTGGCTTTCTCAGAGCCCAATGATCTCTTTGGACAAGGATCACTGTGGATGGGAGGTACTGTGCCTTCTCCCCGCCTGGCCCAGAGGCCCAGAGGCCCCACGGTCAGAGCTGGGAAGACGCCGCAGTCAGATACCTGTTCCAGGCGGCACTGGAGCGCCGCCCACTCCACGTCCCAGGCGGCCTTGTCGCTGGCGTACTGCTGTTGTAGCCGCCTCCGCGCATGCTCGTCCTCGCGCAGCTCAGTGTGCAAGTCCTCCAGCAGGGTCTTGAGCGCGCGGAACAGCTGCTGGTTTTCCACCACCTGCAGGGGGGAACTCGGAGTTGAGTCTGCCAGCTCATGCAAGGGTATTCTCTAGATCTGAAAAGGAGGGGAGCCTGGCATCAAGGGGGTGGTGGGCTGTGTCCAAGGGGTTATTGCAGTGGGTGTAGAGCCGGCGGGGGTCTGCCCAGTTAGTGCGACGAAACCACGGTGTCCCCCTGCTGCCGGCCGTCAGGCTCCTGGGGCCGAGACTCCTAAGGGCCTGTCGGAATACAAGGGAGGCTGGCACTCCAGGCCCAGAAGCAGAAGGGAGGACGCTCCCGTGTGATTTCAGACGTCCAAAGCTGTGATTGGGGATGCAGATCTAGCAAGATCTGAACACTCACCGACATATGCTGTCATTTTAATACCAGCTATTAAACAAGAAGGGACTAAAAATAGGCTCTGTGTCTCTTATAAACAGAGGGTGGTCATATGTGACCTGTATGGATCAGTATGGCCATGTGGGGAAGGGCATGCTCAGCTTTAATAATCAAAGCCAAAAGTGAATGCTTAACCTGTTCATGGAGGCTTCCTCGTGGTCCTCTGAGACAGAATCACTGCCTCTCTGTTCTGCTGCACCAACAGCACCAATAACCATGGCACCTCCTTGTTTTCTTGTGGCGCCCCTGATGGCTCCACCACCATGGTAAAGTACAGGGGCAGGGGAGGGAGACAAAACCTTACCCACTCGCGATTTCCAGTGTTTCACACAATGCTCAACCCATGGGGAGTACGCAAACAGGTCTCATAAATGAAAATGGGATTTTTATCCCTAATCCGCTTATGCCTATTTTAGAATATTTTATATTTTCTAAAATCCATCCTGCCCTTTAAAGGCACATTCAAAGCCACAGTTGCTATCTTAGTACATTTTAGCATGAATGCTATACCAGAAAGGTTTGTCTAAGTGAATTAAATACTGAATTAATTATGGTACCTGGATAATAAAAGCCCCATGAGTTCATCTCTTCCGATCAGACAGAAAACACTAAGTGCATCATGAGCTCCCAGACTGTCTCCAGGCTATCTTGTTTGGTGCATTTATGAGGCAGGTAGAATCAAAGCTCTCTCAGTCCTGTCTGGATGCAGACTGTCTTGACTTTGGGAACACAGAACCCCTTACTCTCAGAGTGAATCCCTTGTGCTTGATAAACCTCTCATGCCAAGGTCAGCAGGACACGATCTCCATCACGTGGAGAGTCAATTGTGATCCTAAAACCATCTAGTTAATCCCTAAACACGTGTGCACATAGATAAAAACGGCCAGCCACATTTGCGAAGAATTTAAGATACTTTGGCTATCTGTTTGGATTTAAATAAAATTGAATTAGAAAATAGAAACTCCTGGGGCGCCTAGGTGGCTCAGTCAGTTAAGTCTCCGACTTTGGCTCAGGTCATGATCTCACGGTTCGTGATTTCGAGGCCTGGGTCGGGCTCTGTGCTGACAGCTCAGAGCCTGGAGCCTGCTTCGGATTCTGTGTCTCCCTCTCTCTCTGCCTCTCTCCCACTCATGAAAACACACACTCTCTCTTTCTCTCAAAAAATAAGATAAAAACATTTAAAGAAAAGAAAAGAAACTCCTTAACACAAGCAGATTTATTGCTGAAAACCCCCCAGTTTTCCCTGTAAGCTGTCTGAAGTTATAATATTATATGCCATAGACTTTCAATTGGGAGAAAGGCCTACTTATTAGCATTTATTGCTTTTTGATTTTTCTCCCCTTGAACACTAATTTTTACTTTAATAGCCCTGAGACTGAAGCCATGATGAGTACAGTTGACATTTGCAGGATTCAGCAACTAGAGAACCGTCTAAAAACCCTACACATTCCTTCCAACCACCTGAATATAAGAAAATTACCACTACACTCAGTGAGCTGCTTAGGATATATAATAAATCAACTTGTCACCAAACGTATTTATAAATTATATAGGCGCAGGTGAGTGAGAAGAGATATTGCAATATTTTTGTTTTCAGAAATCCACATACATCCTCTGAGTATAGAAGTTGTTTGAAAGATTTTATTTATATTTATGGTAGATTCATTTGGGATTTTCATCTTTGGATTCTAAATTAAAAATATATATATATCACTACTTTTGGGCTCCTGGGTTGGCTCAATCATTTGAGTGTCTGACTCTTGATTTTAGTTCAGGTCGTAGTCCCAGGGTTGTGGGATTGAGAGAAAATTGGGATTTTCTCTCTCTGCTTCTGCCCCTTTCTTCTACTCATGCTCTTGCTCACTCTCTCTCAAGCAAACAAAAAATCACTACTTTTTAAGTCTAAGTATTTTAAGCATAAAGTAATGGTAATAGGTTTGATCCAGACTGAGTAGTCATTTAATGCTCAGTGAAGAAAAAGCAGAAAACCATATAGTCCATTCTTTTTTTTTAATGTTTTATTTATTTTTGAGAGAGAGAGAGAGAGAGAGAGAGAGAGAGAGACAGCATCAGCAGGGGAGGGTCAGAGAGAGAGGGAGACACAGAAACTGAAGACAGGCTCCAGGCTCTGAGCTAGCTGTCAGCACAGAGCCTGACACGGGGCTTGAACCCACGAACTGTGAGATCATGACCTGAGCCGAAGCCAGATGCTCAACCAACTGAGCCACACAGGCGCCCCACAATCAATTCTTGTATGTAATCAATAGGGCCTTACGAATCTACATATGAATGTAGTCAGCCTGTGGGGTTCTTGGCTTCGCATTAAATGGCTCTGACAACATTAGGACCAGAACTTTGTGGTCCTCGAAAGCAAGAGTTCACATGACAGTCCTTTTGCACACTGAAATTTTGGTTCCTCTGGAAATAGGTACTTTCTGGCATTAGCAAAGATCAGATTAAATAAAATTAAGCTTTAATGTTTTTATGCACATCTGGGTCAGAGTAATCAACACAATGTGCTATTATACCAGTATAATATTAATCATCATGGCATGAGTTCAAAAATTGCTTTGGGATGAAGGTGGCCAAAGGGAGCAAGAGAGTCCCCAGAATCAATGTTGTGGTACTTGTTATTATAATCACCCAGGAGCAGCATGTGATATGGCAGGAAGCCACACTAGCTCTCTGCCATTAGTGCACAACACCAATAATTGATGCCCAAGTAAAAATTTCTGAAGACCTAGATGGGCATGATGTTTCTAAAAACTTTTTCATGACAAAAACAAAATAAAATAAAACAAAAAACAAACAAAACAAAAAGCCAACAACCCCAAACACCATAAAAACAAACCAAAACCATAAAACAAAAAAACAAAAAAAACCCCCAATAATGAAAAGTAATACTACTTGTTCCTAATGGGTCAGAGGGTGTGCGAAGATCAGCTATCGAACCATCCACCTGCATGATGTTAGTTGCATCTTGCATCAGTGCTAGGTGCATACAGTCATGCTCCCTGTGTTACAGAGGAGGAACTAGAACATGCAGCAACTGAGGAGCTGCCAGGCTCTTGCTGCTGGGAAATGCAGAACACAGCCTGCAATCCAGGTCTGTCCCACCCAAGACTGGACAAACCGAGCCAAGATATTTAAATACTTACATTATATTCTACCCAGGCTTTTTTTTTTTTAAACTTTGCCTACGAGAAGCCACTTAATCTCTAGAAACAAACTCCATCTTCCATATCAAAGGTAATACTATTAGTGAGCCATCCTGAAAGAATGCTTTAAAATTACTTGTCTTACTTTTTCTCCCCATGGTGGCCCTTGCTGGGCAATGTTTTGGATAAAAAGATGACCCTAATCAGGTTGAGAATGGAATCAAGAGTCTCTGGTCTGTTTAGAGGTCTTTGGGTGAAGGTCTTCCTGGATACAGAATTTTCTGAAACTTCTGTGCCAGGCCCCAATTATGCAACCTTTTTTAGCTTATATATCTGTAAAACATGAGGCAATTTCAATGAAAAAGACCAACTTTTTGATCTCCTCAAGATCAGCTTGTTGGCTTTCTGTCGGGGCCCCGCTAAGTTTTCTGTCTGCCTCAGGCAAGGATTATCACTCCGTTGAGTGAGCCAGGAAACAAGATTTGCATCTGGAGGCTGGAGATTGCCATTTCCTGGTCAAAATAACTTTGGCGACTGTCTTGCTGAGCTAGACGTGAGTGGCCAAGGCACACAAAAGATCAAAACCGTATTCAGTGTTAGTTCTCCATCCCCCAAGATTGCTGAGGCAAAGTCGGGGCGCTTCTTTGATATGCATTCAACTCTGTAGCCTGCTTAGGTCAGCTTGCCTTGTCTTCCCCCCCTGAAGACTATATAAAGAACAGTTCTTTGAATAAACGCTCTCTTTCGCCTGATTGGAGAACTGTGAGTTCTGTCTTTACTCTCTGCGTCTCCCTCTCCTGCCCCCTTTTTCTCTCCCTCCCTCAGGAGAAGGACCCTCAACGATTCTCCTTTCCGCCCTGACCGGCAGGGCGGACAAAACAGGTACCACCGATCGCTGATCGCTGGACGAGCGGCCCTGGCCGTCGGGTCACGACAGCTTTCTTTCAAAAAAGCAGGAATAAAATAGCTCCATGATGTCCTTATCCGCAGAC
The DNA here is from genome assembly GCF_006229205.1 of Suricata suricatta. NCBI lineage: Eukaryota > Metazoa > Chordata > Mammalia > Carnivora > Herpestidae > Suricata > Suricata suricatta. The sequence goes on along the minus strand of NC_043713.1, from coordinate 56,649,520 downwards.
TAAGGACATTTCAGCCCTTCCAGTTCAACTCTCTTGGGCAGGCCTTACAATAATTCCAAAATTGGGGTCAGGAGCTTGACTGTGCTATAAAGTGTTAACTGTATAACAGGTTCAAGGTTGGGCTTCAGCTAATTAAGGCTGCCACCTAAATATACAATAAACATTATTAATGGAAAGTGAAAAGGACGTTTTTGAGAAAGATAACACACCAAGATATTTGTGATGCAATGCCAGCTACTTGATAATATCATTCATGCCTGAGATTTCTAAGATATGTGTTTCATAATTCTGTGAAAGAGCTAAGCTACCATCAACCAGTTTGCTTGTATCAGAGCCATTCGTGCTGGAGATGAGTTTAATCCAACACTGGAACAGATAGATTGTTCTGTTCTGTTCTGTTGACCTGCTGCTATGGGGTGGCCCACAGAAAGCCAGATGGCCTCTACTTTCTGTATTCATTTAGGCTAGTAGACATAGGCAGGGAATTCCAGAATGCTGTAGTAGCTGCCCTTGACCCTCAACACAGGCGGGCATAGGTCCTATTTTATAATTACAAAGAGGGAGACCTTGTACACTACTCAATAAAGTAACTCCTCTATCGGCAAGAGTCCCAAGACAAGTCCTTTACTGTGAGATCAGACAGAAAGGATACATTTACACATCCAGCAACATTTTAGTAACTACGCCCCTCATTGTTCATACTTCTATTGTTCTATTCAGATTATTTTTAAGATACTTTTCTAAAACTACTATTCTCCCATAGATAAAAAAAGAAGGCGTCACTGAAGACTGGCCATGAAAACATAATCTCTGACGGAGGGTTACAGAGATGCGAGATTGATGTTTGTACAAAAGTCATCTGTCCTTTGACTGAGAATAGGCAGGTGATCTGGGCCACGAGGGCTCTGTGCTGCAGGTCACCATAACTTTTGGAGAGCTTCCCAAGAACACATGTGGGTTTGTGAAAGAACTGATGGACCCTACATTCAGTAAGTTATAAATACAGAGTTACCAGCCACAGGCTTCAGAGAAACCAGAGCAGGTCTGATGAACATCAAGTGGCCAGATGGGAAGAAATCTGTTGTAGCAGGGTTTAGAGCTTGTTGCATACTTAAAAAAGATGTCATAAACTGCTGACCATGGCTAACGCTGGGAGGTGGGACGGGGACTGAGAACGTCCTTTCCTAAGTATCTTTCAGTATTTGTGGCTCTTCACCTCCTGCACCTGTGCTATTTGCACAGTAACAGAAAGAAACAAAAACACACAGCAAACATGCGATGCTTCATAATTTTAAGCTCTGGTCAGGTTCCTTTTTTTTAAATTTATTTACTTGAGAGAGAGCGAGTAGGGGAGGGGCAGAGAGAGAGTGGGGCAGAGGATCTGAAGCAGGTCCTCCGCAGACAGCAGAGAGCCCAATGTGGGGCGAGAATCCATGAACCATGAGATTAGGACCTGACCTGAAGGCAGATGTTTAACCGATGGCGCCACCCAGGTACCCCTGGTCTGGTTCTTTTTCTAGAGGGTTGCTTGTCTCCTAGTGAGGTTGTACAGAGGTTGCAAAGTCTACAGAATAAACTGTGGCACAACAGACAAAACTGAAAGGTAAATGTGATTTAGGCTCAAGAGGAGAGCTTCCTTATCAAAAAAAAAAAAAAAAAAAAAAAGAGCAGATCACAGTTCTGACATATAGGTTCTGTCTGGCACAGGTGCTCTTTCCAGAAGTTTCTGCACCTTGGGCAAAGAAGAAAAGTGGGTATCCAGGTGAGTCGATGCCCGGGAGGCCCAGGGAGCCAAAGCCGCCACTGACTTTTTACTTAGGGTGGCTCTTGAAGGCCCTAAGCTCCAAGTGAATCATGGACCAGGGAGTGACAAAGGTCCAGGGGAACAGATTCTACTTGGTCCTAAAGCTGGGTCCTGAGAGAGGCTCCTTAGTGACCAGCTGTCATTGGAGACTAACATGAAACATAATTTCATCAGATCTTGCAATGATTTTAAATCAGTTTCTCTATATTTGTACTAAGATGCTTTCACAATTTATTTATTGGGAGGGGCAAGGAAGGGCAGAGAGAGAGAGAGAGAGAGAGAGAGAGAGAGAGAGAGAGAGAGAGAGAGAATCCCAATCAGGCTCTGCACTGTCAGCACAGAACTTGATACGTGAACTCACAAACCATGACAACATGACCAGAGCTAAAATGGAGAGTCGGACACTCAACCAAATGAGCCACTGAGGCGCCCCTATACTTAGATGCTTTAATAAAGAATATTATGCCACATCCCTGGATGAAAAAGTGACTTCTCTTTGAATAAATTAATCCAACTCAAAGGCCATTAGCTATTGGAACCACATAATTCTGGCACTGTCAATAACCTTGCTTAAAAATCTTGATTTTGGGAATTACTAGTAGGTATAAAACACATATGGAGCCTTAGGTCTCAAAAGCTTAACATAGTGGCAAGCATCCTGGAGCTTGGTGAGAGCTATCCAATAAGCTCTTGTATATTTTCCAGTTCTTCCAGAAGGCCGGGCAAGCTGAAAGTGCTTTCTGTTCTTGAGGACAATTGGGTTCCTGCCATGACATCCCTAGTCGTGTGACTAAAGATCAGTTAACAGGGAACATTCACACAACCAAACATTTTCCAACCTGACAATTTTTTTATGAACTATTCCCAAAGTTGACTTGATACATGTAAAAAACATTTTTTTTAAACCTCTTTGGAGGTGATGCATTTTGCCATTTACTGCGTTCAACTGTGAGAATGTTCACCATGACGCAAAGCGAAGGCTGAGGCCTGGGAAACTGCATTACTTGGGAATATAGCCTTGGGAAAGGAGTCCAGCCATGATCCATGTTCCACTTATCACCTTGGCAGGATCTCAGAGTTTTTGGAAAGGGTGCAGCTCTCTGAGACACGTGTTCTTACTCTTGCAGGAAGGCCGCCAGCTAATACCCATGCCATGAAAGGGCAGGCAGACCCGATAACTGAGAACGTTCACTCCCAGGCGATCAGCTGTTGTACAGTAGAGCTCATTAATCTTCTGTCCTCGGACGGACGGCATTGTGCACTTAACTGCTATGGACAGACTGATGGGTCCATTAAAGGCAACTCTGATTCTGCCCATCAGCACCCTACCCTGGAGGCCCCCCCATGTGCTTCTACGGCAAACCATACAAATTGTACAGTGGGATTAGCCCCTGCAAGGGGAAGACCTAGAAAATCAGCTCGGGAAGAACGAGGCAAGAAGAGATGACATTCCAGTACACCAGTCCAGCTGAGTGACTCTGCATGATTTTCCACCTCAAGGGTAAAATTTTCCATGAGAATTGTTTCGAAAACCAGATGTGTTACATTTTTTCCCCTTTTCCTAAGCATTTGGATGCACACGTGGGAAACACCCAACGTGTGATCTCAGACGCGGTAGGTTTATGGCTGAGTAGCAAGCAACAGATGTATTTGAGTTAATCACAGATACTTTATAGAACCGACTGACGACATCTCTTTTAAAAATAATACAAGTGGTAGGTTTTAAAGGACTATTTGCAAAGGAGCATTTTATTTTCTAACTAGATCAATTGCTGGAAAACTCATTCCATGAGCTAAAATCTCCCCAGGGACACTGGCATAATGACAAACTTCCTAATAACTGTAATTAAGCATTCATCTGAAAGCATAATCTCTTTCTTGAGTCATATTGTTCAGGGAAAATGGAAGGGCGGATGGGTGTGCATAGAAAACAGTTCTTTAGTTGTGAAAATCTGATTTGACTGTGGAGGGAAAGTAGATGGGGGGGGGGGGACACACATATCCCTTAGGCCTGTGCTCAGACATCACTACTTCTACTTTCCCTCATTTGGATCTGAGCCAAAGATCTGATGCCAGCCCTCTCCCACTTGACCCTCTGCAGCACTGGGCTAAGGGAGGAGCCACAGCTGTGGAGCCCAGTGCACAGGGAGTGCCCACAAATGTCAGTGGCTGAGTGGTGACAGCCACACCCGGGGTAACTGCTGGGCTCTGGGTCCACCCAACCCCTCCCCCTCCACCCAGAGCCAGGGGTCTGTGTCTGGGGGCCTCAGGCTCTGCCCCGAAGAACTGTCAACAAAGCAACAGAGGATCAGAAAGGACTCAGTCCAGAAATTTTGGGAGCAAGAAGGCTTTAACGCTGGATGCCTCCTAGGGTCTCAACACTCTAAACCCAACATACCTGCTGTTTTGTATAGAAGCGCAAAAAATCTGGGTGGCGGCAATAGTACCTTTTGGTCTGTTAAGCAGGGGCTATCTGCTTAATAATTAATACATGTGGCATTTAGCAATATTAATAATTATTTCATATTGTACACTGAAATCCCATTGAAATGTGCTTTCATTTTTTAAAGATTCATTTATATATTTTGGGAGAAAGAGAAAGCATGAGCAGGAGAGGGGCAGAGAGGAGGGGGAATTCCAAGCAGGCTCCCCACTGCCAGTGCAGAGCCTAATGCAGGGCTCTGTCTCACAGACAGCGAGATCATGACCTAAGCTGAAACCAAGAGTTGGACGCTTAACCGACTGAGCCTCAAGCACCACCATGCTTTCATTTTTTTAGGTGTCATCAGAGATTTTTATTTCAAGTGGCTTAAAAAGAACCTAAAACACTTAATACATGTATAGGATTAAAAACAACAACAACCAACTTTCTCTTTTCTCCTTACACATCATGTTGCCAAATGAGTGATGTTTTCCATGCCCATTCAGCTAAACATCAACAAAAAGCCCCGTACATTCTTCCCCTGGCCACGAGGAAGGTGCTGTCTCTGAGAAGAATGGTCAACCTTTGTAAAGCCATAGTTCAGTCTACACACCACTCGACACTTCCCCGTTCTCCTTCTCAGGACATTTGCTGGCCTCTCCAACCGATCTGACCCTACTAACTCCTTGTTTCTACATGTCAGCCAAATGAACTAATGGGCTGACACTGAAATAAAAGCCTTAATGATAGAATTTCTAGTACAAATACAGCTCCAGGCAGCCAGAGGCAGCCAGAGGAGTTTCCTGCTCCCCGGAACACCAGCACATAGAATAAGATGACACAGACATAGACTAGCAGTCTCCTCTCCCACGTGTGGGTAGAACGAGGGGCTGGGACCTCGGCACCCACCTGCCTGTGGAGCTGGCCCGCATGCGCAGGCGGCAGCCGCGATCCATGGTCACCGATCTGCACAGGGGAGTGTGGAGAATGCTCTCCCATCGAAAAGCCTGGACCATTGTCCTCCCGGTCAGGGCCGTCACCCTTCAGGTCCCCCTGCACTCCAAGCTCGCTGAGCCTGGGGAGTGTCTCTGGATGCTCGCTCTGAAAACAGCAGGAGACAGTGATCATGGCTCCACCCAAATCCTTTGCTGTGCAGCCTCGTTTTTATTGTTTGAGGAGAATTCTCCACTTTGTGGCTTATCAACTCTTGACTTCCTAGCCTTTCCCCAAATATACTCGTTTAGCCCATTTCATGAACTCACTGGCCACTTTCTCCATTTATTTACTTATATTTTAAATGTTTATATATTTATTTTTGAGGGAGGAGGCAGGGCAGAGGGAGAGAGGGAGACAGGGAATCCCAAACAGGCTCCTCACTGTCAGCACAGAGTCCAATGCGGGACTCAAACCCATGAACCATGAGATCATGACCTGGGCCAGATGCTCAACCATCTGAGCCACCCAGGAGCCCCAACCCTCTTCCTTTGAATAGCACACAACGGGTGCCCAACTGGTCAGCAAAGATTGGAAATTTCACTGTTTGTAAGTTATTTTGACACTGATAAGTTTTATGATTTATAAATGATTATTGATTACAGTTATGGTTTTATAAACTAGAGGAGGAACTCCAAAGTGTTGCTCAGCAGGAAACTTGGCAACTATTTCTAGGTTTTGCTTAATAATGGTTTCCTTGGTCGTGGCTATTTGGAAGCAGGTTGAATTGATATTGGAAGACTTTCTTCCCTCCTAGAGAAGAGAGAATCCATATATCTTCCCCTTCCTAGGATGACTTCAAACTGTATACATTGCTCACTAAAGTGAAAGCAGACAGTCCCTGGGAGTCTAGAGGAAGCTGACATTTATGATGCCTTGAAGCAGCTGACACAGAAGTCAGGGGTACGGATGCTCAGAACCTCAGTGGTCCCAGCCCTGCTTGCATCAGAAGGCTGGGCCAGAAGCAGCCTGCAGAGCTTGAGGTCACACGGACTTAATCAATAAGATCAATCAATCAGCAAGAAATGGCTCTGTTCTTGTTCTGGGCTGAATCTGGGAATGGAGGCACATGAGGGAACAGACACATGCACAGGCGGCAAATCCTGGAGGGGGCAAAAATCTGACCCATCTGGAGCTTATAAAACTACACTGGCAGAATGGGCTGTAGAGTTTAGGAACAAAAACTGAAATGGAAAGAGGAGAGAAAGATTCAGAGCTAGGCTGGACAAGCCAGCCAAGGTGGGTTGAGAGATGGGAAGGAACTCGGGGTTACAGTCTTCCTGAATCCATAGATGAGCAACAAAAGAAACAGCAGCAACATTTTGCTGCACGATGGAGTCACAGACCAGGACTCTGAAAACCAGATCAAGGGGTGCCTGGGTGTCTCAATCGGTTAAGTGTCTGATTTCTGCTCAGGCCATGATCTCACGGTTCGTGAGTTCGAGCCCCACAACAGGCTCTATGCTGACAGCTCAGAGCCTGTAGCCTGCTTTGGATTCTGTGTCTCCCTCTCTCTTTGCCCCTTCTCCACTCACACTCTGTCTCTCTATTTTATTAAAAAACACAACAGCAATGATGTTAAAGGACAGTATGGAATTCTTGGTCTATTATATAACTAGACAACCTGTTGCATTTCCATTGTCTGCACTGGACTTGATAAAATAATGTGAAATGGCAGAGTGTGACTCTGCATGTAGATGGCAGGGGGACAGCAGTGCCTGGGGGGCAAGAGCAAAATGGACACAAATAAAACAAACACTCCGGGCAGAGGTACCTCGGTAAAATCCTCGCCTTCCTCATCCATCTGTTTCCCTTGCCGCCAGTGTTTCAGCAGCCACCTGAGTTTGACGTAGAAAAGGAAGATGTTCTGCTTCAAGGACCGGAGCTCCTGCTGCATCAGATTTTTCTCGTCACTCCAGGTTCGCTCATGGAGGGTGTTTTGCAAAGCCAGGCTGTGCATTTCTAGCTCTTTCCACCTCAAGGCGTAGAGGTGCTCCTCCTCCATCTTGAATGGAAAAAAGGAGAGAGTGTGACAGTGGCTCTTCCTACTTGCCACCCAAGCCAAACCCAAAGTCTTTGCAAACTGCCATTCAATCCTTATCATGTTGCACCCAGGACGTGAAACATGGAAACTTTTTGAAATGGGTACTAGTTATAAAAAACCTCAAGGGTTTTCTGATTCAGAAGCAAACCCTATTTCAAAGTAAGGGGTTATAATCAACTTTCATTGTCAAGTCTCTTGGGGTGTTTTTTTTAAAGGTCTTTCTCTAAACCTCAGGAAAATGGTTTCTCGGACGTATGGCGTGTGGCTGATTTCCATGCAGATTCCATGTGCCCTCTGTAGGTGGGCTTGCACACAAAGGCATGCTGCAATCGTAAAGGGGGAGTGAGTGGAGAGCCTTCCCCTCGGCTTCCTGAGCCTTCTGGTGTTCACAGCCCCCAGCAGAAGGAGGATATCGCCAGGCTGACAGAGGCCTGGAGATAGCAGGCGAGCGAGGCAGGTGGGGGAGCCCGATTTCTCTAGGCGGAGGTGCTCTGCCGCATACAGTGGTGGGCAAACAGGGAAGTCATCTGATAACCTGCTGCCACACTCAGGACTTCATGTTCCTATCAGTTAGGAGTAGTCACCCTTAGGGAAATAAAGCACTGCCAAAAAAGAAGGTTTCCCATTGCTATGCTGAGTTCCTGCATTTCAACATGGGTCCAGGCACGTTACAAGCACCATTATGTGGATAATGGCACAGGGGTGTGAATAAAATCTTACTGCACAGATAGGAGCACAAGGATAATATCAATAGTAGCTAAAGTGAGAGATGGGATGAAAGCTTTCTATTTCACAGACAAAAAAAAAAAAAAAAAAAAAGAGGGGTTAGGATCCCAGCCTTGTTATCAGCTGTCCTCTGCTGCTTTAACACTCCCTCTCCGCCAAAGATCAAGGCAGTGAATTTTGCTTTGGCTTATTTTCCTAAAGTACTAGATTCATGCACAGAAACTATCGGAATGTGACTATAGCTGCCTGAGGTCCACACCCATGTGTCCGATGTGCTAAAGCCACTGAAGAGCGGCAGCTCTGGGCAGGTCCCAGGTCTTCGCATGGACTTGTGTGGCTGCAATCATCGTACCAGATCTTTCTTGCACTACAAGCTGAGATAAGATAGTGGTGACTTAATTCACCATCCCGGCAGCCTCAGAGTCCTCAAGGGTTCTCTGCTCTGTGGGCACTAGAGCAGGATGGAGCGGGGAGAGGGGCAGCCTACCATACTCGAAATCGAGCGTTTGCAACTGACTTGCAGTGTCATCTCAGGTCATCAGCTACCTGGGGAGGCTTCAGCTCCCTGGGCTGCAAAGTGAACCAAGAAGCTAACTTAGGATGTGCAGAGCGCCTAGTTCAGGGCAGGTACGCCAGAGGCACTGGAATATTAGTCAGTGGAGGCGCAGGGCTGGGGGTGGGGATGTTCTATCTGCTATTGTGCAGTCTCCTGCCAATGTTCCTTCCCGGCCTCGCTCTGACTTCCCCACTGTCCGGGTTGCCTCCTCCAGTCCCAGGACTCCAAGCACTTCTCACGTCTCTGCCCTCAGGATATGTTAGGGAAAACTGTCCCTTTCCCTCTGAACTAGCCTGGATGACCTCTCACCCCCTTACAAACAAGCTCTGTAGGCTCACCTTCAATACACTCCTTCACCTTGAATCTAAGTACTAGACACACCTGGGACCCTGCCATTTTGCTATTAGTATCTCCAGGGATAGACTCACTTCCCGAATGTGATTTTTGGTGCAATAAACAAACAAACAAAAAAATAAGTTTAATTATTTAGGAAATGAGTGCCCCTGTCTGCAAATTCTTTCTCTTAGCAACTCTGGTAAAGGATTTAACAGATAAAGGATAATTAGCCAGGTTATTTTAAATAGTTAGAAGAATTAATAAGGCCACAGCTCGAATAATGGCAGTTTTTTGAAGACAACTGTTTAGGGTGAGTTGCTGAAGTTTCTATCAGAAAATTTACCAAATTGAGAAAGCTTACAAATCTGCAGGACAACCAAAGTTATGGACACACTTTTCATGTCCAGATGCATTAAGGCTCTTATTTGGTTTGCCTCTGCTGATTACGGTCACAGGAAAATATAGATTCAATGTTAGGAAGGACTTCTCACAGACCACAATATAAGTACAGTAAAATAATACAGTGTTCGAAGAGAAAGGCAGACAGTTGTCTTTATGACATGTCTGAGGGGCAGCTCAGTGGATGATCCTCCAGCCCAGTGAGTCCAGGAGCCTGTGCACAGCAGCTTTCATTCAAATATGTCCTGTCATCTGCCTCCAGGGGCCGCACCATCAGAGACCTGGTTGTGCTGAAATCACGTGACATATTTACCTTACGAATCCTGTTTGTAAATCTCTCTGTCTCCTCTTGATGCAGTCTGTCCGCTTGTGCAAGCTGACCCTGCAGCTCCTCTAGCGACACTCTCTGTTCAGGTAAAACAGGGGGGCCCCTGAGCTGATCGGTGGGATAAAGGAAGGGGTTTAGTGGACGCGAGAACTCTGCCTGACGTGAAGACGCAGGACGGACATCTGCACAAACTGGGGACACACACGGAGCAACACAGCACGTGCGGGCGCTGCAGCGGGGGAGCGAGTCTTTGGCAGCTCCCCCGAGATCTGCCCTGGACTCTTGCGTCATCTGCAATGGAAAAGCCTGACCGCCCTCATCTCTTTCCTAGCAGATGGGTGTGTAGTGGTGCCCATGACCCAACCTCCACCACCGCGGTACCCACCAACCAGGTTTTCAAAATGCCAGGGTGGTCAGAGCTGGCAACTACGATCGAGTCAAACGCGACCAACTCACATGAGTCGGTCTTGTAGATTCACTGCCCTGGTTCATTCTAAGCTGCATAATTAATTTGCTCAGATGCTTTCTTAGTAGATATTTTCCTGCTCAGTCCAGAAAGCCTTGCTCTTTCTTGGGTGGTCGAAGGCTGGACAGTCAAGATCACTGGGTGGGACGCCCAGAAACATGGTCTCCGTCTTCTCAATCGCACATGGTGCCTAAGAGGAACTATACAAAGATCTGCTTATTACATTTTAGGTTAAAAATAGCCACAGGAGGGGCGCCTGGGTGGCTCAGTCAGTTAAGTGCCTGGCTTTGGCTCAGGTCATGATCTGACGTTAATGAGTTCGAGCCCTGCATCAGGTTCTGTGCTGACAGCTAGCTCAGAGCCTGGAGCCTGCTTCCAATTCTGTGTCTCCCTCTCTCTCTGCCCCTCCCCTGCTCATACTCTGTCTCAAAAATAAATAACATTAAAAAAACTTTTTTAAATCATAGGAATCTTTTTTTCATGCTTATTGGTAATGTCTCCCTCCTGGCACAGCCTATCTTTTGTGTTCAAATGGCAATGATAGAGAAATCAACTATAATTTTTGAAATAAAATGTATTTTTTAGAGAAGGAAACAGTTAAAATCAGTGGGGGGTTAGCTCTGATCTTGTATGTAACCTGGGTTGACCATGTGCCCCCAGATGGGGTCTGTGTGTGCAGAAGCCAGCAATGGAACAGAAACTCTCCTTTCCTTGGGGATTCCTAGGCCACCAGGGGACAATCAGTTCAAAGCCTGATCTTGGTGAGGCTGACTCTTATTACGGTTACATGAGGGAGATTTCATGCTGGTCCATAAGCTTCCCTCTACCAGCAGGCAGATGTCTCTCCAGTTGAGCTTTACACAATGTGCTGCCCTTGGGAGCCGCGGTTCATTGCTTTCTCTGCCTCTGTTGGCTCCAAAGCTCTGTGCCCTGCTCCCATGCACCTATTAAGACTCAAGGCTCTGGCTTACCAATTCTGGCAACTATCCCCCTAACCCACTTACCAAAAAAGCCAGATACTGCCCTGATGCTTACTTCTGAAATCAGTTCCAACCCTTGAAGATTACCCAAATTTCTTGGGAATTCAGCTACATTTTATACTTTATATAGCACTTAAATTTTTTTTTAATGTTTATTTATTCTTGAGAGAGAGAGCATGAGCAAGAGAGGAGCAGAGAGGGAGGGAGACACAGAATCGGAAGCAGACTCCTGGCTCTGAGCTCTCAGCAGGAGTTGTCGCACGTTGTCGGCGGTTGGACTGTGGACTGAAGGTTTTGCTGCCTGGATGTCACACATGGATTTCTTCCACGGAAGTCTGTGTAAGTCAGAGGAGTAAGAGTGACAGAACAATGTGCAAGTCGTCTGGTGCCTGACGTGGGACTCAAACTCACAGATGGTGAGATTATGACCTGAGCCAAAGTCAGACGCTTAACTGACTAAGGATTTAGGAGAATAAATAAGGATTTAGGGAGTACTGGAGATTTAGGAGTAAATAAAGCTGCCCCCTATCCCTGCCCTCATGAGGTATCCCTTCTGGCAGTTTAGGTATTTCTGCACAGGAGTGTTTTCAGGTGACCCAGGCTACTCTCCTCCCAGCTTTACTTTTTTTTACATTTAAAACATAAATATCCTCCATGTTTCAATACACCTGATACTAGCCCGAAGTTCAAGATCATTAGATGTTGAAACAGGTATCCCAATCAAGCCTATCTTTTAAGAAAATCAAGTTATCTGTTAATTTAGTTTCTATAATATGAACCAAACTAGGTAGTTTGGTTTTAATCTTAATAAATAATGTAACTGTTTTTATTTTTTATTTTATTTTTTTGCTTATTTATCTTTGGGTGAGAGAGAGAGTGAGTGAGTAGAGAAGGGGCAGAGAGAGAGGGAGAGAGAATCCCGTGCAGGCTCCACACTGTCAGCACAGAGCCCAATGCAGGGCTTGAACTCAGACTGTGTGATTATGACCTGAGCAGAAAACAAGAGTCGGACACTTAACCAACTGAGCCAACCAGGTGCCCCTATGCTGTTTTTATTTCAAACAAATGTACGAGCCTCACACTTCAGCACTGTGTGGGTAAAAATGTGTCCCTCTGTCAGAGCCACATCTTTGAAGGGTCACAGAAAACGACCCGTGATGTCCTATGAAACTGTTCATCTGGGGCATCTGATTCACCTATAGTAGCTCCGTGTCACGTGTGGAGACTGGTCCACAACGGAAACTCTTACTCCTCATCTATTAGAAGTTTTATTTTTCTTTACTGTCCACTTTTGCTAATGGAATATTAAAACTCCTACAGACAGGTAACTGTTCCTAGCTGGGTGCTGTCACTCCAACATTACAAAAAACAAAATAAAAACGTGCTCTGGTCAAAGTTTCAGTTCAGAATTATGCTGCTGTCACACGACTGCAACCAGCCACATACATTTGGAGGAAGTGTTCACATAACACCTAGATCTCTAGAAAATACATACTTCATCACCCAGTTCCCAAAATGGTCATTCTAAAACTCATCCTTTGCCCACTTACGTGAGGTTCTGATTATACATCAAACAAATTCATCTTGAGCTCTTTGTGAAGGCAGGCTATTGAAACAAATACCATCCTCACTTGGTCCCAGGGCTGTGGAGACACCTTGACATCACATCTACCTTCCCTGACAGTGTTCTGAAACCCGCTGCCCATGTTTTCCCCCACGTGGTTGAGTCCACACCAATGGATACTGCTCATTTCCCTCATTTAGAAAAAGTGGCTTATAAGTCACTTCCCACACTTTGGAAGATACTTGCATTATCTTGAAGCCAAAAAAAAAAAAAAGGAATGCTTCTCATTATAGAGACTTTAACACTAGCAATGCTACTTAAATATCAGGACTCTATTCCACCTCTATCACCAAGACTTCATTTTCCAGTGAGTTCCATTTTGTTCTAGTCAGTTTTGTTACTGCTCCTTCTGAAAGCCATAGATGAGGTCAACACAAGTGTGCATACCCTTGGCATAAAAGCCCACATCATTTTATCCACCGCGGCTGCCATTTCACAGCTGGGACATAAGGGGTCACAAGTGCTTCATGTGTGTCGTTGATTAAGGGATCAAAGGAGGAGCTGGGGAAAGAGTTCTTTTGAGATTCCTGCTCTAGAAACTCAATCCTCTGGGCCACAGGCTTGGTTTCATTTATATCTGAAATGTGACCCATGCCCATGACTGGCCGCTTCTCATTCAGAACTATTTTTAAGGCGCCCACACATTCCAAGCTGCATATTCTATATGTTCTCTCTTAACAAGTGGGCATCTCTCAGCAGGTTTGTCGGGAGGCACAGGGAGCAAAGTCAGGGAAGAAATCTGGTGCACGGCGGGAGAAGCCAGCTAACATGTACTGAGATGAATAGGTACCAGGAATATCTGTCCTTCTGAGCTGTGAGGTTTGGTGTGCCTGCATTAATAGGTTAGTGGGTATTAGTGGGCTCTGACTTCAGCTTTCTCTGCCTGTGATCGTTTTAAGAGTGCTGGATGTGGATGTCTCCATCCCTTCCTAAGATTAGTGTGTGCCTCATCTACGAGCCAGGCCTTCTATTAGTTGTCACCTAATAGCAGACTTGTCATCTCATGAAATGCAACAGTGCAAGAATATGGTTTTTCTTTTTCTCCTTCTTGGTGTTGCTGCTGCTACTGGTGCTAGTACTGGTAGTCGTGGTTTAACCTGGCCCAAATACCCAAATCTCCAAATAAGGATACATCTTCCCTCCTCCAACCCCAAATACGAAAATCTACAAGGCAAGTAACGTAGAAGGCATTTCATAAATGGGACTTGAGAAATGGATCCTTTAAAAAAAAACTTCAGCTTAAATACAGAAAGTTCTCCCTCCCCCCTTTTAAGCTATTGATAGCAGGCATCTGATCAGCTCTCCACCTCGAAGAACTAAGGGCAGAGCTAAAGGAAATTCACACCTGGATAGAGGTAATCAGCTTGCACAGACAGTAATTTCAAAGGCAATGTAAGAGGAAGTGAGAACACTCCTCCAGGCACACCAGCTTTGGTCTTGGCCTCGTTGTAGACGAAAGTGTCCGATTTGCCTTTTCTGCACTTGCGGTGGGTCCCTGCACTGTCACGTGGCCTGCGTGAGTCTTCACCGAGAGAAGCTCTTGGGTGGGTTGGGCTGCCCTGCTCCCGGACAGGAGCTCTGTGTACTGTTTTCATGATAGCCTCACGGGAAAGAGGTTGTGGGCAATGGATTGGGGGATTTTTCATTAGAAGGCTTCTAAGAGTTCTACATCTAGCACTGTCCACTGTACAATTCTTCAACCCAATGTCATATTTGAAGACCAAACTAAGCAGTCTGTTTGGGAGACATCCACCCCAGGGACAGAGCTGCTCCCTCAACACCCTGACTCTACAGCGGTCTCTTTTGGGCCCCTTTCATAAAAAGAAAAACAACGGAGCTATCAAAATGGTCACAGACTATGTTTTGTCTTTAAAAAAATATTTTCAAACAAACATAATGTGCTTGCACATATAACAGAATTTTCTGTCTGAAATGCCTTAGTGAATAAAGTCAGAACAAAGGATGTTTAAGTCCTGCTTAACACTATTTCCCCTTCTGGACCTTGCCTTTCACGATGAGCTTTTTCACTTTCTCACCAAAATTTATAAAATTAAACAAAACCGGACAGATGTGTAAAGGAAGCAACATACCATGCACGGTGAGAGAGCTGGGTATGCAGTCAGTCACCCGAGCGAGCTGTTTTGGAACATCTCCCAGAGGAGATGGACCTCTTTCTGAGCAGCAAAGGGTGGGGAGAGGGCTGAACCAGGCCTGAGGAAGCTGTTCGGGAACCCCCCACCCCCACCCTTGAGCACCAAACACCCAGGGCCTTGCTCGTAAGCCGCCTCACTCTCAGACCTCGATTTTCTCAGGCACAAAATGAGGGCATTAGCCTGAAGACCTGACATCCCCTTGGGAGCTGAATGGTGCAGGGGTCCTAAGTCACCGTGTGAACCCACCTAACTCCGCTAATCTACGTTTATTTATTTCGCACAACACTCAGCTTGATTCAACAAAGTATCTTCCTCTCTTCGCAGCCACCGGTTTCCAAAGCTACACAATGCCATGTGTGTGTGTGGCAGACAACGGGGAAGCTTCTCCACGCCCGGGTATTAAACAACACTTCATCAGAGTTCAACTAAGCAAGGTGGCATGTGACATGCCTTGAATAATAAGCGGGAAGGAAGCTGCAGTTCTCCTCAGACAGGGATCAGAGAGAAGGGGTTGCTGTGTTCAGCCAGAGCTTCATTGGGAAGCAGCCAGTAAAAAATCTGTGCCAAGGGGGGCAGAGGACGTTGGAACCACAACTAGGGCAGCTGTGACACCCCCTGCCACCGGGCCATCCTCAGTGGCAGGACACACTTCCCTCTTTATTATCAGCCACACTTCACCTTTACACAGCATTCAGTGCTTTTCAGGGTACTCTCTCAGCTCAACGGCTCTGAGAATCACCCACATACAATCACGTGAGGCAGGTAGAACAGTCTTTCTCCTCCCATTTCGCAGATGGGAAAACAACAGGCTGAGGCTTGCCTGAGAAAGAGCTTGTAACGGACAAAGCTGGGCTCGAGCCCAGGGATCCTGATGTGCATGCCAGACTGGATTCCAGCACTGTGTGTCCTCCCTGCTAGAAAGAGCTAGTGGTACGGTGTTAACTGCAGACTAGGAAATGTGTCTTCCTGAGGGTTCAGAATCATTGCATTCTTTTGAAAGGTACACAACTGTGAGGTTGCTACTGCCCAGGCAAGCTGCATTCTCTGATGAAGACCCCTGTGTGGGGCACAGGCTGATCGGGGGGCTCACTGTGAAGGGGTCAGAGCTCTAAAACACACCAACCACTAAATCTGTATTTGGAGAAACTCCCGAATATGTGGTGTTCAGTTTCACATTTGGTATAACTCCTAGGAACATCTTACCTGCAATTTTGGAATGGGAACACACTAAAAGTGATATGCTATGAGGTATGTCCAATTCTAGGCCCAAAGATGGCATCCAGAAAACATTTTTTAAAATTACAAATGCTCACTCTTCCAGCTGGGAAAGCCCAGGGTAGCCTGCAACCGCCCATGGTGGCTGCACACAGCACACTGGGCTTCTGCTGGCTTTCGGGGAGCTTGGCCCTGATGTGTGCTCGGTCCTCAGTGTGTGCAATGTCTCCCTGTCACACCTCTGTGTGATCCGCGGCTACAGCCTTCCCTTTGGGGCAAGGACGCGGTTGCCGCCTTCTTGGGTGAGGCTGGCCTCTGCCGGATAACGTAAGGATGGAGGGACTACCCAGGATGTTTCTGAAACCTGTTTTGTCCTTATGTAAGCCTTTCAAGGGCAGATTAAATGTTACCGCATGCCCAAATCCATGAGGGTAGAGATGTGACGTACTCTCTTACAGGACAAGGGAAAAGCCCAGACCAGAGACACGTGAGTTCAGGTCTGGGTAGGCCAGCAGCCCCTCTCGCTGACCCGTGACAGCAGGACCCGCAGCTAACCCAGGCCCTGGCTGCCAGTGGAGCTTGGACACAGGTGCAGCCCCACCCTAAGTGCCTCCGTGAGCATCACTTCCCAGTCAAATGCCTGGCTTTTTTGCTGAGTGAGCTTCCATGTGCTTCCAGGAGTGTGTCCCCTGTCTTTATCACCCCTGCTGTTTGAGAGTCACCGGGATGCCTTAGAGCTGGGCAGCAGTATCTTTACTGGGAATGGTGAAGGAAGACTCTTCGGCTAGACCTTTCCTAACCTGCGACAGGGTGCTCTATTCCTGCCATCATCCGCCCTGACCAGCAGTCTTGGAGCCAGCGATCCATTCTGTGGGGACACCTGTCTCTCTGTCCTGGGTGGAATTACTTGCCAGGAAGAGTTTCCACCAACAGGACTGCTGACAACTGTTTCACACGATGGAGCATCTACAGTGGCTGGGAGCTTTGCTGACAAGAAGTTTCTATGGCGACAGAGCCTGCTGAGGAGCCCCCAGTCGGGGAGCACTCTCCCTGATTCTGCTGGAGCACTATCACCAGAAACTACAGGACAGGCCACATGAGACACAGGGAAGGACAGTTTCCTCCAGACCAGCAAAGACAGTGCTCGGTGTTCATACCTGCTTTCTTTACTGTTTGACACAAAGCTATAGAACACTCACCAATCAGTCTCCTACGTTTTGCTACAGCTCCCGGCGCCCACGGGTGGGACGACGGCTGTCTGACAGGGGTGCGGGCCCTGTGCAGACCCTCCCATCCCCGTCGCATGCAATGGTTTGAGTCCAGTGAAGTCCCATTAGTTCCATCTCCACCCACCATGTCCCCTAAGGGCCTCGGACCCAGGGAGGAAACAACACACGGCCAGCCACACAGCAAAAGGAAGGGTGGGGGGATGTGGGGTGCTGACCTCTAGACTGAAGTAGCTCTGGCCTGCCTGCCGGCAGCTCCCGGCGTCCCCGTCGGCCCGGCGGTGCAGCTGATCCGGCTCTTCCCCACGCTCCTGACCCGGCTGCCACTCCGGCTGACCTCTCAGTTTGGACTGTTAGGTGCATGGGAGGGATTTGGTTTTGTTTCGCTTTGTTTTGAATTTTAAATAAACAACAAAGGATGAGGGCGTGGTGGGGGGGTTACGCAGGGAGTGGGGGTCAAGAAAACAAAAATGGGTAAGGCAGACAACTGAAACCACCACCGGACCAGGAAAAGCATGAACGGACACAGCGGCATACAAGAGTGACGACAGAGCCAAAATGAGGATGCGCAAAACGATGCTTGAGAGATCTGAAAAGCAAAACGAGGCACAGAGAGGGGAAGAAGGCAGAACACTGGTTATGGGGCGCATGCGAGGGGGATGCGTGAATCAGACTCCACTGCAAGCACACACCCACGAAGGATACGGAAACAAGGCTCCTCCTTCCTCGCTTGTAGTCGAGCAGCAAAAGCCATAATCCAGGTGGCAGCTGGGTCATGCACCCAAGGGTGATGCATAGGAAAGCAGTCCTTGGAAGGCACTCGGCTCCGCCCGCACCCTCGGCTCAGGGAGGGCTGTGACTTCCTCCATCAGAACCATCCTTCTCCCGGGGGGCCGGCTCCTCTCCCCACTCGGGCTCATCTTCCAGTAGGAGTGGGTGGGCCTGGCTGCCTAGGGCCTTGCGGAACCATACTGTGTCCCTCCGGCAATCCACCCAAGCAGGGATGCAAGCGCTCCCGAGCGAGTCTGCTAAGTGTCCTGACTGTGAAATGAGTTTGTACTTTGTTTTTAAACTCTTCTGCTTCTTCATCGGGACAGCTGGACAGCTGGTTGTTTGAGACACCAAAAAAAGGAGAAAGGACAGACTGCGTCGACCCCTATCGCTTCCATTGGGGTGAGCCTTCTGTCATGAGGGAGGGCCTCTAAGCCAAGAGCAGCGGTGCAGTTTAAAAAAAAAAAAGGAGCAGGGGGCGGGGGTGGGGAAGGAAAAAGAAACAAAAAAATAAAAGAAAACAACAAAAAAAAAGGAAGAAAGAAACCCAGCCAATAGAAAGGATTTGGTTGACACTTGAGGCTTTAGTACAATGCAGGTTTGAAATCATAACCAAGCAGCCGTGAGCAGAATGAGTTCAAGTGCAGCAATGCCAGCGAGAAGGAGGAAGAGCAAAACGGAGCAGGGAGGCAGAACCAGGAGCCCCCTTACCTGCAGGTCCGGGACCAGCTCCTTCCCCAGGTTCCCGACGGGGGAGTCCCGGGACACAGAGGTCACAGTGGAGAGGAAGCTGGAAGACTCCGTGAGGTGGGGCAGGGGGGACAGGCCCTCCAGGCGCTCCCTCAGGCCATCCCCCATCCGGTTCACCTGCTCCAGGAAGGCCTGAAGCTCTTTCCTGAAAGCCTTCATCCTCGAGTTGATGGTCCCCAGCAGCGGGGGTTCCTTCTTGCCCCCCTCAGCCGTCTCCCCTGCTCCCTGGACGCCAGACCCTGGCGAGGCCTCGCCACCGCCCTGCAGCCCCACGTCGTCCCCGAAGTCAGCCGTGTCTGTGATGAGGCGTTCCACGGTCCGCTCGAGGCGCTCAGCCTCGTGCTTTATGCTGGCCAGGCACTCGGTGTCCTCCCTGGCCCGCAGGAGCTCGGCCGGACACAGCTCGCTCGCTTCCGACGGCTTCCCGCTGCCGAAGCCCGATGTCTTCTCGCACATCTCCTCTGAGTCGCTCTCACCGCCAATAGGGCCCTCCCGTTTGGGCTGGGGCTGGCGGCCTTCCTCTCCGTCACTCTCCTTCTTGCCCTGGTCACTGTCAGCGTCACTGTCCCGGGGGCTTGGGGCGCGCAGGCCCAGATGGGCGGCCAGGTCGTAACGCTGCACATTGGACAGCAGCACCCGGTTCTCGTACTGTAGCTTCAGCACCTTCCCACTCAGCTCGTTGATCTGCAGCCGGGCTGACTTCAGCTCCTCCTGCAGGGGCGCCCCACTGCCCACGCCCTTGCCCGAGCCATCTGCCAGCCACCCAGGCTCTGGCCGAGGCTCAAACTTGAACTTGCTCAGCTCGTGGGTCAGCTGCCGGTTGTGGTCTTCGATCTCAGATATGGACCTCCGGAGCAGCTCCGCTTCCTCCTCCACAAACTGCAGGTGCCGGCGGAGCTCGGTCGAGGACTCCAGGGAGTCACCGAAGGGTGAGGTAGGAATGCTTGGGATGTGGTCCCGGCCAGCTCCCTCTCGCTCATACTGGACTCGCATGTCCTCCATCTCTGCTTTGAGGCCTCGGTTCTCCACCTCCAGCTCCACAATCTTGCGGCCTAAGATGTTTGCTTCTTCCTCAACCAGCTTGAGCCGCAGCTTCAGCTCGGCCTCCCTGGTACTGGGCGGCCCACCCGCTTCCCCCGTCGGAAGAGGGCTGTCCACGTCACCGTAGATGGCCTTGTACTTCTGAAGCTCCTGTTCCAGCTCATCCTTCTCCCTCCCCAGCTTGGCCATCTTTTTACGCATCAGGGAGCTTTCCTCTTTGGCAAACTGAAGCTGGCACTTCAAATCGGCACTGTCATCCTGCCAGGAGAGAACAGCCCGAGAGAAGGGTTATTTGAAAATACCAAATGTTCGTGTTTTTGATGATTTCCCTCACACCTCGCCCCCAACACGCACACAAACACAAAACAACCATCTTTCTGTCAGTGCGTCGAGTTACAGGTAGAAGGAGCCAAGACAAAGCCAAGGTGAGCCCAGGCCTTCACGTAGGGGACACCGCAAAGGCCTTCGGTCTGTTGCTTTCTCATAGAAACCAAAGAAACCAAACGATTAATTTGGGAAAAACATGCATATGGCATCCATCGTACAGGTGATGAGTGAAGAGGACATAAAATGAAATGAAACCCAGTGTCTGTTAGCAACGCAGAGATTCATCCGTATTGTGTGGGTCCAATCCAACTATCTCAGGCACCGGTGAAAGAGGCTGGATGTCGCAGACAGGCTTCGGTAGCTACTTCCACCTGTCGCCACTCACTTCCTCCACACTGTGGACCTCCCTCATCTACAGTGGCCGGAAATCCACAGGTATTACCAGGACGGAGGGGCCCCAATCAGAGCCCGGCATGCTACAGATTTGCTGAGACCCTGAGACTTGGCAATTCAGTTCTACTCCTGCTCCGGTCTCCCCAACATATCACAAGGATGACAGAAGGATGAGAACACCGGATAACAGTGAGGCGGCTTTGAGGTCAAGGCATGGAGCAAGTACCACATGGCTGGGGTGAATTGTTATTGCAGACCTAACACCTGGGTTACTCACAACCTTTCACCAGGCCAGGGCTACGTCAGAACCTTTATTCTGTTCCGCTCCCTTTACTTGCTGTAACACAGCAGGAAATTAAACTCAGAAATTCAAGGGCGGAGTTAAGTGGTCCAAAACTGGAGAAGTGGTTCTCACTGGTAGAAGATTCTGGAGGGTCTCCGAAGCTGACTCTCTGCTGCTAAAAGCCCTCACTGTGTGGCTGAGATCTAGAAGGAACATTGCAAACCATTTGGAAAGTTGGCTGTGCCTTCCCAGTCCAGATCTCAGTGCCTCAAACCACATGAGCTCTGATACGGGCCTGCACAAATGTTTAACTAGTCCCATTCAGGGAATGGAAAAATGATGAATTTCCTGAATCATTCCCCTTTGGCTATATAAGTTTCAAAAGACTGCCATGGGGGCAAAGGCTTCCCCATCACCCCCGAGAGACTCAACAACATGGTCCAGGGTAGTCATATTCCATCCACCCCAAGGTAGGGAGGGTCATCAAACCAATTTCCGGAAGAAGTCAGTCCTCTGTGGGAGAATGAACTTTTAGATCATTGTTTGGTGCTCGAATGGTCTAGTGGAGTTAGCTGCAGCTTGCACACTCCTTCTCTGCCATGTTTTTGCCACACACTCACTATTAGACAGCAAGATACAGAAATGCCCACATTGGTGTCTCCTAATTGTCTTCCTTCTCCCCTCCCCAGGTCCCTCCTCCTGCACCCCAAGATCCTGGAAGGAAAAAAAAAAACTGACGTGACATGGAAGACTCAGGAAAAATCTAAGGCCAATCTGGGAGCCATATGGAAAGCAGGCCCTGGTGCTACCTGTACGTCTTTGGAGAGGACAGGCTCTCCCTGCCGCCCTCTGAGCAGAGGGTAAATCAGTCCTGCCAGAAGGGGGTTCCATTTGTGGCCCTTCTGTCCATGACACCGTAGGCTGATCACAGAGCCCTGGTCAATTGGTTTCATCATGCCTAGAGCAAGATCCTCACTCAATGACAAGGTCATTGTGAAGGTCAAATGTACTGCACAAATTATACATGGTAAATCTCTACATTCTAGCACACTGAAATTAACTTTCCCCTTTGTCTGGAAAGTAATTAATACTGGAGAAAGGAGCCAGTAACTCTGGTTTTTTGTTTTCTTTGTGCATTAGGAGAATGATACAAATGTCACTGAGAGGAGAGTATTGTCTGTGTTCTAAGAACCCAATACACTAAGGATTTGGTTTGTTTTTGGTTAAGCAGACATAAAAAGGGTTTTCGTGACCAATTGGAAATAAAGCTGTCTGCCCACTTATACTGAGCAACACGGATTATCATCATTGCTGGGGTAATGAGAGATACTTTAAAGGGCCTACATAGAACCCATGGGCTGTAAAAGACATTGTTTTTATCCTAATACTAAGGGTAAAAGTGTGCTGATTTGTTGATTCATTCATTCTTTCAGTGAATAGAGAATCTACTCTGTACCAGAAATGAGCATGTTACTTGTAAATGACCCCAGCTTCTTACAATTTTTTAAAGTAGATCAAAAGCACCCTTTCGATTATTGATGAACATAGATTTGTAAGAAATCTGTACATCCAAATACACAGAGAGGTCTCTGCGGTTCACATGAAGGAATGGAGTTTTAATAAGCAAACACACATACCAGTGGAGACAGACAGATGGTTGACACTTTGTAAATGGATTAGTCTGGGAGTAAAAGCCTAGGATAGGAAGATATTGCAATATCCCCAGCCCCAGCATTAACTTGATAGCCAGCGTGTGTCCTTAGTCCCTAAATGATCCTGTCTCCACCTTGAACCAGAGAAATTCACCTTTGTGCCTGAAAACAGCAGCTGATACCATGGAAGAGAATGTTGCCAGCCCCAAGGGAACCCCACCATCTGCCCATGTCAAACCTGGGCAGACCTAAGTATGGGCAAGACCCCCTGCTGTGACCCATGCCCTGACCCCACTTTCATGGAAACCTGCAGCTGGTGAGGCCTCAAGATGGTGGAGGCCAGGCGGGAAATGCGTGGACCAGGAGCAATGTGACCTGCATGGCTCAGGAAGTTTTTGCCTCAGACCAAAATAATCTGGGAGTCTCAGGTGATCCTCCCTGAGGGTCTTCCCGTCAAAGTTGAATTGAGAAATTGAGGCAAGGGGTAGGATCTCTGAGAGGTCAGCATAACCCAGGCGTTCCCCAAGGGTTCTGAAATGCTCAACTCTAACTGTTTAGGGTAGAAAATTCCAAAGGGCCCTCACATCACCTTGATTTCCGGAAACCTTAAACCTCACAATCCCTTTCCTCTGCCCCTAATGCCCCACAAATCTGACTAAAATCAGAACCATTCCCCTCCTTCTTGAAATTAGACCCCAGTTAAAGAAGCAAGAGTCTATGACATACCCTAAGGACGGTCTGATTGGTAGATTACCTGATTGATAAAGTATCCAAAAAATCTTCTTGTTTCTTAAAGACAGCAACTACACACACACCAAGAACTCTAACATGATTAGAGCATGCTGTTGTTTCTACTCAACGCCCATGCGCTACCAGGCCTCTACCAATGCTAAAGCAGTTTTCCAAAGAAAGACAATCTCTGAAGCCAAGGGACGGTGTGTATTTAGCAAAAGGGTCAGACTTGCTCATTCTGGTCCAGGCGGCTGTGTCCAAGTCCTGCTGGGGCCTGTGTGGGGGATGGGGAGGGACCAGGGAGCCGGGCTCCGCCTCTTCTGGGAGCAGGGAGCTGCTCCTTCTCATATGATGGGGAATTACAGCCTCAGCTAGAGCAGCAGGAGGCTGGGTTGCCCATCTTATCTTATAACCCTACACTTTCTAAAACTCTGACAAAATTCCGGGGGAGGGGTCTAGGCTCAGTCCTAAGCTGAAGGATATCAAGCTCTGGTTTCAAGAGATCATCAGATAGCTCCAGGAACGCAGTATGAGAGCAGAAGGTCCAAACTTTCCACACGACACGGGTCCTGTGGCAGGCAGAGAAGGCAAGCACGGAACAGAGGGGAAGACACACACACCACCACCACCACCACCACCACCACCACCAGCGGAGAGGCCTTGTCAAGCAACAAAAATATATCGCTCTGGGTATATATTCTTTGGCTTGCAAGTCTGATGTCTAGCCAGCACCCCAAGCGCTGACTACTCGCATTCCTACCTTGCGCCGGGGTGCCGATTTCCTTTGAGTTTTGGTTGCAGACCTGCAGTTTCCAAGGCGCTCGGTTCCACCGCTCTGCTGGACAGAAACTCCTTTCTCAATGGTACCGCGGGTAGAGGGGGAACATAACGTCTTCCCAGTGCCCGGAATATTTCTCAGACACTCCTGAGGGGCAGTGACGGCTGTTCACAGCCTGAGTGACCCACAGGCAAAGGTAGTGCTATGTTCCCTAACGGGGAAGCTGTTACCCTTTTCAGGGAGATCTTCCTGGCTCAAGAGCCAGGGATGGATTTTAATTTTCCTGTTATCAGTGGATGCCAAAGTGAGATCAGGGGAGGAGAGAGGGCAGAAGAGAAAGGTTAATCTTTGGCATTCCTGCTGTTCACATGGCCCAGTCCTTGTAAAGGATATTCTGGGCATCAGTGAGTTTGGATAATGGCAAAACCAAAGGGGATTGAGAGTGGAGTTCACAGGGCTGGTCAGCGGAGCTCTGTTACCCGAACTTCTTCCGTCTCTCTAATTACTACTTGCTCTGAGAGCTTGGGGAGCCAATACCCCACTAATGCCTTTGTTCTCTGGCGGCATTTATTTTTTTCAAAAAATGAAGAGAGGAATGCAGTAAAGCATGTGTTCAGAAGAGCTCAGAAAGTTCTGCAACACAAACCGTGTACACAGAAAGGGCTATGTTTTTACCATCTTCTGGCGAGAACTTTCAGTTAGGACAGTTTAAGATACTATTCAGCTTACATATTAAAAACAAAACAAAACAACCCCCCCCAAACCCTCCCAAATCAAACAAACAAAAAACCCAATGCTCAAAACAATGCCTTATGAACGAATGACCCAACACTACATACAGTAGCTGACCTATTTTACTGTGTGAATGGCTTTGACGGCTAAAATACGTTTGACCAGTTGTGAGTGGGGCCAGAGAGCCCTGAACGACACCAAGTTATGTTTTGCACAGAGCCAGTCTGTTCTTGTCTTTCTTGAAGAAGTCACCAGCTTATCAGTGTGAGAAACAAAAAGGAGGAG
Organism: Suricata suricatta; assembly: GCF_006229205.1. NCBI lineage: Eukaryota > Metazoa > Chordata > Mammalia > Carnivora > Herpestidae > Suricata > Suricata suricatta. The sequence goes on along the minus strand of NC_043713.1, from coordinate 56,624,504 downwards.
TTGGTGATTTAGAAAGAACATTCTCACCCCACGGAGGTTTTGAGGGAGTCCAAATTTTTTGGCAGGTAATGTTTCTTTGAATATTTTAAAGGCAACGTTCTCACGCTTTTGAGACAATTCAAAATGAGACGACGGCCCCTTGAGGAGGTGTAACATTAGAATGCTACCTCTGCTTACCTGGTTAAAGGTTTTCTTTTCTTTGTACGTTTCCCGGCTGCCTCTTCTTTTCAGGGAACTCTGAAACAGATCCAAGGGACGTTCTGTTACGGAGAGGTCACGTGCAGGAGCTGGCACTAGGCGCACGCCATCCCCACTGGGAGAGGAAGCACACAATGGATGGAGCTTCTTTTTTTTCCCACCGGAATCAAGGAACCACTCAGAGTCCGTGTTTAAATGCTGTAGAAGCACCTTGGCAAGGTCTCTGAACCCTAATGATTTGGAATACTCTTCAATTATTCCGTTTAATGCAAAGGAAGGGTGGTTTGGATGATTTGTAACAGTGGGAGAAAGGGAGGAGAGAGGTCGGTAATGCAGGAAATAGATGGTGTTTCTAGAGCTGCCCTGCCTTCCTAATTATGTTTTGTTGGGGCTAATATCAAAATTAAACGCTGTTTCCTGAGTGCCTATGGGTAAATGGCCAGGTAACAAAGTGGTAGGAAGGGAGAGAAGGGTGGCCCAGGTTTATGGAGAACACGGAATCTAGGCTGCAACATTCTTCAAGCACAGCCCCCTCCAATTCATGACTATACCTACATCTTAAAGGTCCTGTAAGGCCATAACATATTCACGTGAAGAGGCCTTAGCCGTGTCCTTCAGTGGGCTGGATCCCTGTTTTACATACAATGCAGTACACCTGTGCCTGCTTTTGGCAGAAGTGTGTCTAAAATACAAACATGAATATAAATAAAAGGGGCCAAAGGATGTCTGAAATAGAGTAACGGGGAGCCAAGACAGTCCCTGTTAAAGTGTGAAGATCAAAAGGACTGGCCGGAAGGGTGAGAAACATCCTAGGGGGAGACAGAAGGATGTGAAACTTGAAAAGATTAACATAATCCTGAGACAAGGCAGGAGAAGGCAGTCTGGAAAGCTAAAGACTTGGGGGCTTTCATTCAGATCCTGGTAAGCCTTTGACTGGGAAGGAGTCTCTCTGACCTACTGGAGGCACGGACCTGGAACCTTGGATCATCGGGAGTTCATCTCAAGGGGGCTCAGAGCCTCTTTGCTTCATTCCTTTGCTACAACCCACCTGCCAAAATAGCCTGGGAAGGAGGCTCTCACACAAGTCACTTAACATCACAGTCAGACCTACGGTAATGAACTCAGTTCTGTTTGCATTCAAAGTGCCTCGCTCACAGAAGGCAAGGTAGTGCCCTTCACTGATGAAATTTATCTAACAATTAAAATTCCAGCCCCTTAGCCTCTTAGGAGGCTGGAGGCCAGAGGTCTGGAAGGAAAAAAAAAAAGGTAATTGAGAGAAGAGTGAGAAAGTTACAGAATCAGCAGGGAGTGTGGGCACTCCCTGGTCAACCAAGGCCGATGTGTGGGAGCTTATTTCTAAATCCCAGCTGCAGAAGCAGCTTTATTTCCTTTAGCCTTTTTGGTAAAGGCAGGGTCAAACTACAAAGAAAACCAGCCTTCTCCAAAAGGTTGTTTTAAGCTGTTTTAGGAAGGGTTTGAGATTTACCACCCATAGTACATAGGCTTTACAAGATTCTTCACTTTGCAATGAAGGAGTTTCTTTGATTTGAATGAACCAAGGGAGATGAACACTTCTAGTGATTCACTACAGAGAAGACTTCCCATAAAGAAGCAGGGAGAGAAGCCACTCCCAAGGCTTCAATCTCTGGGATCGAATTCTGGGGCCGAGGTCAGTACAGTAAGCCTGTGCTCTGCAGGCACCCTGTACTCCATCACCTTCTCCCATGAGTGCAAAGCACATTCTGGACACAATGAGAGAAAACTATCTGGAGGTGAGATGAAAGCTACCAGTGGAGACAATAATTACAGTGCTGCATTTCGGTGGGTGAGGAAGCAACACCTTCCGGGAGAGCCCTCCTGCTGGGACGCAGCCAGTTGGGAACCTGGAAACACAGATTCCTCAGACCAGCCTGATGGGTCTTTCCCCTGAGTACAACTACCCGAGTCCCATGATCGTCCTAGTGAATCAGAGAACAGGTGGGGGGCCATGGGATCCCCAACACAGATCCCAGTCACAGGGAGAACTACAATGAAAAACAATGCAAAGATTAAATGAACCAGAAATTGGCAGGACCTAGATGCAAGAACCATACAATTTTGGTGACAGACATGAAGGAGTGCTTGATGCTGTCCAACGAGAAGACCCTATTTTATAAACATGTCACCTTTCTCCCATGTCATTGTTTAGTATGATGTCATTTTAATCAAATTCCTCTTGCTTCCCATATATTCTGTAATGTGTATAAAGATGTAATATATACACATATATACGTGAAAAGTATGAGTGTGTGTGTATATACATGCACACACACAATATACTCTCACACACAAACACTTCTGTGTATATGTGAAGGAGGAAAGAGTAGGGAAAGACCTGACAAAATGACTCAAAAATTCATCTAGAACAGGGGCTGGCAATCTGAAGCCCACAGGACAAATCAATCCACGGCCTGCTTTGTAAATGAGTTTCACTGGAGCGCAGCCTCGTTTCTTACCGCTACCCATGCTCTGCACTCACAAAGGCAGAGCTGAGTAGCAGTGACAAACCATGTGGTCTGCAGAGCCTGCAACATTTACTATCTGGCCCTTTTCAGAAAGTTTGCTGACCTCTGACCTAGAAAAGTAAACTGGTAAAAACAGCCAAGAACACTCTGAAAAGGAAGAATAATGATAGTAAGCTTGCACTATCAGACATAGAAATACTATATAATGGTTTGGAGCTGGTACCAAAAAAGTCAGATGAACGAAACGAAAAAGCTCAGAAATAAAGTTGAGGGTATATGAGATTTTAAAAACTGATACAGGTAGCATTTTAAAAGTGGGGGAAAGAATGGGCTATTTGGTATACGTTTGGAGAACAACTGCCTAACACGGGAAAAAATGAGTACCATGTATCAAAAAAATTCCAGATTAAGTAAATATCTAGATGTAAGAAATCATAAAGGAACTAGAAAGAAAAGGGATGAATTTCTGTTTGTTTTGTGAGTATATCCTTTTTTTTTTTATTTTTTTATTTTTAATACAGAGAGAGACAGAGCATGAGAGGGGGAGGGGCAGAGAGAGTAGGAGACACAGAACTGGAAGCAGGCTCCAGGCTCTGAGCTAGCTTTCAGCACAGAGCCTGACGCGGGGCTCGAACCCATGAACGTGAGATCTGACCTGAGCCAAAGCCGGAGGCTTAACTGACTGAGCCACCCAGGGCCCCGGGAGTATATCCTTTATAAACAAAAGCCAAAACATCCAAGGGAAAGACTGAGTGGATTGGTAAGATATAAAATGTTTAATATCAAAAGAAACCATTTGGAGTATTAAAAAGCAAATGGCATCCCTCTCTCTCCCCAACTCTCTTTCCCTCTTCCCCTCCCCCTGGTCCTCCATTAGGTTTCTCCTGTTCTCCTGTTAAACCTATAAGTGCAAACATATGGTATCTGTCCTTCTCTGCCTGACTTATTTCACTTAGCATGACACCCTCGAGGTCCATCCACTTTCCTACAAATGACCATATTTCATTCTTTCTCATTGCCATGTAATACTCCATTGTATATATATATATACCACATCCTCTTGATCCATTCATCAGGTGATGGACATTTAGGCTCTTTCCATGTTTTGGCTATTGTTGACAGCGCTGCTATGAACATTGGGGTACATGTGCTCCTATGCATCAGCACTTCTGTATCCCTTGGGTAAATCCCTAGCAGTGCTATGGCTGGGTCATAGGGGAGTTCTATGGATAGTTTTTTGAGGAACCTCCACATTGTTTTCCAGAGCAGCTGCACGAGTTTACATTCCCACCAACAGTGTAGGAGGGTGCCTGTCTCTCCACACCCTCGCCAAATCTATAGACTCTTGATTTGTTCATTTTAGCCACTCTGACTGGCATGAGGTAGTATGTCAGTGTGGTTTTGATTTGTGTTTCCCTGATGATGAGTGATGTTGAACATCATTTCATGTGCCTGTAGGCCATCTGGATGTCCTCTTTGGAGAAGTGTCTGCCCATGTCTTCTGCCCATTTCTTCACTGGGTTATTTGTTTTGTGGGTGTGAAGTTTGGTGAGTTCCTTGTAGATTTTGGATACTAGCCCTTTATCTGATATGTCATTTGCAACTATCTTTTCCCATTCTGTCGGTTGCCTATTAGTTTTCTTAATTGTTTCCTTTGCAGTGCAGAAGCTTTTTATCTTGACGAGGTCCCAAGAGTTCAGTTTTGCTTTCATTTCCCTTGCCTTTGGGAATGTGTCAAGTAGTAAATTGCTGTGGTTGAGGTCAAAGAGGTTGTTTCCTACTATCTCCTCGAGGGTTTTGAGCATTATTACCCAAAGCAATCTACACATTCAATGCAATTCCAATCGAAATTGCACCAGCATTCTTCTCAAACTTAGAAAAAACTATCCTAAAATTCGTATAGAACCACAGAAAACCTCAAACAGCCAAAGCAATATTGAAGAAAACCAAAATGGGAAGCGTCACAATCCCAGACTTTAGCCTTACAACAAAGCTGTTATCATCAAGACAGTATGGTATTGGCACCAAAACAGACACATAAACCAATGGAATAGAATAGAGAACCCAGAACTGCACCCACACATGTATGGCCAATTAATCTTTGACAAAGCAGGAAAAAGTATCCAATGGAAAGAAGACAACCCTTTCAACAGATGGTGCTGGGAGAACTGGACAGCAACACGCAGAAGAATGAAACCAGACCACCTTCTTACACCAGACACAAAGATAAACTCAAAATGGATGAAAGACCTGAATGTGAGACAGGAAACCATCAAAACCTAGAGGAGAAAGCAGGAAACAGCCTCCTTGATCTCAACCACAACAATTTCCTACTCAACACTTCCCCAAAGGCAAGGGAATCAAGAGCAAAAATGAACTCTTGGGACCTCGTCAAGGTAAAAAGCTTCTGCATGGCAAAGGAAACAATCAACAAAACTAATAGGCAACCGAATGAGAAACGATAGTTTCCTGTTATGTCTAACAGGAGAAACCTAACAGAGGACCATGGAGAGTGGATGGGGGGAAAGGGTTAAGGAGAGGGAGGGAGGCAAGTCATGGGAGACTTTGAATACTGAAACAAATTGAGGGCTGAAGGGGGAGGCAGGTGATGGACATGGAGGAGGGCATTTGTGGGGATGAGCACTGGGTGTTATATGGAAACCAACTTGACAATAAAGTATAAATTAAAAAGCAAATGGCAAAATAGAAAGAAAAACGATGTTTCTAGCACAAGGCAGACAAAAGAGTAATATTTCATAAGCAACAGGAAAACCACTTTAATTAAAACCATTTTAATTTTTTCACTTAGAGGCATACAGACCAAAAGACATGTGACCCCCTCCCCCCCAGGGTTAGAAGGGTCCACATAGGAAGATGCCCTTCACTCATCCAGCACTAATCCAGTATCTTCTATGCTAAAAAGACCAGGAAACTTCCAGAGGCGTAGTGGAACTGGTCAGGTGCCCCATTGCACTGCAGGTCACTGGCATATGGCTCCCATATGAAGTCACGAGGCCCCCAGCCTGGGGTACAATGCTCTCCTGGGTTCACCACTGTGAGTCTTACCCAGGGCTGAGAGCTAAGTGTTTTGGGTATATTGGCCAAGGGACTGTAGGCATAGGATGATTTCTGCACATTATCCACAGCCAGTTCATTCCTCTAGATGACTCAGAGATCCAGTGGAGAATCTCTTCCAAGAAACAATAAGGAAAAGAGGAAAATGTTGCCCATCAAATAAACTGAACCCAGAATGGGGGACTTGGCCTGCTGATTCATTCTACTCTTTCTTTTTAGTCTGGCCAACTGCCAGCAAATCAACTCTCAATTCCTACTGAAAAGGAAAAAGGTTGAGTTTCTAACTCCAAATGGAATCCATCTAAGCCTGATGCATTTGCTGAGTATTGAAAATGATTAAATAAAATATGAAGCTAGGCAATTATTTGGACTCTCATGTCATTTCTTAATGTTTCCTATTTTACGTTAGCCAGTTTCTTCCAGGCAATTTTGGAAAAACGAACATGCTCTCAATTGCTAAAGTGTTTCAGAGACAGACTTTGGGCTTAAAATTTAGATTGGTAATAAAAGGAGACAAAAACTAGGATGCTGTGGATTTTTTTAATTAACAGTCTATTGCCAAGTTGATTTCCATATAACACACACTGCTCTTCCCCACAAGTGCCCTCCTCCATGACCATCACCCCCCTTCCCCTTTCTCCCTCCCTCTTCAGCTCTCAGTTTGTTGTGAATTTTGACTGAGAATAGGAAAGAGGGGACAGATGTAGGCAGATGACTTTCAGGATTCTTACAGATCCTTATTATTTAGGAAGTTGTTTGAGTTTTTTGGGGCTGATTTACAGCTCATGTGGCTTTAAAATCAGAATAAGAAAATGAAGGTGGTAGACCTTCTTTATTTCCAGGAGGAAGTTATCAGGAGTCCTTCACCCATATTACTGTCCTCGTTTAAGTGTTAGGAGACGTGAAAGATAAGAATTATTAGCTTCTCCTTTGGCTAGAAGCACCAGGTCTGAGCTGGTAGGTACCTTTTTGCCTTTCCTACTCTCCACTCACCCCTTAGATGCCCGCTTTCCACCCCCCTGGTGACTGGCTCCTGTCATGCCATGGAACTACTGTATTCAGCTGAAGTCTGTGGCACCACGGTTACATTGCAGGGCCCTGGAAACCCAGCTCCCCTGCCTTCACCCCCCGCCCCCACCCCCGGCCACAACTGGAAGGGAACCCTTTCTTCTTGGTTCTCTTTGGGAGAATAATGGCGATATTGACAGTTATTGTGTGCTGGGTGTACACTCATGTCAAAGGCAATGCTCAACTTTTTCTTTAAGCATCCGGTGTAAGCTCATCCTCACAAAAGGCTTGAGAGGCATACATGATTATCGCTGAGTAACAGATGAGAAAACACAGAAGTCAGGTGATGTTTCAAGGTGCCTCAAACTCAGAGATGGGGCTCCAACCTGGCCCTGAGTCCACCCCTTCATACACAGTCACAGCACTGAGACCCTCTGGGCTGCCTTCCGGGACTCTGACAGCCCAATATCCCAGTCTGTGCTGCTTTTCTTTTTGTTTTCTTGAGGTTTTTGAGCCCCAAACTGCTAAGTCTTCTCACCCAAAGAGTCTCTCCCTTCTTTAGCAAAAGAGCACAAAGAACTATTACCGGAATGGTTGCAATTGCTATGCTCATGAAGCACCGCATGGCCATAAATATGTGTTGGCACTGGTGATTTCTGAGGATCAGAGGCTGCAGACAGCACAGGTCCTTATATGGAAAAGGCAGAAACTATTATGAGAGGGCAAAATACCACAAAGTAAATGAGGAGAAGAGGAGAATACATTGAGATGCTCTGGCTGAAGAGAAATCCAGCCATTAAAGTCAGAGCTGGTTGGGATCCCAGCACCTAAGGGGAAGGGGAGGAGGGCCCAGGGGACAACAGCCCAGCCACACCGTCCAGGCTTCAAGGCTCACCTGGGAGGGACAGAGACCGCCCGCACACCCAGGCTATCAAATGCCACTTTCTCTTGGGAAGGGACCATGGGGACAGAAATGACAGGCTGCTCCTCTTGCACATTTGGGGGCCATGACATGTATTTGCTTTGCACTAGGAGGCTGGTTGATGCATATTAAATCTTAGAGATGTTTATCTTGAGTCCTGGCAACTGGAAAATTGTGGCTAAAACATACAATATAGTCTCAGCCAAACACCACAAAATAAAAACTGAAGATGATAAAGAAATAATATAAATCCACATTAACATATAAACAGAAAAATGGAAAGTCATGGCCAGTGTAAGACCAAAATGATGACCACACAAGAAATAAAGTGTCCTTCCCCCAAATTATAGGGGTCCTGACTTACAGTGTGCACACTCGGCAACACGACCAAATAGGACACAAAATATCGAATTAGAGTCTACATTTCAGAAGTTTCTACCGACTTCCTTGGTCGGTGACAAATAAGTGGCTCTTGGGCATTCAGAAGAGTTGAGAAATCTATAAAAAGGTATGTTGCTTGGCAATCAGAACTGAAGATAAAGTTTGTGTCTTATAAATAATAATCTGTTCCTGGCTCCTACCGACCTAGAAAAAATATACTTAGTCCATTGAGAGAAGCAAATCATTTCCCAGTCTAACAAAAGAATACCAAAAAGTTAGAAGTACTTTGAAAAACAAAACAAAGCCAGGGTGCCTGGTGGGCGTGGCTAGTAGAGCAGGGGACTCTTGACCTTGGGGTCCTAAGTTTGAGCCCCACACTGGAGCTCATTAAGCTTTCATAGAGGGGCGCCGGTTAAACACCCAGCTTCGGCTCAGGTCATGATCCTGACCTGTTTGGGGTTTGTAAGTTTGAGCGCCGCGTCGTGTTCTGTGCTGACAGCTAGCTCAGAGCCTGAAGCCTGTTTTGGATTCTGTGTCTCCCTCTCTCTCTGACCCTCCCCTGCTTATGCTATCTCTCTCTGTCTCCCTCAAAAAAAAAAAAACAAAAAACAAAAAAAGCTTTCATAGAGCTTACTTAGTAGGGAAAAAAAGCCAAAAAATTCAAATATACAAATAAATGATAAAATTCAGAGAAAATTAATCACTCATTTTCTTCAGGAGCATGAAACATAAGAAAATATTTAGTACTTTATATATCTTTCAAACAAAAGAGCACATGAATAATGTAAATCAAGTAGAGTAAAATGTTAATACAGAATTTAGATGGTGAATCTATAGATGTTCACTATAAAATTGTTGGAGCTTTACTATATGTTTGAAAATTTTCATAATGTTGGGAAGAAAAAAACATTATGCACATAAATTCCCAATTTCACTGAAAACAAGTTAATATGATACTAGATAGCCACAAAAAAGTATAGTCACTAAAAGTTTTTCGTGACATGAGAAATGTTTCATAAAATGTCAATCGTTGAGCTGCAGGATAAAAAACATAAATTTAATATCTCACCACGATTACTTTTGTCTTTGAAATATCTAGAAACAAATATACTAAAATGCTGATAGGTCTTGGCAGTGGGCAGTAGCATCATGGGTGACTTCGTGTTTTCCTTATAGATGTTTTTTATTTCCCTGGAACATTCAAAATTAATATATCTTATGTTTTTCAAATTAGAAAAGTTATATTTTAAGGATAAGAGAATTGACCCCTAATACAAACACACCACTAAACTCGTGTTGATTTGGCTCAGCCCCCTTTTCGGATGCACCATGGGCCCTTAAGTGAGACAGAAAAGAAATTAAACTAAAGGATTAGCCCCCAGGCAGGATTATCTGTGTGCTGCTGGAGATCATCAAATAGATTTTCACACAGAGGACAAAAGGAGGGCCTAGTGGACATCTGGAGACAGCAAATGGATCTGAGATTCTAATCACCTTCCCCAGCCGAAGGCCTCCTCTTGGAGAGGCTCCCCGACCAGGCGGAGGAGGTTGACTTGCTGACCCGTGTCTGTCCTGGAGCCCTGTTATCTGGAGGTACCACTTGGCTCCATTAATCATCCACCAAAGGTTCTGAAATCTCAAAAGCATCTCTGGCTAGCATTCTGTGTGAGCCAATCCCGTCCCTTTGGTTAAATCATCTTCAATTCTCATCTCCAAACCAGAACAACTTGGATCTCCACCTCTAACACCAAGGTACAGTCTTGAGTGACTTAGGGGAGAGTGGAGATGCTTGCCCCACGGTTCCATGACTTCTATGGACCCAAAGATCTCTCTGTTCCCTGTTAGCCTACACCACCGTTCAGGGGACTGCAGAAGATTCAATTAGGCAGGACAGTAACTGGGCTGCAGGTTGAGGGGCAGGATGTCACTTGCTCTTGCAGCCTAGGGCCCCAGGAGCTGTGGGGACACCATTGCAAGGGGCTGGCCATCCCTGCTTTCTGAGATGGGCCAGCCAGTGAGCACAGGGCAAGAACCATGCTTCCAACAGAATGTAATCTGGGAGGAACATCCCAGCAGGAATACTGGGCCCAGTCTAAAGACGGGCCCTGGGCAGCACCCTGTGCAAGAATGCAGACAACCCTGGATTCAGGTGAGTCACGCTTTTATCATCTGTGGTGCCGTCATCTGTGAACACATGGGAAAGAAGACTGATCTGCACTGTCCTCACTTCATTCCATCAGGCCCCAGACTCTGACAGGGACAGTGGCCATGTCACAGAGCACAGGGGCAAAAGTGTTCTTTATTTGGATGCCTAACAGCATTTTGTTCAGATGGCTCCTCCCGGGGCTGTATATAAATCCATTTGTGCAATCAAGCCAGATCCTAATGGCTTCTGAGTTGACAGAGGACAGAGGCTTAATCAGGAAGCGCCGTCTGCCTGCAAGCTCATCCTGCTTCCTGCTCTGCTGCAGCTTCAGGGCCACTGCCCACTGGGGACATCACTCATCTCTGACAAGCCTGAGTGCCGCTCCTGAGCCCCCACCTGCTCCGGGATGAGAGCAGATCTCCCTGGTCCCTCCATCCTTCAGATCCTGCTATTCTCCTGTTCAGTGAAATCCCTCCCACCCACAGCAGCCTGGGCTGGGAAGAGCGAGGGAGGAAGGGGTACCACACGTGCCCACAGCACCTTGCTGTTCATGCTTCCCAGAATGGACAGCAGGAATGGCGGTACCTCACTTCTCAGAGCAAACTGAGGCTTGCAAAGGTTGCACCTAAGGAAACCAAGGGGAAACTATGTCTCACTTTGGGGTGCTCACTCTGAAGCATAGGGATAAGGCTGCCGATGGCTCAGAAACTTGGGGCTTTGCCCAAGAGCCATCTGTTCATGGCTCTGGCCCTTTGGGTTCACTAGAGCAAGTTTGTGCACTTCGTGTGACCGCACCACATTTCCATCCCCCTTACATCTCCAAACCTTCTGCAGGTTTCCAGAAGGAAAGTGACAGCCAAGCACTGGCCCTCCTACTCGCACCTTCTCTGCTCCTGCCTTGACTCAGGGGCACATGCTTGTCCAAGACTGCATATCTGCTTGGGGCACAACAGTGCTTCAGAAAACTCACTGGCGTTCACAGAAAGCCCTTTGGAGGTTTAAGTAACAAGTAGCCTACAAATGGGAAAGTGCTGGTGGAAAGGCCTTTTTCATCCCAGCCAATGTCCACTGACTTTTTCTATGCGCCACACAGCTCACGCTTCTGCAGGGCTTAGGTCACACGTCTCTGTACCCCACCATTCCACCCTGACTCTCCTTGTAAGGATTTTATGTCTTCCTTTTATTGCCTGGAGTACTCGCATGTGAGAGTTCTCAGAGGTGAGTGTGCAATTTCAATTGGTTTTAAAAAGTTTTCACAGTATGCCCTTAAGAGAAACTTTGAGGGGTGGCTGGGTGACTCAGCTGGTTAAACTCAGGTCATGATCTCACGGCTCATGGGTTCGAGCCCCGCATCGGGTTCTATGCTGACAGCTCAGAGCCTGGAGCCTGCTTTGGATTCTGTGTCTCCCTCTCTCTCTGTCCCTCCTCCACTCATGTTGTGTCTCTCTTTCTCAAAAATAAATGAACATTAAAATAATTTTTAAAAAGTAAGAGAAACTTTGAACATTCAAATAAAATTTTGTGTCCCAAAATTGGTCCATACCTTCATGAATTTTTAGTTTTCCAGCAAGTATGTGACAACACATATGTTTATGAGTATAAAAGGAAAGGTAAGCTAAGCATGGGCATTCATGGCCAAATCTAGGTGCATCACTCAGAGACTGTGACCCTACACTAGTCTTTGAGTTCTGGTACCTCAACTTCCTCATTTAAAAGTGGTAATAATATTAACACCTATTTTATACAAAGGTTTCTTGTAAGGACTACATGAAATAATATGCTTAATAAGTGATAGCCATAAAAAGCAAACATTAGCTAAACCATTATGATTCTTTTCTTGACTAACATTTTCAGATGCTAATCCTCTCCACACCCTCCTCCCCCTGGTAGAGAGGAAAAGCCACTACTACTCACTCCAGCTTTCTTCTCTCTGCAAAGGAAACCAATGTTCACAAAAATGTCTTTTTCACCTTACATGAGAAATGTGCTTCAAGTATATATAAACTTTTTCAACTGTGTGGTTTCTATATATTCTTTTTTTTGCATGTGTTATGGAAATTGAATACTTTAGAACTTTAAATTCTACCACAGGTCACATAAAATCTGTTGTGAAATATATTGCTATTGTCTGTTACCAAGTCACAGAGGAGATTTTAACTTAAAAAGAAATACTCTCTGGGGGCACCTGGGTGTCTCAGTCGGTTGAGCACCCAGCTCTTGATTTTGGCTCAGGTGATGATCCCAGGGGCGTGGGATCGAGCCCCATGTCGGCTCTGTGCTGAACTGAGTATGGAGCCTGCTTAAGACTCTCTCTCTCTCTCCAGGGGCGCCTGGGTGGCTCAGTTGGTTGAGCATCCGGCTTCAGCTCAGGTCATGATCTCATGATTTGTGGGTTTGAGCCCCGTGTCAGGCTCTGTGCTGACCTCTCAAAGCCTGGAGCCTGTCTTCAGATTCTGTGTCTCCCTTTCTCTCTGACCCTCCTCTGCTCATGCTGTCTCTCCCTCTCTCTCTCAAAAATAAATAAAACATTAAAAAAAAGTTTTTTAATAAAAAAAAGATTCTCTCTCTCCAAAAAAAAAAGAAAGAAAGAAAAGAAATTCTGACATGGAATGGACATTACTTCTACCATTTCAGGGAGGTGAGTAGGTCAGATTTTCCACAATGCACTTATGCGTGCCAAGAGACACTGTCAAAGGTGCACAGGATGAATCAAACCATAAGGAGAAAAATAAGGACACCTGCTCTTTCACTGTCAGGTCCCATCACAGACTCATTCTCAAAGGGAGCCACTCCTTTTTGTTGACTGACAAGACTCTTCACTGACATATTAACATAAAGCGAATAATAAGGTTGAGGGAGATCGGCTGAACCCAGGGATAAGTGAAAGCATGAAGCAGGAGACAGGGAAGTAAAGAGAAAAAAGATTATGAAAGCTCTTCCACACAACAGCTTCTGTCTCTGGTTTCAGACAGAAATGGAGACGCACCTAGAGTGTGAAATAAAATGGTCTGAAAAAGACCTCTTGGTTGGTCATGGCATCAGCCAGATAGATGTGCAAATATAGAAATCTCATCTGGATATAAACAGACATTCAGTTGGGGAAAAAATGAGAAAAGAGAGATTATGCACTTTCCAGGCCCTTCGGGCAGGTCGGACCGGTGTGTCCTGCCCTGGCCCCATGTGGGAGTCAGACTGGCCTGCCATCTGTCTGTCTGTGCTGCAAGGGGCCCTCCCCCGGTGTAGTTCTTTTCTTGGACATTGTTCCCCACCTTCTTATTTCTATCCCCCCTGGTAATGTCTGGGTTTCTGTTCTGTTTTCTTCCATAAAACTGAAAATGGACACAGGCTTGGTCACAAGATCTCCTTCACTCTGGGCAGATGTTGCACATTTTGTTAAAAATTGGGACATTTTGAATAGGCTTAATTGTGAATTTCCATTCTAGGGTAGAGACGTTCTTCATGCAGTTAGCAGGTTATTTCAGGCTACATAAAACATAGAAGGCTCTAGCTACAAAAAAATAATTAAGGATGACACTGATAAAGTATACATGGAAACTGAATTCTAAGGGAGCACAGGAGTGGTGACAGGTGGGTGTAGACACAGCCTGTAAAGCCCTGCAGTGGGACAGGCTTCGCATGCGCATCCCACTTAACCTCCTGGGTCATCTACTTTATGCACGGTCATCTCCACTTCTCATAGGTCTTGAGAGCCTCAGACCTTGTGTCTGTTACCCATGCACCAAGTGGTGATGCCAAGTGGTACTCCTCTGCCATACCCCGTACCCCATCTGCTGATACCTCCTCTTTCCTCCATCTCGGCTGCCAGTATCGTTCCAGTCTCCGTCCCTGCAGGGGGGAGGGGGCGTTCCTGCAGCCCCCTCATCTGTCAAGAACAGAAGCCGAGCAGTTCTCATCCACCCCTCTTCTCTCCTTACCCCACATCTGTAACCTGCCGTCCATTGCACATAATCTCTTGTATTTGTCCTTCTCTCCCACAGCTAAGAGAAGACTAGATCGCCCTGGCCGTTCTGTAGGCAGTCTCTTTGAGCCATGCTCAACTATACATAAACGTATCCTTGGGTTGGGGGGCACGGCAGTTTTTCCATCTTGTTTATATGTGTGCATTTGCCAGATGGCTGCCTCCGGCTAATGCACCACATGCTTGGTGTCTGCAGCCGCTTACAGGCACGGGGACAAATTTAACTACTAAGATTATACAATACAGCACAAGGCGCTGCTTCTCAAGGCAGCAAGTGGACGTCATTCATTGACGTGGCCTTACTTTTCCTCTTTGAACATCTCAACGTACAGAAAGATACTTTTTTTAAAACACTAATTATCATGGATGCAAACATATTTGCACAGTAATGTTTACTGCATCATTATTCCCAATGGCCAAAAGATGCTAACAATCCAGGTACTGAATGGATAAACAAAATACGCTATGATCCCACAATGGAATATTATTCAGTCATAAAAAGGAAGGGCATTTGTATGATATGCGGATGAGTCTTGAAAACGTGGTAGGTGAAATAACCCAGATGAAAGAAAAGGAAGAATATTGTGTGATTCCACTTATATGAGATACCTAGAGTATAGGCAAATTCATAGATAGAAAGCAGAATAAAGGTCACCAGGGGCTGGATGAGGGAGGAACAAGGAGATATGGTTTAATGGATGCAGAGTTTCCGTTTGAGATGATGGAAAGTTCTGGAAATAGTGGTGACGGTTGCACAACATTGTGACTGTCTCTAATGGCACTGGATTATACACTTAAGAAGAATAAAAATGGTAAATCTTATGTTATGTATATTTCAGCAGAGTAAACATAGATGTATCAATATCTGAAATCGTCTGAGAGCCATTAATAAAGCACTCCAAATAAACCTCTGTGGATTGTTATAGCTTATATTTCGGTGTCACTATGAGATCCCATGATTTATTTCACTTTCCATGTGTATAAAACTATAGATTCTCCCTCTCCTTTTATGGCCAAGAAGCTAAGATTCACTAGTACTGTTTTTGATCCATAAAACACACATTCAGATGGATTCAAACTGTTTATAAACGTTTGGAGGGCAGCTTTTAAACAGTGACCAAAGCTTTAAGCAAGTTGTTTTCTCCAGAAGCCTTTCTTTTCTTTTCTTTTTTTTTTAACAATGGCATGTATAAAACCTTTATTATATTACCAAAGGTAATTTTTCCTCTATTGACATTTCAAGTCCATACATTTTTACCAAGTACTACATCCAAGCTCTCTTCATAAGAAATACAGGACATACTTTCTCTGTGATCATAACTTATTTGTGGGGGAAAAAATCGAAAATTTACCAGAATATCTGTATTTTTTCAGAGAGGTATAAAATCTTAAAACTTGTTGAAAGTGATGCAGGGGTACCTTCCACAACACTTTATGTCTGTTTTCTGCATATGTACACAGAAATACAACGCTTCTTGTGGAAACATGGGAGGAAAAAGGAATGGAAGGAGAAAGCAGTTGGAAAGACTGGAGGTAAGACTGAGGGACGAGACCAGGGAAAAGGGCATTATATTCTGTTCCTAGCGGTTCTAGTTGACCAGCTACCTCATCAGGCCCTGTCAACTGAGAGGTTAGGACCTGACACTTGCTTTCTGGTGGGTCAGCAGGGCGAACCTGGTGACATGACAAAATACCCAGCAAAGGACTGCCATCCAGAGAGTGAGGTAGGGTAGCAGACACACTGCTTGATTTTGTATCTAATAACCTGTTCCATGAGAGCCAAACACCTTGTATTGGAGATCTGTCCTCCTCACAACACCTCAGTGGGGTTGGTGGTCCTATCTGCATTTTGTATGTGAGGGAAAGTAACTCACCCGGCCCCTCAGGCGGGACTTGAACCTGGTCTCTCCACAGAGCTGAGCTGCCTCTCTGCTGAGGGAGCTCAGGAGGGGAAGGATCGGAGCCCCCAGCAGGCGGCTCACCCCTCTGCTGACTGTGCTCACGTTCCAGGTGGACCTGTGAAGTTGGCCCATGGCCCAGAATAGAGTGTGGCAAGAAATAGTGCTGTGCCTGTGATAGTTTGGGGGCTCCAAAGGGGGTGGGGTGGGGGCTAAACACCCCTTGCCCCACTAGAGTCTCTTTGCATTTATCTGTCCTTCATCATGGGAGTCAGGCTGGCCTCTGAGGACTCAGGGCCCTTACAAGCAGGAGCCCTTCAGGGCCCCCTGCAGAAGCTGGAATCCCAAAGACCTTCCTGTCAATCAGGACACCCACAGGTCCCCGCTGGGTCTCCCACTGAGCCTTCCTCACACCTGGGCACCCCGCAGACCCGCCTCTACTGTTCTCTGCATTGCTGGTGCGCACAGAAAACCTATTAGAATAACAATTTGTCATTTACGGACACTACACTCTACTCTAGAAATTTAAGCCAGTTACACGATTCTCTCAGACACCCTGGGCTTGACAGGGCATCCTTCTTTTAATAAGGATCTCAGCATGGCATGCTTTTTAAACCTCCTGCCTTTCCAAGGAGACTGCTTCCACCTTGTGACAGAGAAGAACCTCTCCAGTCAGCCCTCAGAAGGGTCGCAGAGGGTCCTGGGGATGGGGGCAGCCATCTCATATGCACTAAGAGCACAGAAAGAACCTTTCCTCCAGTGCGTTCTTGGCTGCATGGAAGAAATCGTAAGCAACTCTTGAACCTCAGGGAGTCTACGTTCCAGCAATCTTTGGAGTCAACAGTGCTCTTCCAGAATTCCTCCTGAATTTGGCTCCTCTGTGCAGCCAGAGACCAGCGAGAGCCTAAGGATGGGGACAAGTATCAAGCTCCAGAAGAATCCTGAAAAGTCACAATTTTTTTTTCTGCCTGGAGGCAAAGCAGCATTGTCTTTTAGCCCTTTTACTACATGAATGCAGTTTACAGAGAGGCGTGGTCAGCAGCATTGGGAGGGGTTTAAAACCACTCGATGTCATGTGTGTGTGATCTACTTAAGTCTTTCCACTCAAAGGCAATTCTCCTCCAGAACGGGTCACAAAAGCAGAATTACCAAACAATAACAATGCCCCTTAATACACTCCCCAGACCTCTTGACCTTTTATTCTCCTGCTCCTCTATTATTATTATCCTGGTCTGGAATTCTGGAGGAGGCATTTCCACTGCATTTCACTGCTTGCAGTAAGTGGTGAAAAAGAGGAGGAGTCTTTGAGAGGAGTCTACAATGTTGGTATATTCAGCCCTCTTCATCTCTGTTTTGAAAACCCTGCATTGGGTTTCGCTGAGCTATCAGCACAATCTGCAGTGATAGTTTTGTCTCTTTGTGCCACTTATGATTGTCTACCTACTATGTGATCACAAATACCTAATAACTGAGAATTTACAATTCATGGACGTACCTGGCTCTTGAGAGATGAAAGAGTGCCCAGGACAAAGTAAGCATTAACAATAGGCCAGAAAACCTCACAGCACAAAGGAACACAATCATAGCTCAAGTTAAGACTGGACTTCTAGAGATTTATCAAGTCATAGGAGTTTAATTAGTATCCTGAGGCAGAGTGCCAAGCCCACTGCAGATGAGATTAATCATCTTGGAAAATGTATCCAAAAATTTATCTGCTGTCGTTAACCCAAATCCTACGGATGAAGAAAAATCCAGGTGCTGGGCACCGCTATAATCTATAGAAAAAGAAAACGTGGCATGAAATCCTCTTCACCTAGAAAACGTTGACGTGAGCCACAGTTAGGTAACTGCATAAGCTCACTGGTGTTGTGTGGCATCACTCTTGAGCGAATGCCAGAGTGGGTGCCACCATCCAGATCATGAGTCACCATTGAAAAGGCTTCCTTTTACCTTTCTTGGATGGAAAGCTGACAAACCAGTCTTTCAACCCTTGATTAACCAAATCCATAGTTATAAAACCAGTTTAAAAAAAAAAGAATAGGGGCGCCTGGGTGGCTCAGTTGGTTAAGCATCCAGCTTCGGCTCAGGTCATGATCTCACGGTTCGTGGGTTCGAGCCACATGTCGGGCTCTGTGCTGACAGCTCAGAGCCTGAAGCCTGCTTCAGATTCTGTGTCTCCCTCTCTCTCTGACCCTCCCCTGCTCGCGTTATCTCTTTCTGTCTCTCAAAAATAAATAAAAAACATTAAAAAAATTTTTAAAAAGGATATCTATCAAACATGTGCATTTTATTAATAACACCAGAACAATAAAAGTTGAAAATGACAGTATTTAATACAGCAAAAACATATTCCTTTTAAAGAACTATGGCACTTTAGCAGACTTCCTGGATTATAAGATAGTATTCCACTGAGCTATTGTGATATATAATAAGTCTGTATTTGATCTTCATTAGTATTTGGTCTTTCTGGTACAGACCAGTTTGAAGGGCTCCAAGAGGAGAGCTTGCCCACTAAATGATCACTTGGCATTCCAACAGCTTCTTTGGAGCTCCAGAGCCTTTTCTTTATTTTTTTAAAAGGTACTCTGGGATTTGTGACCATGTTCTAGAGGTACAAAGCTGATAACATCTGAATTTCAGATAAAGGCATATTCCCATCATTCACATTTTATCTTCTCTCCCTTTCCTGTTGTCTCTGAATGTTTCTTTTCTCCAAAAAGTTTGCCTCTGTCCTCCTGTATTGCTGAAACTCTACATAATGAGAACCTCAATCTCTTGCTGTTGATATATGCAATTCTTTTCCATGGCTAGCTACAGCTGAAATCTCATAGTGCTCCACAATGGAACTGTAAGAAGGGTCAGAAGTCACCAAACTGCCTTATGACCTCCAGAAACTCTGGAGACCCTAAAGGAGGGACCACAGTGCTCAGGTGCTAAAGCTCAAGCATCTCACCTCTGGGGACAGAGCTGTCTGCCCTCGCTCCTTCTCTGTTCATTTCTAATTCTAAATACAAGTCTAACAGAACAGATGAAAAGAATCGTATTTGTGTTGAGGTTTTATGACTTGCTGTATAACCTGTACTTCAAGCCCTGTTCCATGCAAAACTCCCTGTGAACACACTTTCTGTGGACTTTATAGGACTGTCTTCTCTGCAGAGGTGAGTTTGTCTTTCAAAGGTGTCTTAGACATTAAAAATAGTCATGACCCATCACAAAATAGGCCAGGTTATCTGGGGGGCCCCAGAGAGATGTCCTGGAATTCTAAGAAGCCACGTTGGCATCAGGAGGATTTTCTGGGACAGACCTGGTCCAGGAAAAGCGAGGAGAAGGGCAGGAAATGTCCATCAAACGTCCTTGGTGGAAATGAAGCCTTGCTGAGCTGCAACTCTTCAGTCAAGAGTGACAATCGCACGCGCTGCAAGCATTAGGGCTGCAGAAATTCCTTTGCCAGCACCCACCACTTCCTAAATTTGAGCTTGATAAGCAAGGGTAATAAAGGACTGAAGACCAGTTTTTCTGGCCCATGTGGAACTTTTCATCTCAAATAAATCCTGGTTTACAAAACAACAATCATGACAAAAACCAAAGCCCCAGGAGCACCTGCGATCCTGGGTTAAGGGTCAGGAGGGTCAGAAGGCCTGAGTCCTGGACCTTGCTGTGTGATGTCAGGCAAGGCCCCTGACATTCCTGAGCCACGCCTTCTGGAGAGTAGACCAGTTAGCTTTAACTCCCAGCACAAAGATGACTAAGGAGCAGCCTGGGCATGGAGCACTTTGTGTTACTCAATGTGCTGCGTCCTTCTCCAGCCACCTCAACAACCAAGGGCCGCTAAAGGAAAGTTTTCAGTGACTTTCAAGTTAAGTGCTTCCCTCCCCAATAGGAGCAGACAGTGAACTGGGTTATTCAAAGCCAAGGGAGGGGGGCTCTTTGATACTGTTGTGTGGAAGGGACCAAAGAGCTGGGGCAGAGTTAGCGAGAGTTGGATTTGTTTTTTTTTCTTCACGTGAGCTCCACCTGCAAGCTATTTTCTTCTCATCAAAAAGCCTGAAAAACTAAACCTCGTTTCCATAAATACTCCTATGCTTCGCACATCAGAGAGACAGAGGCAGAGGGAAATGAAGAAAAAGAGAGCATGGAAGATGCAGAGACTGGGGGCGGGGGCGGGGGGGAGGCAGTATCTGGCTGCAGGCATCCTGCAGAAGGACATGCACCTCCCCACATCACAGCTGTTGCCAAGGAGAGCAGCCCTGGCTGCAAGAACACAAACCACCTGAGAAATATGTAACCATTTTTGATTAGAATGTTATAAAATGATTTGGTTTACTTTTCCCTCTGACATCATTGGTATTTTATTATTGAGCACTTGATAGATATACTTCGATTGGTCCAGGTAAGTCTGTCTCATTATCCTAACAGGTTATGAAGCCAAGAGCGAAGACTTAGTCATCTCCTGCCTCCATATTCCCAACAGCACCTGGTGGAATGTTACACTCACAGGAGATATTTTATAGATGACTGTTTTAAAATGAGAGAGAGAGAAAGGAAGGGGGAGACTTTTTTTTTCTTTTCCAAATAGTTGCTTCACATGGTCTGTAGGAAAAGCAATAGGATTTTCAAACAGTTTGAAAGAATTCCTATATATTTTAAGCTTAAAATATATATAACCAAATTAAAGGCTGTGAAATGGTTCTTTCTTAAACAGATGCAAATTTTAAAACTCCTCTCAGATTTCACCTGTAACAAACATCATGATGTTTACATTTATATATCATTAGGAGACCGTCTCCACGGGTCTCTCACATTTCCACACTTCTTACTGGATGTATCAAGGATGCAGGGCTTGGACCAGTCTTTACCTGGACCGTTTCCCAGGACTGTGCTTGCAGGGAGCAACCTCGAAGGATGAGGTTGTATCTCCCCCTGCAACAAAGAGCAGGTGTGCTTACTGCTGCCATAAAATAGTACCACTCCATCCTCTCCTGCCCCACCCAGTGTCCCAGCTGCCACACATGCACACTGTGTGCACAGCATCTATCTGGGCCCTCTGGGTCCTGCTTCTTGCACTTGGGGACAAGCGGGGAGGGGCGGCAGACCGCCCATGCTGCCTGATCGCTCCCTGATGAAGAAAGTCCTTCTCTCTGACACAGGAGTCTTCTGTCTTCCCGCAGTATCCCTGCAACAGTCACAGGTCAATTTAGCTACTTGCAACTTTGGTAAAATCAAAATGCAGATCTGTCAGTATTTTATTTCAAATAACATCTGAGTATCTCCAATTGACTTTGCAGCTAAATAAAGGAAAACTGGGTTAGAAGGCCATATGCTTATAACAATGGAATTTAGCACCTGATATTTATATATACATATAAAGTTTACTTATTTTTGAGAGAGAGAGAGAGAGAGAGAGAGAGAGAGAGAGTGGGGGGGGGGGGCAGAAAGAGAGGGAGACACAGAATATGAAGCAGGTTCCAGGCTCCAAGCTGTCAGCACAGAGCCTGACGAGGGGCTCAAACCCACAGATTGTGAGATCATGACCTAAGCCGAAGTCAGGCATTTACTAGACTGAGTCACCTAGGTGTCCATAGTATCCAATATTTTTAAAAGTGATTTTAACATTTTGCAGAAAATGTCCAGCCCACCTTGAGTCCTGCTGTATCTGGTTCTGTGCGTGCACAGAGACACCTGTCTGGGACGTACATATCCACCAAGCTGGGAAATCCCTGCCTGACCAGGCACATCTGGCTCAGCTGACCCGACCTTCGTATCTTCTTGAGCCCACTGACCCCCTCCCCTGACTGCCCCCATGGCAATCCCGAAGGCAACTGGTTTCACAGCCTAGGGGTAAGCAGTAAAAATTCAAGTTCAACCAGCCTCTGCCTCTGGGCTGGGACCACCTTTCCTCCCCGCAGCAGTAGGTCAGGATGGCCATGTTAGGTATGGCGATGCTACACACCTTTGGCTGCTTGCCCTCTGCAATCTAACACCTCCCACATCCTGGTTGTCTATGGCCCAGTGCTTACCCCTCACTCATGGTTTACTGTGCACTGCACGAAGCCCAGCACCTCCCTCTTGGAGGCCAGGGATCATGTGCTTCCTCAAATAGCCTATGTGCCCAGCAAGAGGGTCCAGTAGCACTTTCACAGGGCTTGATCAGTGAATGGGTCAACTCGCCATCCTTTCTGCATCTCTGCATTGGCGACACTATTCTTCAGTATCATGCCATTGGGCTTAAAAAGTGGGGAAGCAGCAAGTAAGATTTTGAAACAGTTACCCCAAGAAACTCAGAAGTGCTCTGTGTGTGTGGCATAAAAAAAGACAGCACATCTGAGACTGGCAACGTCTCCATTCTTTGCTCAATTTGCTATTGTGTGGTCTTTCCTCGGAGACAGAGAGCTGGATCTAAAAATTTCCTCCAAATCAAAAGTGGGAAAGCCAGTACCAGTTGCTAAAGTAAGCCATAAAACTTAAAAAATGGTTTTCTATTTAAAAGCTATCAACTATCAGCTCTCTTTCAGTTATTATGCAACTAGAACACGTAAGCTTCAATATTAGAAAAGTTTAACCAAGTCTACAAAGCTGCCATTCAGTACCTCTCATAAGGAAATGATCTTTATGAAGCCATGGTTGTCGTAACCCGCGCTCAGGGTCGCGTTACTTTACTGAGCCCCGTGTTGAGGCGCCAATTATCTTAACCCGTGGGCCGGGGCCGCTAGTCCGTGATCGGTGGTACCTGTTTCATCTGCCACACTGGCAGGGGGGAGAATCGTCTTGGGTCCTTCTCCTGAGGGAGGGAGAGAAAAAGGGGGCAGGAGAGGGAGACGCAAAGAGTAAAGACAGAACTCACGGTTCTCCAATCAGGCGAAAGAGAGCGTTTATTCAAAGAACTGTTCTTTATATAGTCTTCAGGGGGGGAAGACAAGGCAAGCTGACCTAGGCAGGCTACAGAGTCGAATGCGTATCAAAGAAGCGCCCCGACTTTGCCTCAGCAATCTTGGGGGATGGAGAACTAACACTGAATACGGTTTTGATCTTTTGTGTGCCTTGGCCACTCACGTCTAGCTCAGCAAGACAGTCGCCAAAGTTATTTTGACCAGGAAATGGCAATCTCCAGCCTCCAGATGCAAATCTTGTTTCCTGGCTCACTCAACGGAGTGATAATCCTTGCCTGAAGCAGACAGAAAACTTGGTGGCCCTCGACACATGGTATTTACACATCTTGCTCAAAATAAAAGTACAGACAGTCCTCGACTTAGGATGGCTTGACTTAACGATTTTTCAACTTTATGATGGTGAGAAAACGCTATGCCTTTGGTAGAAAGCATACTTTGAATTTGCAATGTGTACCTTTTTCTGGGCTAGCCATGTGGGATGATCCTCTCCTATGGGCTGGGCGGTGGCAATAATGCAGGGTCTGCTCAACCACGTGTTCACAAGAGCGAATGACCAACACATAATCACTGTTGGTCACTTTCAGCACAGTGCTCAATCAATTACATGGCATATTCAAGGCTTGATTATAAAATTGGCTTTGTGTTATGTGATTTTGCCCAATGGTAGACTTGTGTAAGCGTCCTGAGCACATACAAGTTGGGCTGGGCTACACTGTGATGTTTAGTGGGTTAGGTGGATTAAATGTATTTGCAATTTATGATATTTTCACCTTATGATGGGTTTATTAGGATAGAGCACATTGTATATCTAGGATATACTGGATGATGTTTAATTTTATCTCACTCTCCAAGTCAACCCTGACCTTGGCTCTTTTCCCAAATCAGCCCCCTTGTCTCTGTCAACAAGATGTCCCAGAGAGTCAAAGCACTGGGATCCTCTCAAGCTCTCCCCTTCCTTTCCTTTTGGTCTTACAGGTTCATTCACAAGCCTCCTGTGAAGAGACCTCCACTTTTACATCCCTTCTCATCTTTAGCTTCACTACCCTCACAGCTCACGCCCAGGTCAAGGAAACAACTTTCCAAAGAAAATCCCACTGACTTCATCTGTCCTAACACAAAGCACTTCTAATCTAATACAGTCTCAAGATGACAATGACAAAAAAATAAAAAAGACTCTTTTTCATTGTGATGTCTCCCTCTTCCAAAAAAGCTGACAGCTTTCCTTCAGCCGGCAGCCAACCTCACTTGTGCTGCGCCTCCCCCCATATCTCACCCCAACACATCTACTGCAGCCTGCTCTGGATCTATGGGCTTCAGAACAATAAGAAACTTTGTCCTGTGTCTCCTTGGCTCTTGAGGGGCATACAGCAAAACCCCCAAGAACAAAGAGCAATTGTTTTTTATTGTTCATATGTAGGAAGTGAGTATCAAAAACACCACTGCAGTGAGAAAACATGGTGCAAAATTTAAGTTACCTTCTTACAAACCAACATCAACCTCTTCTGGAAGGACTGGGATGGCCAACTTTTGAGCACAACCCAGAACAGCAGCAGCATTACCAATATCCCCAGAAGCACAGATAAAATATCACATTACACTCTTGGGTGGCCACTGAAAGAGACATGTTTAATGTCTCTGCACACAAAACTCAAAACGGAGAACCAAGCAGCTGGCCGAATACACCTCTGGAGCCTCCTTCTGACAGAACACACACAAGCTATGACCAAACATGTTAAAAATTCTTTATACACATTCAAGTCAAAGTGCTGAGTCAGCAGCAGTTTGGGCCTTACAGACCTCTTTTTTTTTTTTTTTTTTGCACAAATATTTTCTTCTCCATAGAATCCAGACACACACAACCCATGAGCTGAGAGACATGTATGTGGAGCATGAAAACACAGTCACATATCCACACCCACTTGATCTGCTTTGGGTAAGGTGCACAGAGTATCTGCATAGCTAATCCTCCCAGAGCCCTGAGGGATGGCATGGGGACCCTCCGGGAAGACCTGGCCAAGGTTTCCACTGCACAGTGATTCGGCACACTCCCCAACAGCTGCTCCCCACGCTCCCCATGCCTTTTTCCCACTGCACGTCTCCTACATCAATACATAAATAGAAGGTGGCTCTGTAGGCTTCAACCCCAGTAAAGCCACAGGTGACTACCTTGTGACTCCCTGAAACAAAGTTTTACAGGCAAGTTGCCTCACTGTAATGAAGATCAAGTAGTTCAGGTAGCCAAGAACCCCCTCAAGTCAGATAGATAATCTGATTATGTCTACAAATGCATTCAAAAGGCATCTTAGTAATCTCTTAACAACTCCTCCCATGCCTAGAAAAAATGTTCTCAAACGTTTGACAGAGCAGTATCCTCTGGATTCATTCATTTGGGGTCCAACTTCATAACCCCACGGAAGAGCTGGTGGCACTGTAGAGCTCCTCCCTGTCCTCCATCTGATTAGAGGACAGACACTTCCTTCCTCACCCAGTCAGGAGGTGAGTACACGCTGCCTGCGGCGAGGGTGCCCAGCCCACTGCCAGGGCCCCAGAGAGTGACAGGTGGGGCCCCGCCAGGGAGGAGGGCGTGCTCCTGCCTGGGCTCACTCCGGGCCGGGCAGGCTTTGGCAGTCGGATGCACATCCAAACAGCCAACAACAGCTCTAATATTCCCTATGGACTACCAGAAGTAGATTCAAAATATATTTTTATGTCAGCAAATCTTTATTTCATTTGAACATCAGAACAGGCTGAAGAGGTAGGGACTATTGTGTCTAATTTATAGTTGCTGACACCGAAATTCAAACAACCTGCCCCAAGTCACATGGTTATGAAGTGACAAGAGGATCCGATCTCTGAAAGGCACTTGACTCAGGCTCCACAGCACTGTATGCCGAGTTTTAGCGGAAGATACAGGTCCCATGAGGATTTAGTAGGTGGCCAAAGCCTTTACTGGCTTGCCATGGCACCTGCCTTGGTTCAGGCTGCTCTGTCCATTTAGATCCTGCAAATAGCCTCTGGACCAGCCTCTCTCTTCCTGTGTCGCTCTGCTGCCAGTTATCTTCCAAAGATATGGTTCTGATAGTGCCATGCCCCTTTTGAAGTCCTCCTGTGGCGCCCCACTGCCTTCAATAACATCCTACATCCTGAGCTCGGACAATAGATTCATGTGGTCTGTCTTTGGCCAGCTTGACCTGTCCAGCCTCGCCTCTGGCCATGCTACATGCCACACCCCTTGTGATCTCATGTGGTGTGACTCTTCGCTTATCCTTCCAGGGCTCCCTTACTGTGATGTGACTTATACTGCGAGGGGCTGCCACTTGGACCACTGCTTTTGGGTGTGCTATGGCATATCTGCTGTTTTCTCATTGCTCTTCAATGCCTTTATGAAGTAAGTTTGGAGATGCTGCACAGGAAAGAATGTCCCAGAAATCGAAAACGCTGCTGGATGATCAAAAGCTCCACCTTTTGTTGCTGCCAAATAAATAAGGTAAGTAGCCAAATATCTCAGAGGGTCATCTGAGGCAAGTCCAGGGTCTCCATTTATAACAGGACTAAAAGTAGAGATGAAGCATGACATTGGGAGGGTGGCATCACATGCTCCTGGGGCTAACAGAGGACACTTTGCTTGTCCTTGTGTGTGAGAAAGTGCTTTGGAAGAACTAAACAACCCCTGAGAAGGAGCTGTGATCGCCTGTGACATCTGGTGGTAAGATTCAAGGATCTATGTTGGTCCCAGTTTACAAACCATTTGGCTTCCCCCGTCACCAAAGTGTTGTGCTGAGTACAGTGTTTCCATCCCAAAGACACAAGTGATGGACCCTGAACTAAGGTCAAAAGAAAAAAATTCCGGGAAGTCCTGGGTGGCTCAGTTGGTTAAGCATCCAATTCTTGGTTTCAGCCAAGGTCATGATCTCACAGTTCATGGGATGGAGCCCCATATCAGACTCCATGCTAACAGCGTGGAGCCTACTTGGGATTCTCTGTCTCCCTCTCCTTATGCCCACCCCCTACTTGTGTGCTCTCTCAAAATAGATGAAAAAAATTTTCTTAATTCTGAAGAATCTGTACCAATATACCAATAGACTTCCCAAGTTCTAACAGAAATATATGTTATGTATATTATATATTTGTATATATCTTATATGTATATCAAAATACACACATAAAAGGTATAGATCTCATGTATTGGCATCTGAAAATGTGAACCAGTGCTATCATTCTGTAGCTCTAGATTTTCATTCATCCTCGGTTATAAAATAAGTTTCTATAGCGATCCTGGTTATAAATGTTTGGTTTCATTATGCTCATTAAGATTTTTGTTTAATATTTTCTCCAAATGGGGGTTTACCTTACTCATAATATGTATTGTACCCAAGTCATAAAATATGTTACTGTCAATAAAAAACAACTAGAAATCATGGGGAGTCTTAAGGGGCTTGAGTAGAAATGTTTATTGCTCCAAAAAATTATTCTATCAACTTACTGTGTCTGAGCCAACAGCTAATCTGCTGGGGATGCCAAGAAGGTCCTGGGTTTCCAGCTGGGAGGAAGGGGAGCCATGACCTGGCTGCTACCACCCCGAGGGCCCTCACCCTCCCACTGGCTAGTCTCAGCTGCTCTGCTTTTGTCTGCAGACAGCTAAGAATTCATGCATGCATGCATAGCAAATACTCATTAGCTTCACTATGTGTTAAATAATACCCAGTGTGTGTGATAGGGACAAAAATGAGTAAGACAGCTCCTGCCTTCAAGATGCCGAGGGTCCAGCAGAGATGTTGAGACCAATGCCCAAAGAAGAACAAAACAGGGCAGAATGTGATGAGTGGTCGGGGTCCTGGAAGAGAGAGCACTCACTTCCCACTGGGATCCGGAAGCCTCCACAGGTAGGGACTGGAGGGGAGAAGGCCCCACAGAGGGAGCCGAATACACGAGCTGCAGTCCTGAAGGAGACATGTGCAGGGGGTGTGTGACCCGTGATAGAGTGTGGTCACAGAGCAGGCTCTTGGGAAGAAGGTGGAAGACAAGGGTGGAAAAAGCTTGGGCTTAGGCGGCCTAATGCCAGGCTAAGAAGTCTCCTTCACTTGCCAGAAAGCAAGTCCTCAGTGACTTCAGAGCCTGGAAGCGACTACCGTGGGAACCATTTAGGAAGACCTACACAGCAGCTTTGTGCAGAACTGAGTGGAGAGGCAGGCAGAAGGCAGGGTCTGTCACGGGACTGCTGCAACAGTGTGGGTGTGAGGCTCAGAGAACGGAGTAAAAGGGGCAGAACCAGGGACGCTGGGGGTTCTGAGGGCTTTGCTTTGGGAACTGAAGATCAGTGGTAAATTGTTCCTGGAGAGATAGCTTGGGCAGCACTGTCCTGGGGCTCTGTTTCTCACTGTCTCTTCCTCATGTTCCCCTCCTGAGGTCCTGCTGAGAGGCCTCCCCCAGAATTTCTAAGGGCTTGCTCTCCATTTCTGGGCCTGTTTCAGTGCTGTGAGTTGAACTGTGTCTCCCAAAAAGATATGGTGAAGCCCTAATCCCCACTGCCTGTGAGTGTGCCCTTATTTACAAGTAGGGTCTTTATAGGTATAATCAATTAAGATGTATCCAGCTGGATTAGGGTGTGCCTTAATACAATACTGGTGTCTTGGTCAGGAGAGAAGAGACAGAGACGCACAGGGGGAAGGGCCTCGGTTAACAATTAACTAACGTCAGAGGCAGAGACTGTAGTGTGGCACCTGCAAGCCCAGAGATGCCCAGGAACATGAGAAGTGAAGAGGGAGACATGGAATGGATTTTCCTCTGGAGCCTGAAGAGAGTCTGGTCCTGCTGACACCTTGATGTCACACTTCTAGACTCCAGGTCTGTGAGACAATACATTTCTGGTTTTTAAGCTGCCCAATTTATGGCACTCAGGGATGACAGCCCAGGGAAACCCAGAAGTACCTGGGTGGACTGGCCAGCACCAGCCACCTGCTGGAGAAGGTCTGGGGCTCTGGGCCTCGTCACTCTAGAAGGCTGGCTGTCCTCTCAGATTTCCACTGGAAAAAGCCAGGCCATTATGGATGCTCGGGAACAATGAGTTTCATAATTACAAACCAGCCTGGAGTCCCAAGGCCCAGTGTTAGTGGAGAGAAAGAAACAAGCAAGTTCACATCCCAAGGCTAAATCTTAAACAGGCTCCCTGGTCCATTCAGCTTTTGTCTCCTTTCTCTAAAAGCAGAAAAACATCCTTTTTTGCATTTACAATAAGACTCATTAGGACAGACTTTTCCCATGGGAAGCCCAGAGAAGTCAACCCAATTAAAAAAAGAAGAAATTCCATTGGAGGTACACCCCATACTCAGGTCTTTATTCATTACTACTGGATATAATAACAGAATCATCTGTGTACTGATCCCATATCAGTGACCTGCTGGGTTCAGCCACAGCAAAGATTCTTCTCTTTGGTGAGTAAGGAAGTGCAAGGGAACCTTCCAGCTGGGTCTGCAGATCCATAAGGTGTGGATATCTTGAGGAAAAACTTTTTTCATGAGAAGGAAAACCATCAATTTATCTCCAACCTATTTTTCCTCCAAACAGACAAGGAATTGTATGGGAAAGCACCTGCTTTAACACCTCCAGGTTTTTCTGGAATGAAATTGCATGGGATCCCCCTTCCTGTGTCCCTCCCCCCGAATAACAACTCCATGTAGATTTCTAAGGCAATCCAAATATGCCACTTCCAGTCCTCAAAACAACATGGATAGGTAGGCATGAATGACCCCAATTAGAGGAGAAAATGCTAACCTCCCAGAAAAACATCATCTCCAATGGGGACACGGGGAGGAAGAAGTCAAGAAAACACCTGCCAATGGGTGAAACAGATAAAAGAGATTAAGAGTAGACTGATCATGATGAATACTGAGTAATGCATAGAACTGCTGAATCACTATATTGTACTTTTGAAACTAATACAATACTGTGTGTTAACTACACTTCAATTAAAAAAAAACAACAAAAACATCTGCCAGGTGGGAAAACCAACACTGTGACGCCCTAGGTTCCACACAGTGTGTTGCTGCATTACCTGTGACACCCTTGCCGGCACCTGTCTTTATTTCTTCAGAACACAGACAGGTAGAAGTATATAACACAAGAGAGTGCTGCCAGATCCAACCCTCAGAGAGCCGCCAGTGACCTCCAGACAGAACTCTTTGACTAACAGAGCCACAGGGTACAGCAGCCTTTTGCAACCTGTAAACGTGTCAAATGCTCCCCCCTCCTTGGCAGTTCGAGTCTGCTGGGGTGTTTGTTCGCAAGCATCCACACGCATCCATGCCTGTTCAGGATTCATTGATCAGAATGGGAAATGTATGCAGTTTGCTAAACTCCCTGATGATTCTGGGACACACCCCACTCTAAGTTGAGACTTACCACTTCAAGAAACAACTCAACAAAAGATGCTGGTCCAGCTGGTCACCCAGGAAGGGGGCAGGGAGATGAAAAAGGCTCCCTCATTCACACCCTACCATGCAAGAAAAATCCTGGGTCAAGAGCTTAATTGTGAAAATTGACAAATCTATAAAATTATATGAAAATATGCTCATGACCTTGGGGTAGAAAGAAAAAGACTGATATGATAAATTTAACACATCAAAATTTAAACTTCTGTTCAAAATATATAAGCCACACACTGTGGTGAGCATTGAGTAATGTACAGAATTGTAGAATCGGTATGCTGTATGCCTGAAATGAATATGATGTTGTATAGCAGCCATACTTTGATTTAAAAAATAAGATTACAAAAAAATCGAAAAAGATACACCGCAAACCAGAAGAAGACACATTGCGGTGTCTGCAAACTAAAGCCATAAGGATTTATCATCTCGTTCAGAAGACTAGCAAAAATTTTAAGTCTGACCATAAAAGAGTTTGCATGGATATAGAACAAAGAAAATTCTCATAATCTGCTGGTTACATGTAAGTTGCCATAATCACTTTGATAAGCCATTTGGCATAACCTGGTAAAAGTGAACTCATGCAGAGGACTTGAATAGACATTTGTCCAAAGAAGATACACAAATGGCCATGGGCACATGAAGAGATGCTCAACATCACCAGTCACTAGGGAAATGCAAGTCCAAACCACAAGGAGACACCTCTTCACACCCGTTAGGATGAACACTATATAAAAATTACAAAAAAACAAGTGTTGGTAAGGACACCTAGAAATTGGAACTCTTGTGCATTGCTGATGAGGAAAATGGTGGAGCCACTGCAGAGAAAAGAAGAGTAGATCTTCCAAACATTAAAAATAGAATTACCATATAATCCAGAAATCCACAGAATTGAAAGTGGGCCTTGAACAGACATCTGTACACCCATAGCATTATTCACAATAGCCAAGAAGTGGAAGCAATCCAAGTGTCTGATGGATGAATGGATAAACAGAATGCAACATATACATACAATGGGATATTTTTCAGCCTTAACAAGGAATAAGATTCTGACACATGATAGAACATGGATGAACCTTGAGGACATAATGCTAAGTGAAATTAGCCAGATATAAAAGGACAAATTCTGTATGATCCCACATATAGGAGAGACCTAGAGTAGTCAAATTCTTAGAGACAGACAGTAGAATGGAGGTTACCAGGGGCTGGGGGGAG
The DNA here is from genome assembly GCF_006229205.1 of Suricata suricatta. Taxonomy (NCBI): domain Eukaryota; kingdom Metazoa; phylum Chordata; class Mammalia; order Carnivora; family Herpestidae; genus Suricata; species Suricata suricatta. Next base: position 56,592,870 of record NC_043713.1, on the reverse strand, counting down.
GCAAAATGGGGAGTCACCATTTGATGGACACAGGGTTTCAGTTTTGCAAGATGAAAAATGTTTTGAAGATGGATGGCGGTGATGGCTGTGTAATGTGAGTGAATTTAATGCCACTGAATTGTACACCTAAAAATAGTGTCAATGATAAATTTTATGTCTACGTTACCCAAATTTTTAAAAATTAAAGAATCAAATTGGGGGTGCCTGGATGACTCAGTCAGTTAAGCGCAGACTTTGGCCCAGGTCATGATCTCACCATTCACGAGTTTGAGCCCCATGTCAGGCTCTGCGCTGACAGCTCGGAGCCTGAAGTCTGCCTCAGATTCTCTGTCTCCTTCTCTTTGCTCCTCCCCCACTCATGCTCTGACTGTCTCTCAAAAATAAATGTTAAAAATTTTTTAAAAAATCAAATTGAACATGTGTACACCCTATAGACTAGCACACCAACTCCTAAGAATACATAGTAGTTACAGGGCATGGGAACCAGGAGACAGCGAGCCACGTGCACGGAAACATGGTTTTGTAATAAAAAACAACCTGGAAGCAACCAAACAACCAAAAAGACAAAGTGAAGAGATCCTGACTATGCAATAATAGAAAGCAGTAACAATGCATGAACTCCAGCTACACGCATCAGCATAGGTGACTATCAAAAGCGTATGTTAAGGGATATCATGTCACAGAAGATCGACAGGACTACTTCACCCCTTTGCTTATAAGCAAGACTAAAAAACATAATTGTTTGGGATACATACATGGTCAGCAAAATACAAAGAAAAGCAAGGAAAAAATGAACACCATTCGTGATAATGTTGAGGAAAGGGTGGGAGATAGTCAGACATGGATTTTCAAGCCCACTGGTAATGTTCTATCACCTCAGATGGGCATTCTTCTCGCTATTCTGCTTGGAACTGGGCATACATATAAAATTTACATATAAAAATGTTATAACATATAAATACACTTATGTACATATCCATGAAAATACATTGCGTTTATATATGATGTATATGCTTAAAATACATTATGTTTACATATAACATAGTTCATAATTTTTTCAAAAATCATCTGAAAAACTAAGATCAATGTTTATAACTGAGAGGCTCCAAGTCTCAAACCCTCTCAAATATTAAGAGGCAGGAAGGATTCATTCCTCTTATCCTTCATTTGCAGCCCAGGCCAGTGCCCATGGATCACAATATCAGTGGGGACCCCCAGAGACAACTACTTGGCAATCCCAGTGCGTTGGCTGCCCTATCTGGGCCCCTACACTTTCCCTGCACAGGCTTCTCACTGCCACCAGAAGAAATCACGGTGCTGGGTCGGGGGAGGAGTGACCCTCTTACCAATCCCTGCAACAAACAGAAGGAACAGAAAACAATATGTGAGTGCCCCAGCCTTTAACAAAGGGGGCAGGGAGCTAGTCACAAAACCTGACAGATAATCACACCATGATTCAAATGGGACATAGACATATTAGAGTTCATACACTCCAGCCAAAGTATCCACTCGCTAAAGGACAAAATAAAACAGAAAAAAGGAAAGTGTCAAAGACTAAAAGATAAAGAAATATGGGATTCAGCCCTAAGCAGCGGCAGGAGCCTGAATGAGAAATGGAAACCAGGTGAACTTTTTATCTCAGAATTTCCACATAAATCTTCTAGTGTGTTGAGTTGGGTAATTTGCAATAAAAATCATGCTGCAAGAGGATGAAAATACACACACACACACACACACACACACACACACACACACACTGTCCCTTAGAGAAGGAAATCAGGAGCTACAAAAGTTAAAGAGTTTGAAATCAAAAAGGAACTTCTGGAGAATATATTATTGCTTGTGTCATTGGAGGAAAATGTGAGCTAGCTGAATGGTATAATGGAAAAAGAATACCAGACAGGAAACCGGAGATCTGATAGGCAACTGCCCGCACCCAGCACACAGCAGAAAAAGTACTAATCTAACAACTCTGGGTGTGAGTCCCAACTCTGCACTTACTAGCTACATGATGGAGGGCAGGTTTGGTAGCCACTCTGACCCTCAGTTTTCTTCTCATTAAAGTAGGAATTCTCAAATGCCTAGTTCAAGATTAGACAAGCACTTGGGAGTATTTAATACCCTGTGGTACAGAAAAAATATTATGTCCCACGCCTCACTTTCCCAACTATGCGACTGCAAGAAAGAAGAAATGAGCTCTAATCTCACCAGCTCTACAATTTCATTTCTCTACTGTGGTAGGCAGAATAATTCTCCTCTTCCTCTCAGATGTCCACTTCTTTACTCCAGGGAATCTGTGACTGTCTTATGCCATATGGCAGAGGGTAATTAAGGTTCCTAATGAGCTGACCTTAAAATAGGAAAATAATCCTGAATTATCCAGGTGGGCCCAGTGTAATCAGAGGCACCTTAAATGGAAAGCGGAGTCAGGAGAGAGAATCAGAGATCTCATCCTGCCATTGCTGGATTTGAAGATAGAGGAAGATGGTTTATGCCAAGCAAGGTAGATGTGCCCAGAAGCTAAGAAGGGCAAGGAAATGGATTCTCTCTTCAAGCCTCTAGGAAGCACTGTAGCCCTGCGAAATCTTCCATTTTAGCCAGGCTAACCTTCAGACTTACGAACCGCAGTACTGTGAGGTAATGAATTTGCCAGCCACTATGTTTGGGGTAATTTGCTACTTCAGCCAGAGGAAACTGATAACACCCATCTGTAATACTGTCTGACCTGCTCTGCTTTGGACTGGACTTATATGGTACTGAGAAGGAGAGAACCATGTAAGAAAAGAAAAAGAAACGCACTTTAAAACACTAAGACACCAGTAATGTAATACATGATTATATTTATCGATCCATTTATATGCGTGTAAAATTTGCATGTGAATATATACATATATGTGGAGATTTATTTATTAACAAGAAAGAATGTGACCACAGGAGTGGGGGAGGGGAGAGACAGAGACAGCGACAGAGAGAGAATCTTAAGTAGGTTCCACACTCGGCATAGAGCCCAGGACTTGGGGCTCAATCCCACAACCCTGGGACCATGAGCTGAGCTGAGCTGAAATCAAGAGTCGGACACTCAACCGAGCTACATACGCACCCCGGATATATTTTTAAAAGTCTGTTTAAATTTGACTAAACTGCTAGAATGGTGTTCTGTCCTAAAAAACAGGAAGACATCACTGAATCAAGATTAGAATATCTGCTCTACCTTCTCTACCCTGGGCTTTTCCAGCTCTGGGCTCCACCAGAAGCAGTTCAAGTAACTCATTCAAATCTCCCAGGTGGTTTTAAGCTCATAAGATGATGTACTTGATTGTGAGAAGTAGAAAAATAATACAAATAATTTTTTTTATCAACCGCAGAGGAAATGTCTCAGGCATACAGGTGAATGAGTTGCACATGTATCTTGAAAATCCACTGCATTATTGCTGTTATTCTTGCTCCCTGCAAAGTCAAGGTTTTGTGAGCTTTGCTAAGGGAAAGTGCATATATTCTTGGCTCCTTGAGTGTGTTATTATTTGCTCCACATTTTCTGTTTGAAAAATAAGGAATTCAGAAATACTAAATATAAATAAGTATAGATATTTGGGATTTGCTTTAAAATACTCAAAATAAAGGGGGTGCTTGGGTGGCTCAGCTGGTTAAGTATCTGACTTCAGGTCAGGTCATGATCTCATGGTTCGTTGTCTCGAGCCCTGAGTTGGGCTCTGTGCTGACAGCTCAGAGCCTGGAGCTTGCTTCAGATTCTCTGTCTCCCTCTTTCTCTGTCCCTTACCTTCACACTGTATCTCTATCTCAAAAATAAGTAAACATTAAAAAAAAATTAATAAACTACTCAATATAAAGCAAGGGAGGATAAAATGAAAGAAGGAATAGACAAAACAAGACAAGCAAAATGTCGGTAATGGTTGAAACTGGGTGAGGACTATTTGGAGGCTCATTATATCTTTCTCTCAAATGCTGTCTATGTTTGAAACTCTCCATAATTAAAGACAATTTTAAATCAGGTATGCTTCCTATCTGCCAATACACTCTTACCAATCTGGGGCTGTGTGTCCCATTGAGAAGTGGCTTTTTGCTGCTCTAGGAGACCAGGCATGGTCCAGTAACACAGCAGTTTCCTGCACTAGGAGAGCCTCTAAGGTGGGCTGCAGCTCCTGGAGGCCAGGCTGAAGTGGGAGAAATGAAAGCAGCTGGAATGGGGACAGGAGTCGAGGGAAGGAGGCACTTCTTGACGACACAGCTTTACCAGTGTACAGCAGCTTTTGCTGAGATCTAAGCCTATCTGACACGGTGTGGCTGAGCCCTGGGAACATGGGCCCGGGCTTCCAGCTGCCTCTAGCCAGCTTGTTCCAAGAGCCATTTAACTTTCCATTAACTTGATTTGATGAGCCCCTGGATGGCCACCAAGTGCACTGAGAAATAAACTCCTGAATAGCAAGCACATCGAAATTTACTGCATCCATTAACTGATATGTGAGTCTGTACTGCTTGGCACAAAAGCAAATCATTGCTGTTTTTTCTGATTTCCCCTCATGTCCCCCTGCTTTGTGTGTGCATTTAGTTGACACCCCTCATCTCTCATAGTTTTCTATTTAGCTGTTATTCCATTTACTTTTCCCATCCCATGATTTTTTCCCCTATAATCTTTTATTTAGTTACGCTGTTGCTATCACGTCCATATAATGTTTGCAGACTTGATCAACACTTCAAGGCAAGAATCCTACAACCCACAAGCCAGCCACTCATCCCACTTCAAAAGGTTCACAAAACCAAGTGTCTTCATGCATAAGGCCAGAGCAGTTGACTGGGACTCAAGAGACATCCTGACCATGTCACTTAGTCATTCTGGGCCCTAGCCCTCCTGTGCAGAAGGAGAGAGTCTGGGGTGCTTAATGAAGAGAACACTGCATCTATGGGGAGAAGACATAGAAGCACAAGAGCCATCGTGATGCGGTTTTCAATTCCATTCACCAAACTGTCCCAGGTGTCACCCTGGTCCCATGGATACAATAACGAAGACCACAGTCTCAGCCTGAGGAAACTTATAGCCCAGCAGTAGTGTGGCTTTTTAAATTAATGATCTAAGATGAAGTTCTTGAATCTCCTTGGGCTTCGGGGCATCTGTCCAATGGATGATAAAACAATCAAACAGCTTGCTGCAAGAGCTATCAAGTGCAAATAAAACCAAAGCATGAATGAAGCACTAGCCCGAAATGGCCACTACCTTATTTCTCAAGGACTTCTCATGCCTGAGCAGACTGCTGCTTCCCTGAATGCAAATGCATAAGAGAACACTAAAGATTGGACTGTGGTTAGTGGAAGAACCACCTTGATAAAGAGAAGTGAGTGAAAGGGTAACATACAACTGTTTCTTTCCTAACTAACAGTGAAGACAGTTTTGCTTCCAAACTCGCTCAGCAGCATGGGCTCTAGGAGACATTAACATGTTTCCCAATGTGTTTCCAACAGTCTTAGAACTCTGAGAAAGGAAATGTTGCTTTCGCCTCTTTACAATCATAGATATTTGCAGCAACTCTACATATGGCCCTTAAACATGCACACAGACCTCCCTCCCTCTGACAGAGGCCTGGGGTCCGACCGTGCTATTTCATCAAGGTGATGCTCTCCCTGACCCCGTCAGTTTCTGAATTACTCTGGCCTCTCTGAATAAAAGACAGAGATGCCGATGTTGGTCTCTGGAAAATGTATCTTAATAACATGGAGAAAACATCCCATCTAGGATAAAATGTCTTATAACTACCATAGATACACACAGGGATTTCTAAGGGAAAGTCATTCATGCTCCTGGCTGAACACCTTTCTGCCGCTGCCCCTCCCCCCACTGCGAACAGGCACATGCACACACCCCAATCCTGCAGGGGGGTGGGGGTAAACGGATGCGTGCTTCCTGCTGCAGCAGTCCCTGCTTGCCCCTTACTGGTGTCCCAACACTTTATGTTTATTTATTTTTGAGAGAGCATGTGTGAGCGGGGGAGCGGGGAGAGAGACAGGGGAACAGAGGACCAAAATGGGCTCTGCTCTGACAGCAGCGAGCCGTATGCAGGGCTTGAACTCGCCTGCCATGATATCATGACCTGAGCCAGGTAGGGCACTCAATTGGGTGAACCACCCAGGTGCCCCCAGGGTACATTTTTTGGATGAACATATAACATCCACTGAAATTCACCATTTCCAGACTTTAAGAATGTCTTCTTCGAGCTAAGTGGGCCCTCACTTTAATACAGTATCTGCTACTCAAGGTTCTTCATGTGGTTTCTCACTCCGACAGGCCTGGCTAGCTGCAGTGTAACAGCTGCTACAGAGCCATTCAGGGTAGAAGTCAGCCACAGAGGACTCTGTGAGTCCCCTTCTGACAGCCAAAGCATCGTGTTCTATCTTATATGCAGAACAGGTAGGTCTAACCAGATTTTAAAAGGCAATTTTTGGGCAAACTGTGGATTGTGTGGAAGGATAGGAGGGGAATCTCAAAAGAAAGAGCTCTGCTTCCTATTCTGAAAGCAAAAGAAATGCCTTGTCTTTGTTCTCTGCAAATCATATGAGGTCAACAAGACCTTCACAATCTTCCCCAACGTCATGTTCTAATTATTTGTGTTTACTGGCCAACGTTTCTCAAAATATTAAAGACCACCACCTCAAAAAAATCATGCTTAAACCCACAAGGATCCACATTAAGAATACAAAAGAACTATAAAAACTAATTTTGCAAGAGAAGACAAAATATTGCCTTCCTTGCTCTTTCTGGGAGTTTCCTACTATATGTAAACTGGGGACAAAAATACATCTGTGATACCTATAAATACAAAGACATTATTAGTGCATAGAAAAACTTAACTAGAATGACAACACTGCCTTACAGCAGGTAGTGCATAAAACTATCTTTTAGAAACTGAACTAGGGGCATTTGGGTGGCTCAGTCCGTTAAGGGTCTGACTTCAGCTAGGGTCATGATCTCATGGTTTGTGAGTTTGAGCCCCACACTACGGTCTGTGCTGACAGCTCAGAGCCTGGAGCCTGTTTCAGTTTCTGTGTCTCCCTCTCTCTGCCCCTCCTGGCTCTCTCTCTCTCTCTCTTTCAAAAATAAACATTAAAAATAAAATTTAAAAAAAGAAACTAAACTCAGAGTGGAGACAGAAAATGGGCTCCCAAGCTTCTCAATCAGAAGGCTGCCGGAGAGAATGGAGTCCTTTAGTATGGAAATGAGAGACCAGCCAAGACATATTTGGAGGGAAATATCATTAGCCATGACATCACTGACTAAATTGTTACTTCTTGAATAGTACTGAAAGAGAAATAAGAAAAGTGAGAACTGTGAGAATTTTTTAGACTGGATGCACTCCAGTAAGAGTTACATGATGGCTGCCTCAGAGAGCCTGTGTTTAGTGGATACCGATTTTAACTTCTAAAGGCTCTGACTGGAGTCTTTTGCTCTAGGTCTGTGTACCTTCATATGGGCCTGAAAGACAATGCCAACCGACTGGACCCAGACAGCAGGCAAATATACCTTGAACCAGGCAGGCTGCACCATTACACTCAAGTGATCCTAACCATAAGAAATGATTCGGAAAGCGTACTAATATCCCAAAGGGATTTACATCGAGACTCCTCATAATAAAGCAATAACAAGGAAATCTTAAAAGAAACCAGAGGAAGAAGTCAGATTACTGACAGAGAATAACAATAGGCTAACAGCTACTGACAGACACCCCAAAATAAATACCAAAAACAGATACCAAAAAATAATGGAATTTTACCTTCAGAAGTACTAAGACGTGATCAACTCTTAACCTAAAATTCTCTACCAAATTATTATTTCAGAGTAGAGACAAAATAATTCCTTTTTTTTATTTTTTAGAATTACAAAGGCTTCTTTTAGAAATGATCTACTACTCACACTTGCTGAAATAACACTAAAAAAATGAGTTCTAGCAAGAGGGAAACAGAACCCGGAAAGAAACTCAAGGTGGTAAATGTAGATCTAAACGGTGAATCAACATCAGTACTTACAATTAAAAGAAAAACAAATGGAAGCTTAAGACTAGGGGTGGAGGGTAGGGAGGGTGACCCTAAATGTCAGCAAGTCACAATGTCAGAAGGAAATGCTCTCGTTTAGGAGAACAGTAAATGCACAGTAAGAATATAGGGGCAACTGGGTGGCTCAGTCGGTTGAGTGTCTGACTTCACCTCAGGTCATGAGCTCACAGTTCGTGAGTTCAAACCCTTCTGAAGGCATTAAGGGCTGTTTTCCTCCTCCATGTGTCATGGGACTCAAATCCGATCAATTTCTTCAGCGCTTAGAGGATGACGAAGTGTATTCAAATTTATGAGACACCCCCCAGCCCAGCTGCCCTTGAGTTAGGCACCTGCTTGGTGTCTTCATGGGTTTCTGCTCAGTTCACCTGCTGTCAATTCAGTTCTGAAGACAGCTCCCCCGACAGCCAGCTCAGGCCGCCAGGGCCGTGGCATCTGCCTCACGCCATGCCATCTAATCCACCAGTCGTCGTCTTTTTTTTTTTAATTTTATTTATTTATGTTGAGGGAGAAGGGGCAGAGAGAGGGGGAGGAGAGAGAGAATCCCAAGCAGGCTCCTTGCTGTCAGCACAGAGCCTGACACGGGGCTCAAACCCACGAACCGTGAGATCATGACCTAAGCCAAAGTCAGATGCTTAACCGACTGGGCCACCCAGGGCCCCTAAACCAGCTGGTCTTTAAATACAGGCAGAAGTAACATGACCATAGGCCACTTCTTATTACTTTCTTGAAACATAACCTTAAAACTCATTAACTTTAAACTTCCCTGTCTGTTTAAATTCTTTACTACTAAATGTCAAAACAGAGCCTAGTGCAAGAACTAAACAAAACTCTATAATGAATGCCAACTACCTTACTAAGCTTACTTTGTCTGTTTGTTGTTTTTAAGAAGAAGGTAAAGGAGAAACCTTTGTGTGAATGGCTGGCCTCCCAGGACTTTTCTACTTCACAGGAGAGAATATGAAGGGCAGTGTTCAGTACAGGTTACGGGACTTTTCTAAAAAGGCGCTACAACAAAGTCTTCCTTAGTCTTACAGGAATGTTTTAAAATCCCTTCATGTTTTCTTAGGTACCTAACTCAAGTGGAAAGTAATTTGGGCATGAGACATAATAGGGCTTATCCAGGGGAATTAAAAAATATATTTTAATATATATTATTATATTTATTAGCATTTTAACATCTCTGAACTCAGGTCGCATGCTTTGATCCACAGTATGTCCTAATTCAATTGGCAGCCTGTTTTATTTGCTCTTAATATTATATGTTTTCATCGATGACAGCGGCATGTGGTTAGTCAATGGAAATGGCTATTCCCAGACTGATTCTGTGACATAGGATTAAAAAATGAGATGCACCCCATTTTTTCTCTTCTTTATTTCTTTGTACATGTACATTTAAGGCATGTACACAGCCTTAAAATGTAATAGTGGGCATTTTTTGACATTTCACACAGAAGCCCCCGCTTCTCTTCCAGAAAGGGAAAGGCATTTTGATTTAAAAAAAAAAAAAAAGTACTTGCTCTGTCCCTTATAAAGTCAATGTTACCCTCTCATCATTCAGTTCCAGGGGCTCCACCGGCATCTTCCCTCTGCCTGAAGCAGAGAGAGGTCCCCGTGGCTAGCAATCCACCCTTCACCTCTTCCCTCCACCTCCTGCCAGTGTGTTCCAACACCACCCAGGGCAGGTGAATATTACGAAATCTCAGCACTGAAGTGGCTTGGTTTCAGAGGCCCAAGCGAGGCACAGAGGCTGTTGGAGGCTGGCAGGAGGAAGGGACAGACTGACATGGAGACACAGACACATTCTAATGAGGGCTGCAGTCCCACCGCTGCCCTGTAGAGACAGAGCCACACGTGATCGGCACAATCTGAGGCACTCAAAAGGTGTGCTCTCTAAGTGAGTGTAAGGGGAAGATGGCAGAAGAGGGGGAAAGCTCAGGGGTGGTGAAGAGTGAGAATTTGCAGGCTAAAATAAACTGCAGACGGACTCTCCCCACTGTCACATGCATGCTAGAATCTGGCCTCCAACTTGTTTTAGGAAAACAGTAATTAGTGGACAGGAAGCCACACAGTCACTGCCCTTTACAACTTCTGCAGTCACAAACATAGAGAGCACGACACTGTGAGTCCTCGCTAGAACAATTACAGCTGTAGCTCCACTGTCTGGGGTTACAGACAGTTTGATGGAAAAGAGGTCGCTCCAAGGCCTCATCTTCCCCAAATGCCTCTTCTAGAAAGCTCTTATTTCACCTTCTTAACCTAACAACCCCACAGCACCTCTCCTGTGTGGGAAATAATTAGATATGATTATGGATGCTTCAGACACACCATATCTCATGGTAGTGATCACAGCAGATCTAAAAATCACCCAGGAAATTTAAAAAACCACGGGATGCCCAGGTCTCACCTCCGGAGGTGGTGATGTAACTGGCCTGGGTGTCACCTGGGCATCAGGATTCTTAAAAGCTCCTCAAGGATTCTGCTGTGCGGCCAGGGAGAGGCATCACAAGGTGGGGAGGAGGAGGTAAAGAGTTCGCCTCTGCACGCGCGCGCGCACACACACACACACACACACACACACACACAAGGGTGAGGTCCGTTTCACTACCTAATGAAAGTGGGTGGTGCAAGGTGCACCTTGTCAGAACCTGCCCTGAGCACCACTGCTCTCTAATCCTTCTGCAAAGAAAAGACCCACATGTCTACACAATCATGTCAAAGGGCACCTCCGAGGAGGTCATGCAAGCAGTAGAGAGCAAAGGCAGGTCTACAGCGCCCACCTCTGACTCACCTCTTCAGAGTTAGAAAACACAGGCCAGCCAGCCCTCCAGAAACCAGAGGAGTTAACCAAGCTCTGGACTTGCAGGACTTGAAGCCACATACAGTAAGAAGAGGGATAAGAGAGATTTCCTATGGTGTTAGAACAAAACTTGTATAGTCGCTTCACACTCTTGCCAAACAAATCCTTCTTTCATAACATTTATTTATTTATTTATTTATTTTTTATTACTGAGATCGAAACAGAGCATGAGTGGGGGAGGGGCCAAGAGAGAGGGAGACACAGAATCTGAAGCAGGCTCCAGACTCTGACTTGTCAGCACAGAGCCCAATGTGGGGTCGAATGCAGGAACCGTGATATCATGACCTGAGTGGAAGTCGGCTGTTTAACCAACTGAGCCACCCAGGCGCCCCCAAATCCTTCTTCTAGAGGAAAGAACCTGACACTGTGGTAATGGCCAAATGTATCCACATCACTATTGTTCACTGGGGTCAGTGAGAACCCTTCCTCTGAAGCTCCCAGGGCGGTGGGGGCGGAAGGGAGGTTGAAAGGAGAAGTGTATTGCTTAGTGTTTCATTTGCTTATCTCTCTCTGTAGTGCTCCACTAGGGAAAATTTTGGCCCCCCTCCCAAGGACATTTGGCAATGCCCGACCTTGTCACAAATGGGGGAAGGGCTGTTCCTTGCATATAGTAGAGAGAGGCCAGGAATGTTGTGAATCATCTTGCAATGCACAGGCCAGTGCCCCACTACAAAGAATTATCCAATCTAGGAGGTTCATAGTACTGAGGCTTAAGAAACCCAAGTGATTTCAATGTGTGGGGTGTCCAGGATGGTTATGTGACATCTGGGCCGCCTCACTTAGGTGACCCCATGAGTAACCTTGTTTAAAAATAAATCCAAACCCAAACCAAAAATGTTATACAAGAGAACCCTGGGAAATAAACATGAAACTCCCAGTGTTGCTTCAAATCTGAGAAGCAAAGAATGGCCTGGCCCAGCCCCCACATGGGGTGGGTTAGCCAGTGGGAAAACTGCCTTCACATGACACAAGAAAACCTTCCACAATGAGGAGTTTAAAGCTCTTGGTCATCAAAAGTGTTTTAAAACACACACATTAGACCAAAACAGAAAGCTGCTGTTGCATAAAATTACATCTTTAAATCCTACTTTTCTTAGGAGCCCCTTCACATCCCGACTCTCTATGTGGTCACTGAACTGACTGCGGAGAAATGCCTGGTGCTCTGACGTCCCACCGCTGGTTTCCCTGAACTGCCCTCCTGCTCACTCCACACCTCTGGCCAGAGAGATGAAGCCACGTGTGACGGGAGGACAGCTGACAAGGGTCTACTCCAACTCTTCAGAATTAAGTAGATGGGGCGCCTGGGTTGCTCAGTCAGTTATAGCCTCTGACTGTTGATTTCAGCTCAAGCCATGATCTCATGGTCATGGGACGGAGCCCCACATCAGGCTACTCACTGGGCGTGAAGCCTGCTGAGGACTTTCTCTCTCTCCCTCTGTCTCTCTCCCCCTCTCATTCTCTATCTCTCTTTTCTCTAAAAAGAGAGAGAGAGAGAGAGAGAGAAAGGAACAAACATAAATATGCAAATAAAAACACACACTGCTTTGCCTGGGCGATCAGCTTGCATCTGCATCCAAAAGCAAACGCGAATGCTAACCGCCCAATGAACGCATCCCACATTTTCTACATTCCCTTGTTCCAGTACAATTACTGTGGGTCATGAGAACGAACACCTGTGATCCTGGGGGGAAAATGAGAACCCAACCATCCCAAATGAATGTTCTTTCAGTCAAAGGATTAACCAACCCGCACAAATAAACCATGAGGAAAAGTGCCCTGGGAACGGTTAGGGTCTCTCCTTTTCTCTGAGGCTCATCCATACATCAGAAATTCAAACACTGCTTGATCAATTGCTCAACAACAAGACATCCGGTATGCTTGTGTAACAGTACGGATGTATACCTTGATGTCTTTGCAATGCTGAGTGATTTTTGATTCCTAGGGGGAAAAGGAAAACTGCTTATCTAGCTCATAATCATACCACTCAACATATGATGACTCTCACTTGAGTCAGAGAAATACCCAGAAAGTACACTCAGGAAATAGATAATACCATGCAGTATTTCTAAGCATTTCTATTTCTCTGACTCTGCATTTGAAGACAAGTTACCTAAATTGTATCCCATCAATGACATGGCTCCTCGCATATAAATCTGACAGACTGAAGTATCAAATGTAAAATGAAAAGAGAAGTATTTTTCATTTAGTCCCATAACACACTTGATGCATTTAACACACTAGTGAAGTCGAGGACAGAAATATGTACTCTGTCTATATTTTCATTACTTTTAAAGACAAGCACTGTGGACACAGTGTGTATTTCACTGCAATTCACAAGTTCCAGCCTACTGCTCACACAGCAGTGGGCAACAAGTTTCAGCGGTACACCCTGCATTATATATATATATTTAAATGTTTTTTAAATGTATTTTTGAGAGACAGCGCAAGCAGGGGAGGGTCAGAGAGAGAGGGAGACACAGAATCTGAAGCAGGCTCCAGGCTCTGAGCTAGCTGTCAGCACAGAGCCTGACGCAGACTCGAACCCACAAATCATGAGATCATGACCTGAGCCGAAGCTGGACACTTAACCAACTGAGCCACCCAGGCGCCCACACCCCACATTATAAAAGATTCCTGTCTGCCAAGAAAGGTTGTATGGAGGGAAGAGGAGAAACGGCTGGGTCTCAGACCTCTGGGGGAAGGGAATGTGGCCCGCAAACCAAAGGCTGCTCACACAGACAGCATCACTGCTCCTGACATGGCCATCCCAAAGAGGCCATCCTCTGCCTGAAAGACCATCTGAGCGTGCCCACAGCGCCTGCGGGTGGCACGCGCAAGAACAGTTACGGAGGAGCCCACCCAGCTCCCAGGGAGCAGCTGGGTGTGGAAGGACCCCAGCAGCGGACACCCTGAGCCTGTCTGAGTACACAGGAAGCTGCCCAGCAGAAGCAGTTCTCCTTATCACTAACCAAACAGGCTGATTTCATGACCCACACATAGTCACTGTCAAAATACTTGACCTAGAGTGGAATTACTGGTTTGTATTAACTGTCCTGATGTAATCATTTACAGAATCAGAAACCCCTCACCCGAGATCTGCAAATATGGTGTGGCTCTTTCTCAAGGAGGAATAAAGATGATGAAACTTTCACTCGTTCAACAAATATTTACTGAATGATAAGGGCTGGGATGTGCAGACACATGCAGGTAATCCCGTAAGGCAGAGATGCAGGTGGTCCGAAATGCCACTGAAGGATCCAACGAGACTCTCAAACTGCTAGTTGGAGCAGACATTGTACCAGGAAGGGCACTTTCAAGATCTATACTGCTACGTAATCAGGGCTGTATTAGCAGAGATCAGTGGGACAGAACAGAGAACCCAGAAACAGGCCTACACAGATATGTCCAACTGAGTTTTGGCCAAGTTTTGGTAATTTAGTGGAGGAAAAATAACCTTTTCAACAAATGGTGCTGGTCAATGAGACATAGTAGGCACAAAAAATGAACTTGACCGAAGGAAGTCTCTTGCCATATCCAAAGTGAATTCAAAAGGAGGCCATGGATTTAAACTTAAATGTAAAACATAAAACCATAAAACATTTCAAAAACTAGGAGAAAATATTCAGAATCTAGGGCTAATTAAAGAGCATTTAGAATTGGTACCATAAAAGGAAATATTTATAAATTGAACATCATCAAAATTTAAAACGTATGCCAGGAGGGAGAAAGACCACACTGAATGGATAAAAGGCTTGGAGTGTAAGAGAATATTTGCAAAGCACATCTAGAATATAGAACAAACTCTGAAAATTCAACAATAGTTTTTAAAAAAGTAAAACAAACGAGCAATCCAATTAGAAAATGGGCAAAAAGACATAGACTTTTCACCAAAGAGGAAATACAGATGGCAAAGGTCACATAAAACTATGCCCAACATCATTAGCCATTAGGGAAATGAGCATTAAAACCACAAGGAGGGGTGCCTGGCAGGCCCAGTCAGAAGACTGTGGGAGTCCTGATCTCAGGATTGTAAATTTGAGCCCCACATCGGGTGTAGAGATTACTTAAAAATAAAATCTTAAAAAAATAATAATAAAATAAAACCAGCATGAGAGATCACCTATCAGAATGACTAACGGAAAAAACAGTGACAACACCAAATGCTAGTGAGGATTGACGAGAATCCGGACCACACATTGATTGCTGGTGGCAGTGTTAAATGGTACAGCCCCTCTTGGAAAACAGTCTGGCACTTTCTTAAGAGAACTAAATATGCGGGGCAGCTGCGGGGGGCTCCATCGATTAATTCTCTTACTTCTCAGCTCATGATCTCACATTTCATGAGTTTGAGTCACGAATCAGGCTCTCTCTACTGTCAGCACAGAGCCTGCTTCCGATCCTCTGCCTCCCTCTCTCTGCCCCTCCCCCCACTCTCACATGTTCTCTCTCTGAAAAATAAACATTAAAAAAAAAAGCAACTGAAATATGCAACTACAGGAAATAAGCCCCCCTGGGCATTTATTCCAGAGAAATGAAGACTTATGTTCCCACAAAACCCTCACACAAATGTTCACGACAACATTATTCCCAAAGCCCTAAATTAGAAACAACCCGGATGTCCTGCGTCTAGCGAATGGGAGAATGCCTCAACACCGTGGTGCGGGCACACGTGCGGGCACACCTTGGGACACCAGCAGACAGTAACACGGCACCAACGAAGGACATGCGCAACAACCTGGATGAACCTCTGGAGAACGCTGCGGAGTGAGGAAAGCCAGTCCCTAAAGGTTACCCGCCGAATGATTCCATTTATGTAAGTCTTGAAATGATGAAATTATGGAAAGGGAAAACAGCAGCTGCCAGGGATGAGGGATGGGGGTGGGGACAGAAGGGGAAGTGGGCGTGGCCCTAAGAGGTCAGCGTGAGGAATCCTTGTGATGGAACTGTAACATAGCTTGACTGAATCAGATCTCTATCCTGGTTACGACACCAAACTAGACTTTACCACTGGAGGAAACTGGGTAAAGGGCACACGGGACATCCCCCCCCGCCCCCCGTATTATTTCTTACAACTGCATGTGAATCTACAAGTCTCAAAACTAAAAGTTTAATTAAAAAAAAATACTATACTGGGACACCTGGGTGGCTCAATTGGTTAAGCATCTGACTTTGGCTCAGGTCATGGTCTCATGGCTAGTGGGTTCGCGCCCCACATCGGGTTCTGTGCTGACAGCTCGGAGCCTGGAGCCTGCTTTAGATTCTGCCTCTCCTCTCCCTGTCCCTCCCCCACGCACACTCTGCCTCTCTCTCTCTCTCTCTCTCTCTCTCTCTCTCTCTCTCTCTCTCTCTCTCTCAAAAATAAATAAATATTAAAAAATTTTACAAAATACTATAAATACTAAGACCTATATGGCGTATGTTTCCAATTCCATATGAATAACGAGCTCTATCCCTTGGACGTTAGCATAATGAAAACTTTCTCCTTCTGCTTTTCAAACTGTTTCCAGCAACCATGTAATGGTTTGACCCTATGAGAATGTTCAGAGGTCAGAAGTGTTGCAGGAGGCTTCAAGGAGGAAGTGGCATTTATCGAAGACTCTTAAAGATCGGCAGCATTTCTACAGGTAGAAGAGGCATCTTGGCAGAGTCCTGGGGTAAGAACGGCAGGCACCACCAAGCTGGATGGGAGGGGGAGGGGCCTGGGGGCTACCACGGGAGCAAGTGGTAGGGCAGGTTGGGAGACATGCCCTTACTCTCTTCATAGATGATTTCTGTTCACCTTCTTCCTATAATTTTCCCAGTAGAGATGAAAGCAGCAGCTTAATAAATACTTCTAAAAGTAGAAATTAATTTTATACAGAAGCATTAATGGGTCAAATACACAGGTGCCTTTCCTCACCAACCCATCAGAGCAGGTTCTCCTGAAGACCCAGGTCAAGCTGGCCCCACAGCGCTCACCTCCCACTCTGACCTGGGAAGCTGCCTCTCCCTTCTGGGCCTGCAGAGAAGAGAGGAGCAGGTCTAGAGCTGAGGTCTGGAGGGGAAAAGGAGCGGAAGAGAGGTGTTGGGAGACCTGGGGTAGGTGCCATCCATAACCCCCCCAGACCTCGGTTTCCTCATGTAGGTGACAGGATGGTTGGCTCACTCATCTCGGGGATTCTTCTGGCTCCAACACTCAGTAGGCCTGAGGTCCCCAGGCCTAGGTCTGGCCATGCGCGCCTGCACATCTGATCCTAAGAGAGCCGTCAAATTCAGTCACTCCTTGCAACGCCCTTTCCTTTGTCTCACCACCATTTTTTTTCCTCCACCATACTAGCCACACAATGTGGAA
Organism: Suricata suricatta; assembly: GCF_006229205.1. Lineage (NCBI taxonomy): Eukaryota > Metazoa > Chordata > Mammalia > Carnivora > Herpestidae > Suricata > Suricata suricatta. The sequence goes on along the minus strand of NC_043713.1, from coordinate 56,575,624 downwards.
GTAACACAGTCCTTTGACAGTAAAACTTAACATAGTAACTTAACCTAAGAAATGAAAGCATTTCAAAAACTCAAACCTGGGCAAGCCCCATCCCCCTGCCAGAGCCCTCACCACTGCCCACCAGCAAGGAGCAGCAGCAAATGAGCCGCCCCATGCATTGCATGAGGCCTGCCAAGGCCCAAGCAACACCACGCCCAAGGGAGAGAGCACGAGGACCACTGTGCAGTGGGTCCTTCTAGAAAACCTTAAGATGATTCCTTCTTAATTTTGACAAGAAATGGCTCCAAGTGACCATGAGTGACCAGAATCGACTGTAATGGGCTCTCCCTCTGCCTTTCCAGCAAATGCGTGAAATCAGCCATTAGTACTATTTATAATGGTTTAACTGAACACGCACACCCTCTTTCTTCCCAGACACCAACACGGTTCCATTTACAGCTTAAGCACTCACAATTATTTATGCCAAATCTTCCTGCAGCTGCTGCCCTGTTCCTAATCTTCCCCAGCCTCTGAACTCAGGATTCCCTGGCCCGGTGTTTATTCCCTTGGTTGACGTGGCTCTATTCTACTCCCATACCTGCCTCCTGGTCTCATCAGAACATGCAAAAGACCATGTCCCTCCAGAGTCCTGTGCAGACACTGCATGGGTGTGCGTGCATGCGTACGTACACACACACACACACACACACACACACACACACACACACACACACCAGACTCTACTCGTGTTTCAGTGTTTGGGAAGAAGACTTAACCAGACACCCTGATTCTTCCCGCTCCCACCACCATCCCATTTCACCACATTACTAACTTAGCAGGCCAGCTCCTGGGATCTCATTCAGGGCACTGCAGTTCTCCCTGCCTCCTAGTCTCTAGTTAGAGTCCCCCTGGCCCTCCTAATTCATGAAACCAGAGAATGGAAACAGATGCTATTTATTCCTTCTGAGGTATCTTGGGGACCCTGCCGAGCGAGCACACAGAGTACCTGCCTGTGCCCTGCACACCCTGCACTGCCGTCCGCCACTGACAGGGCCAGGATCGAGGCCCTGACTGACTCCCACAGCAACTGCCAACAACCTGGTCAGTGTCTAAGGAGAGGCCCTGGAGTGGGGACTCTGCCCAAAGATGCTTTACACTGGCTCATTTAAGCTGATCTCTTTCTTATAAGGAAGACCATAAAGTCTGGAAACACAGATGATGTCTTATTAAACTATAGTGTAGTCTTATTAAACTATAGTGTAATAGCAATAAAAATTTACCATGTTTGTACACCTCTGTTTCCAGACTTTCCAGCTGCCTGATAGTTTGAATGTACTGACACAGAGAGAAAACTCCTCACCCACTAGTTGAGAAAAAAGCAGAAAAATGGACTGAGTCTGTTCAGGCTGCTATAACACAAATACTATGGACTGGGTGGCTTAAAGAACAAATCTTTATCTCTGATTCAATTCTGATGGCTAGGTCACCTAAGATCATGGTGCTGGTATAATAGGAAAGGATAGGATAAAATAGGCAGAAGAGACAGATTAGGATGCAAGGTCCCTGGGTGGGGAAAAACACATATTTTAGAACAATGCTGGAAGCTTCTGACCACAGCAAAGCCCCTCAGGTGTAAGCTTCCTCTTAAGAATGTAACAGACATCACCTACCTCCCACCCCCATCAGGTTCCCCTCAGTAATTTGACTGAAGACCTAAAATAACAGGTAGACAATGAAATGTATGACCCACAAGGAATGGCATTGCCATAGACCATCCCTCCTGCAATAGGAACGAACCAATCAGGAATGGACAACCCAGCACCTGGAGCTATCAAGCCCAAAAGGGTAGAACCTCAGCAGGAACAAGGAGGAAACTGGGGGGTGACCAGAACCTTATAAAACAAAGTCCCTTGCCTGTAATCCATGAGCATTCACTTTTGAATGTCCCCTCTCTGTAAAGAGAGCTTTCCTACTGTTCTTCCTTTCTAATCTTATACTCTAATAAACTTTTGCCTGCTGCTCATTTTGTGTCTACCTCTTCATTCTTTGAAGTGGAGAGACAAGGAACCCAGGGTATCTGAGGTAAAGAAATACTACAACACTGGCAGATTGGGGTCTAGTGACAACCCACTTCCTGGTTCACAGACGGCCATCTTCTCACAGTGTCCTCAAGTTGTAGAAGGGGCAAGGAAACTCTGGGGTCTCTTTGATAAGGGTACTAATCCCACCTTCATAATCCAATCACCTCCCAAAGGATCCAGTTCCCCATTCCATCTCAGGGGAATTAGAATTTAACATATGAATTGGCAGGGCGGTGGGGACAAAAACATTCAGTCCCTGTCAGATACCTACAGAGAATACAGTAAGTAGAAGCCATGAGGTAGCCAAATCCATGAGGAAAAAAAAAAAAAAGAAAGAAAGAAAGAAAAACCAGGGCAAAAGGGAACTGGTGAATAGCAAGGTGGAAGGAAATGAACCAAGAGGCGGGGACAAAAGTGCTGAGTCATTAAATCATGAGCTGGAAGACCACTGGGGTTACTTGTGGCACTTGAGAGCTGCTACTGGAAAGCTTCCACTGAACCCGGAAGGGTCACATATGGCAAAATAGCACAGTGAACTATCTCAGATCCCTCCCCCCCAAAACAGGTAGAAATGCTAAAGAAAACATAAAAAGCAGAAACTTATGTACAGTTGACTCACATAGACACAAAAGGAAAATTCCCTAGTGTCAGAAATGCATAAGGGATTAGGGGGTGGAGAGCAGGAGGGAATGATGGGAGTTATTACACTCAGAAAAAGCCCTCAAAGCCATGGATATGAGAGGATTCTTCAATTAATGCACCAGACAACCCACTGAAGAGATGCACACCACTGAAAGTAAACTAAAAATCAGTGAGGGAGAGAGTAATAAGCTTCTGCTCAGGACACTGGTTGGTGGGGAAGGAAACCTCCTTTAAGTATAAAAATATTTAGTCCTGTGCCACATGCAAGTCTGATATCCATTTGACACAATCCATTTGGCACACAAGTTCACAAGCCCAAAATTAACAATTATATTTGGACCAGTAATACTACTGAGCCAACTGGAAAAGAACAACACAAAATCTTACTCGGATAACATTTCAACAAACTTCAGGAAATTCTCACTAAGAAGAGTTCATAAAAAAAAAAAAATCCACTTTAAAGACAGACAGCAGATCCAACAAACACAGGGATTAGTAACACCAAGAACTCAAGATAACAGAAGAAACTGAAAGAGGCGATGACGTTAAAATGTTCCAAATTTTAAAGAAGAAATAATAGAAGATGAGGAAAAATGAAAGTTATGAAACAGAACAAGCAAAACTTTAAAAATGCTAATAATGAAAAGTAAACTCACCAAAATGAAAACTTAGTAGATGATGGGACACATGGATGGGTCAGTCCGTTAAGCATCTGACTTTGGCTCAAGTCATGATTTCACAGTTGGTGAGTTTGAGCCCTGAGTCTTGCTCTGTGCTGACAGCTTGGAGCCTGTAGCCTGCTGCAGATTCTGTGTCTTCCCCCTCTCTCTGCCCCTCCCCAACTCGTGCTCGGTCTCTGTCTCTCAAAAATGAATAAACAACGTTAAAAAAATTTTTTTTAAACCTTAGTGGATGACTAAAACAGTAATTATTTTGTAAAGAAGATAATTTATAACTTGACAAGAAATGAAAAAATTATTCAAAATATAGCACAAAGAGGTAGGAAGATTTTAAAAAACAAACAAGGACAGTTAGCCAAAATGCAGGATAGAATAAGAATGATCAACAAAAGTTCCCACATGCGACTAACAGGAATTCTGGAAGTAATACAGAGAACAGAGAAGAAATACTACTGAACATTATTCAAATACAGAACTTTTTAGATTTCATTAAAGATATAAACACTGACAATGAGCAGTCCATAAAATGTAAAAATAAATCTAGATACACCTGATTGAAACTATAGAACACCAAACACAAAAGAAAAGCATAAAAATAACCAGGAAGTAAAGACAGATCATCTACAGAAATGAGAATTATCTGACAGCAGACCTCTTGATAGCAAAATAGAGTCAGAAGATAATGAAAATACTATCTTCGAAGTGTTAGTATTCTCTGCCTGACTAAATATCTTTCAAGGCTGAGGATGACATAAAAATACTTTTAGGAAATACCATTAACTGAAAGAAAACTACTCAAAGATATGTTAATAGATCAACAAGAAGAAAAATGAACTCAGAAGGAAGAAGTAACACTCAAAAAGCAATGATGACAGACTGGAAAATGTGTAAATGAATTAAATAAGCATTAACTATTACATTAGCCAACTTATGGGGGGATGGTTTTAAAAAGATGAAACTATAATGATATTACGTAATAAAAGCATAAAAGATAGGAGTTGATTGAGTTGAAGCTTTCTAAGATGCTTATATTATTCAGAAGAAGAATGGAAATAATTAGTTTTGGACTAATAGTTAAGTCAAATATCTATGTTAAATATGTAAGAGTAATTATTAAAATAATACAGTGTACAAATTCTTAAGCAAGACAATATGAGAATTTTAAAAATCAATCAAAGAGAAATCAACATAAAAAACAAAAAAGGGCATGGAGTTTAAGAGCATAAAAAACAGTGATAAAAATAAATTCAAACACATCAATGACCACATAGATGTAAATGGATTAAATTCACATTTTAAGAAGATATTATCAGATTACATATTTTTAAAGATAGCTACAGACTATTCATAAGAAATATATGTAAAACATAACAACACAGAAAAATGGAAACAAAAGAATCACCAAAAAGCTATATCTGGCAAATACTGACCAAAAGAAATATGGTATACATCATAAAAGCAAAGTAATCTTTATAATAAAAAAGAGGAATACATTAGAATAAAGAGGTCATTATCAAAAGATAAAGGGAATAATTCATCATCAAAAGTAGTTCTAATCTGTATGCATTTATATTCAAAATATATAAGCAAAATTTGACAGATTACAAGAAAACTTAAATACAAAATTATAACAGGAGATTTTAACATACCTTTATCATAAATAGCTATATTTAGTAGACAAAACTATAAAGATATAAAATTTCTGAACAACCACAATTAACAAATGACTAATAAAATTTTTCCAAATTGCATCAATCCACTAACGGACTGTAAATTAAACTTGTAACCACCATTTAAAAAACAGAACTGAATAGAATTTAAAGTATCAAAATGCATCCCATATGGCAAAGATAAGCATTATTTTGTGAAACCTTTATGTTTGTATTTTGAGCGATGATACAAAATGTACTACTTGCTATGAGTTGTAAAGTCTGAGTCTTCAAGCTAATGGATTTAAAGTCTTCACCCCAAAATTGGGGCTTACCCTTTCCTCTCAAGCACTCAAGAGATAGTCACAAAATCTGAACCATTTACTAGGCACAAAAGAAATCTCAACCAAACCCACAGAATCAATATCATATCCTGAATGGTACTGAACGATTTCTCATGAAAGCAATTTGACTGCCAGTTAATTCTCTGCAGCTTCATTCAACAATCCCTATTGTGGATGAGTAAAAGAGGCAAAGGCAGTCAAAAGAAACAAACTCCAGTTACAACATAAATAAGTTATGGGATGTATTGTACAGTAGAATGACCATAATTAACAATATTGCATATCTCAAAGTTGCAAAGAGAGTAGATCTTGGAAGTTCTCATCACCGGAAAAAATTTTTGTACTTGTGTTTAGTAATGAATGTTAACCAGTTATTTGGTGATTATTTTGCAATATATACAAATACTGTTTGTATTTGTGCATATTTGTATGTTGTACACCTGAAACTAATATAATGTTTTAGGTCAATTATACCTCAATAAGAAAAAAAAATCCCAGTTGCCTGGAATGATCTAGAACATGTCCCTGTCCCTTGAAAGTGCCAACTAACTTGGCCAGTTATTACTGTGTCTAACATATAATAACATATAATAAGTACTCAAACATTTTTGGTAGAATGAAACACTGTTCAGAGGAAGAACTTGGGCAATCTTTAAGAAGTTGAAACCAAGCTAAGATTAACTGTTTTAGCCTGTTGAGATGTTCTACCACAGAGTTGAGTACTAGAAGAAAAATATCCCCAGAAAAGGCAAAAATGTTTTGAGCTTGCACAAGTAGAAGAGTATACGGGTGCTGGGCGCACAGACCAAGATGTGAATAGGCACAAGGAAGCAGGAGAGCAAACTAGCTAACCAGAAAGGGTAATTCCAAATGGTTTCATATCGCCAACCCTCTTTAATCATCTTACTTATCTATCAATGGAGAGAGTGACTTTTCTAAGACCCACTCTATTGGTTCAAAGTGGACCAAAGGGCACAGATTCTTCTCATCATGCTCTTCTGCCTTTTATTTCACTCCAGGGTTTACAGCAGTGGAGTGGGAAACCCAGCTGGGAGACAGGGATGGTCCCCCATCAGGAAGGGTCCTCTGTGTCATGCTACAGAGTTAGACAACTGGGAGCCAGGGCAAGTCTGTATGTTTAAGCACAGAGTCACACCGTCAGATTTAGGGGAATCATAGAAAATAAAACAGAGAAGGGAGAAACTGGAAGTAGTACCTGCCTTTAATGTGTTGATTGCATCGAGTCAGCCCTCAAAAGACTGGTCAATGTATGGATAGAACAGAGAGTCTAAAAATTTCCCTAAGACAGCAAAAGGAGAAGAGCAGAACCTGAAGCCAAAACAGGTGATCTCAGTGTGAATCAGTAAGAGAGGTTAAGGATAATTGCTTAAGCCTGAGTGACCAACAGGACAGTGGCCCCATTAACACAAATGGGAAAGATGGAGAAGATTCAGGTGGGGACGAGGGTGGCAAGTCTATTTCTGGATACGCTGAGTTTGAAGTGCTAGGAAAATTCATTTTGGGGAAGTCCACCAGGCAGCTGACAAGGCAGTCTGAAGGTTTAGAGAGAAGCCCTGGCAGCAGCTACAGAGCAGGAGGGGCACAGAGATGAGCTATTTCACCGACCTCTGCGGCTGAGGGGGGCAGGGGGTGCACAGTCCTCTGCGACTACTTCTGTCCCTTAGAGATGCAGGAAATGCACGAACTCTCCTTGCCTTTTCCAGAATGTGACTTACCCATTTACGAAATTTCAGAGGTGAAATTTAACACCAAGCAAAACTCAAGATTGAGAAAATGGTATCCTCACCCGAGAGCAAAGCTCATGGCGTACTCTGTTCTGGCATCAGTAAAAAGTACCCATTCATGAAGACCACAGCCTGCACTTTGCAATAAACATATCCTCTACCACCCCTGGACCCTGGATCGCCTGGGTCCTGTCGTTTGCTGCCTCCAGCACAGTCTACCACATCTACCCTCCTCAGACTCCTGTCAGTTCTTCTGATTTGTTCAGAAGTCTGGTGGAAATATGCAGTCGGACCAGCCTGATTGCAACTTTGAGGTAAAATACTGATGGCATCCCAAGTGAGCAATCTCTGTAATTTTAACCCTACTGGAAGGGAGAGGCTGGCACTGTCACCTCGTCTGCATACATCCAGCCTGAGCCAACATCACGGGTATCTGAAGATCCTTGCCTCACTCTTGCCTGGCTTTGAAATTCAGCAATCATTTCTTCTCCCTCAGGAACTATTTGGGACCTGATGCCAAGTCCTAGACAAATCCACTGACATGTACAAGAGAAGCTTTGTTAGCTTTAAATGTATATTTATTTCCTTTTTTTTGTATATACATAATTTATATACTTATAGGTAAGCATACACACATAGGAAACTTATAAAATCTGCTTCTAAGATGTTTTCTATACCCTCAAGGTAAGGTTCAAACTGGAAATTTTGAGAAAAGAAACTATTACGGCAAACCTTCTAGCAAACTTAGGTCAAAGGAGAAAGAAAGAGGGTGCCTGGGTGCCTCAGTGGGTTGAGCATTGGACTCCTGGACTCTTGATTTCAGCTCAGGTCATGAACTCGTGGTTTGTGGGATCAAGCCTGGCATGGGGCTCTACACTGACAGTGTGGAGCCTGCTTGGGATTCTCTCTCCCCCTCCCCTCTTTGCCCCTGCTCTCTCTCTCTCTCTCTCTCTCTCTCTCTCTCTCTCTCTCTTTCAAATAAATAAACTTTAAAAAAAAAAAGGACAAAAGGAAGTAAATTACTAGTAGAGGTAAGAGACCCACAAGGAGAGGAGAAATTCCCCCAGTCATAGGAGTAAGTATATGTGTAAGTTAAGGAGCAAGGGTTACCCATGAAGAAAGAACATTCACAGACTCTACCTCCTCCACTGTGAAGCTCACTGCGTCCCTAGGCAAGCTATGGTCACCACAGCTCCACATTTGTACCCTTCATTCACTCCCCCGCCCTGTGGTCCCCTGATGCCACCACTGCCTAAATGTGAAGCACCGTTCTCGGCACAGGGACCCCACAATGAACTACACAGACAATTCCTCTTCCCACACAGCTCAAGTCCTAGAGGCACATTAGTGAAGGCGACAAAGAAACAAAATCCATGGCATTTTCAGACAAGTGCTGACAATGTACAAGTAATTGACCAAAATCCATAATGTGTCTTATGGGAAGACAGACCTGGGCGGCAGGAGGGGCAACAGGAGGGGCAACCTGAATGTGCAAGTGTGGAGGGCAAGGTGGCTGAGGGGAGATGTCAGCAGAGACCTCCAAGTGAGGGACTGAGTCCCAGGGGTGTGGATCCCTGGGAAAAGAGTGTTGTCCACCACCCCTTGCTCGCTCGCAGACTCCGAGAACAGCAGGGCACCTGAGTGGCTGTGAGGGGATGGGGGTGGGAAAGCAGAAAGGTGGCAACATAGCTTCTTTGCTGTGATTTATTTGTTTTGCTATCCACGTGTCAAACTGTCCACTGTAAACATCTTCGTAGCAGAGGCTGTTCTGCCATTTTCATAGCTGCACCCCCAGGGCCTGGTACAGAGCCAGAATGAAGTGTGCTCCGATAGATACCTGGACGGATGAGGGCTGATTCTGTGAATCAGGAAACTTCTCCAAAGAGAAAATGAGCTAATTGAGGCTATTAACAGGTAATAATGCGGCCTTTAGCCATCACCATAAAGCCTTAACCAATAGCTTTTAACTCCATCAATACACAGGATATTTTCCAAGAAAATATGCAACTTTAATCTTATAATGGAAGTCAACAACAAAACAGGATTTGCAGTACTGTATGCAAAGGAAATTTACAAATGTATATACACATAGCCACACACACACACACACACACATACTCATTTGCTAGATCGCTGTTCTAGAATACATTCACTCCCTAAAATAAAAAGAAAAAAACCCTATGTTTAAACCATATTGGCTGAATAACAGCTATAGGAGGCATACACCTATTATCTGTTTATACAGCTTTAATGGACAACCATAACATATTTTCCAGCTCATTGGAAAAGAAGACTCAAGAAAAAAAGCTACTGCTTAATTTTGTGTTCTAGTAATAATATACTCCATTTGGACCCGTAAGAGAAATTAATGGCCAGCTCATCTGAATGGAAATTAAAAAAAACAAACAAATAGCTTTAGACCATGGTTCACCAAGCCTTTTCTGTAGAGGGCCAGACAGCAAATATTTCAGGCTTTCCGAGCAACATACTGTCTTTGTCACAGTCTTCCTTGCTTTGTTAAGTTTATTTTTGTGTGGTGGTGGTTGTTTTATAAGGTTATGTAAAATGTAAAAACCATTCTTAGTTTCTGGGCCACACAAATAAACCACAGTTCACCAAATGGGACACTTGATGTCCCAAACCCTGAACAATTAAACCCAAGAAAGAAATCCCCATACATTTTGAGATTACCTCTTTCAGTCTCTCCAGCTCATTTTGGAGGGCCTGCTTAGATATTTCTACTTCAATCATCTGCTGTCGGAGACTTTCGTTTTCATCTTCAGCTTTAGCACGCTTTTCCTCCACAGTTTCAAGTTCATGGTGCAATCTGACAGATACATCTTTGGCTACCTGTATCAACCAACAGAGATAATCATCAGAATGTGAAGCTTCTGTGTGCTAAAGGCACATTTGAACAACTTTAGAGGCAGAATCATTAAGTGATAGGATATCACAGTAAAGGGCAAAGACCCTGGCAATATTAACAAGCCTATCTTTAAAGGAGGAGGGTATTAGTTTCAAACATGAAATCCAGATTATGAGCAAGGATACAACCTGTATCTGGATTAAAAGGCTACTGTGAATAGCCCTACCTCTTTACAGAGTATCAGCAAGAATGCCAATTCTGCCCAGGCACATGTGCTTTAATGATAAACTTGAAATAATAACAATAACAATAATCAACCAATCAATATTTCTGCTCCCTAAGACAATATCAAACCTACCTGCTTTAAAAAAATTAAAATAATCCCATAAAATGATACAGTCAAGTTTAAACTACTATAGTAAAATATCTGAATGTAAAAAGTGGTTAAACATTTTTACCTTCTAAAAGGAAACAAGGAAAAAGATTTTGCAAAAGAAATATAAATCACCTTTACATCCCACTGAATGACATTTTGTTAGCGGTTTATAGATTTGATAGAATTACAAAGAGTCTTTTCCTGTTATCATAATGAAAGGCAAAATGAGATTTCATAAGTGCTCCCATAATGAGGAGGACATTATGCATAATTCATCTCTTGATAAATGATTTGATAATCATGGCACAGGCGAAGCCACACTACCCATGGAGAGAACAAATGGTAGAAAGTCTGGAATTTCTTCACCTCATTCCCAGTTCTGCTAGTGGTTCTCCAAAACACCTCAGACAATTAGCTTTAGACAATTAGTTATGATCCTATTTCTCCTTCGGTTAAATCAAACCTCTACACTTGGGTTATGGTCATTTCAGGTTTTCTGCATTTTAGAAACTTAAGTAACAATAAAAACATTAAGAGATTATAGTCGATCTTTATGAGTAGCCTTATTGATTATCAACAGATTTTTTTTTTTAATGTTCCAGATCTTTAGAGGGTATTTCTGTATAATTCTACACAACTGTCAGTCCAAGTGGCGATTATCAATTTTTTTATTTTTATCTTTTAGTTGTAGACCCCTTACTATGATTTCTTTTCCTTAGGCTTTGAGATTGCAGTTCATATGACAGGTTTAAATCTTGGGCTGTCAAAGCCACATGACTACATACACCCTATAAGCTATAAGAGGAAGAAAGAATG
>NC_043713.1:56554478-56564346 GCF_006229205.1 Suricata suricatta | reverse complement strand
CCCCCCCCCCCCCCCCCCCCCCCCCCCCCCCCCCCCCCCCCCCCCCCCCCCCCCCCCCCCCCCCCCCCCCCCCCCCCCCCCCCCCCCTCCCCCCGAGTCCCGCCAACCCCCCCCCCCACCATCCTGCCCTGGCCCGTCAACCCTGATCAGCTCACTCACCTTTAAATCCTGCTCCAGACTCCGGATGAGCTCACCATCCACCTGACCGGTCTCAGCCACTTTCAGGCTCTTCTGCTCTGCTTTCCTGAGGCGGTACTGCAGGATTCGGCAGTTTTTATTAGCACGGTCCAGCTCTCGCCGGAGCTCCTGCAGCTGGTAAACATCTTCCTCTAGGTAACTGTCTCTCATCTCTTCCATCTCAGCATGGAGTTCATCCAGTTCATCCTGCACAAGCCAGATGGAGTGAATTTACAAGCCACCAGAACAAGGATCTCCATCTCCCCCTGCTCAGCAATGCTAAAGATTAACCACCTGCATGCTCACTCACTGGCTTATGGCCACACCTGTGTGACAGGACCTCTGGAAATGGTCACATGAGACAACACCCTCAGATGTCTCTTCAAATCTCATGGATCCAGAAACTACAAACCAGGATGGATTATTCACTGCAGCCTACCAGCATTTGTTCCACTCCTAATATTTTCCTACATAATCATAATCATAAATGAAATCAGCCCTGCAGATATCTAAACCTTTAGATTCAAACCAAACATTGACTTAAACCTGTATCTCTAAGGCACAATCTAGGTGTCAAGAAGAGTTGGACAGAGCTTGCCTCGGGATATATACTTTGCCAAAGGATATACACTTTAGTGGGGTCGTAACTGAACTGCCCTGGAATTATAACATACCTGCAAATGTCTCCTAAAACCTCTGTACCACCATACGAATCTCGGCACTGACTATGTGACTCAATTTCAAAGATACGGACCTTTCACATTATGTCAAATACACACTGGGTTTGTGTGTTTCCATTCACCTGGGCTTTATTTCCTATATGCACTTGATTCTGGTGTCAGCATGAAGACACTGTGCGTTCAGGAGAAACCCAGCAGTGGTTTCTAGCCCTCCTCTTTCCCTCCCATTCCACAGCCATTCCAGGGCTGTCAGCCCAACAGCCACATACATGCAGGGCACTCTCTTACCTGCAGTGGCTGCACATCGCAGCGAGTCCCTGCCGTCATCCCTCCCAAGGGAGCAGCTGCACACATAGAGAAATCCTGTGGGTCATCCTGCCTCCCCTTTAGCCCATTCTCCACCCAGAGTTATCCTTTACCAGGGAACTCAGACCATACCCCTCAAACCCTCCAGGGGATTTCCAATGCACTGAGAAGACTCCTCAAAGTCCTCCCCAAGGCCTCTGAGCTCCCTCCTTCTTCCCCGCCACACTGCTGGTCTCACAGGGTCAGGACTCCTGGCTCTCTCCTTAAAGTGTTCCTCCCCAGCTTTTACAGAGTTCACTGTCACATAATCCAGAAGATGCACACACATGTCTTCCCTGACAGGTCGGGGTCCCTGATCCCTCGCCTTCCCTATATTCTTCCCATCTCTTACTACCACTGCTTCTTCCTATTCCTGTCTGTCGCTCATACTGAAATGTAAGCTCTGGAAGGGCAGATCCCTTGGGTGTCTGCTCCTCTACATTCACGGCACCCAGAGTGGTGTGAGCCACGCAGCAGGCCCTCAATAAGTATTTGGGGGATGAATACACATAAACATCGGCCAATACCTATAAAGACCAAATCGTTAAAGAGGACCAAACTCTAATATAAATGCACCATGGTGTCGTTCCAGCCTTGTAACTCAATTACGAAAAATCCTTCCCAGACCCACAGATGTAGCTGCAGTATGCAAGTCAGAAATTCTATTGAAATATTACAAACGACTTTAACGAGGAGTTATCTGGAGGGTGGGAGATTAAGAAAAGCATTCTAGGATTTTTTTTTAAATTAATTTGGTAATTAATGGTTTAAATGCCTCCAGACTAGGATACACTCAGTCATTCCCATTTGCTTTATTCAATTAACACTGAGGGTCAAGGAAAAAACTCTCCCTGGCGTGGACACCCTAAGTTGTCAGGTCTTGTTCCTGGATTCTCTCCACCTTCACAAATTCTGCATTTGTTCTTAAAAGCAGGGATCTACTTATAATAAAGAACAAGAGTTTCCCAACATCAAAGCCTCAGGTAGGTAGGAAATTGGCCAGAAGGGAATCTCCTGAAGAGTATTTGATCCTGGAAAAGATTAATTGTGAGTGTAACAAATAAGTTGGGAATCCTTATGGAAAAATACAAATTGGCACCCATGGGGTAAAGACAGTTGTCCAACCAACCTCAATCATATGCAGTGGTCTACTGGAAAGAGCACAGAAGTGGCATCTCATTCCCACAAACCCCAGCCTGCCGATTCTCCCCAGTTGCCCACGCTACCCTAACTAAGAGAATGATCTACGCAACTAACCATGACTCCAAATGGAGCTTGTCTGAATGGACTACCAAGAAGAACGGATGTTAAAGAAAGCTTCACTGCTTCCCAGTGGCCACATGAATAAAATGTCTTTTCTTGTCTGCTTCTGAATGTTCTTACAAAATTTCTATAGCAACAATCACAACCTCACTAAAAATATAGGTTGTTCTAGTGTGTCTTTAGAAAAGTAAATCTTAACACTGAAAAGTGTTGTGAAGTATAAGTAAGGTTTTTTTTCCCTTTTCCTTTTCCCTTCATGGAGATCTCTTCCTAGAAGTCCTATTCTTGGTCAGAAAATTTGCTGGGACTAGGAGCTCATGGACCAAACACGAAGCCAGTCAGTTGACTGTACGTATGTGAACAGGATGGACAAACAGGCTAGGCTCCTCTTTCAGGAAGGTCCTTGCCAACTTCCAGCAAAGAAGAAGTTGGCAGACTGATGCCTGATCCCTACACTAAGGCTGTGATGCCACTGTGGGCCCTTGACCCAACCCATGCTGGAGGAGACTGACTGAAGATTGCAAGCTTTAAACAGGGCTTGTGGATGTCAATCTTCTATTAAAGATGAGGTGATTGGTCCTGAATCTTCAAAATCAAGGTCAAGTTTTCCTCAGGTTTCACCATGTATATGAAAGATCTGACTTTCAGAAAGAGCCTATTCTCTACACTTGTGTCTCAGTACAGTTAAAGAGTAGCTGTTCCATTGGGCAACTAGTAGAAAAACAGTTCAGTATAAGCAATAATCATGACATGTATATGTATACATACAAATATTTGGTAATTGTTCATGGAAGGAATTGTCTGTGACTGCTTTCCCTTCTAGAAAGCTTACGTATAAAAGCCAAGTCATTAATGCCTGGAATTAACTGTTAGTCAAACAAAAGTGCTTATAGTGTGATATGGCCATGAGAAAATATATGATACAACTTCCGGGTATAAAATTGTTCTCTAGTTTTCAGATTTTGTACCGGGTGGGGGTGGGGGTGGGGGCTCAATGACCCTAATATCAAATGCTGGATGTTATACAGATGTATAAACAGCACTACAAGCTTCACACACACACACACACACACACACACACACACACACACACACACACGTGTTTAAGAGCTAGATCAACCCACACCTCCAAATTATTCCAGAGGCCAGATATAAACAACTAACATTTTTTGGCATAAATAATCACCAACGTTAGTTGCATTGAAGAGAAAATTAAAGAGAGACTATAATTGCATGTATATGAATCATTGCTTTTATAACTCATATCTTATCTAAATAAATATTTATAGAACATAAGACATCCTTTTTTCAGTATTTTCCCTTCATTACTAACCCTGCCAGGAACATATTACCCCATTTCATAGACAAGGAGAGCAAACCCATGCTGGTTAATCTGCCCAAAGCCTCACAGCTAATAAATAGAAGCTAGACTGCAAGCCCACAGGCTCTTTCCAGTAAATACTATAAATTATTTGCAACAACCGGGACAAATGGAACAATAATAAGCCTTAAATCATAGTTTTAAAAGCCCGCCATAGGTGTGAAATAATAAAGCAAACTAACATTTTTAGATCTTGACAATTGTCAATGTGCAAGCATATCCATTATCTCAATTGGTCTTCAAAAAAAACACAACACTGAGATGTGCAGCAAAGATACTAATACCCCCATTTTTAAAATGAGGATATTGAGGTTCTCAACATTTAAATGGCTTTTCAACACCAGTTATTGCAGAGATGGGACCAAGGCCAAGGTTTCAACTCTTTTCATAGAGCCTTGGAAAAAAGCAGTTTTCAGGTTCAGTAAAAAGAAGTTACAAGAAAAGCAAATTATAAACCATGTAAGCTGGCAGCAGACATTTGAAAACCAAAAACTGTGATTATTCCGATTAGGGTCATGATGGATAGCGATTTTCAAGTTGCCATTACGTTAATTTTCTTACAGCATGCCCTAATTTAGAATACATTGTATTATAGAACCTTAAAAATGTCTGCCATTTAAATGTTTAAGAAAATCAAATCAAGCAGAACATATAATGTTTCTGGCAAATATAATTTAGACATATTAAGTAAAAGAAAATTGCTGGGGTTTTTTTAAACACAGAAACTAAGAAAAAACTTGCTCTTAACCAACAGTTTTATATTGAATTAACATCAGGTCTGTTGTGTACTTCACTGTTAGATTACTACCTCACTGAAAAGCTAATTTAGTTTTCATTAAGTCTGTTTTTCAAATTTCATATATAAAATGAAATCTTGAAGTCATGCAAAGCTCCCAACTACTCCCCTTAGCCTGCAGATAACAGATCGAGCTTTATTATATGCGTCAAGTTCTAGAAATAATGAGGTACTATGTGTGCACTAGAGTAAACCAAGACTAAATGAAACATTTCAATGAAAACAGTTTTACCCACAAATAAAAAAGAGAAATACAGTGGATACGAACCCACTGTATCTGAACTTAAGGGATGCAAACTCCTGATCATACTGATAGTGTTATACAAATCTTAACCTTTAAACAATCCAAAATCAATAACTACTTCTACATTAATATTTTAATAATGCTTCTTTAAGCAGACCCCACTTTGGAGAGGAGAGCAGTCATCTGGCTACTGTTGCAATAATTCCATCTTCTGGGAGATGCAGACAGAAACTATTGTCTGTTGTAATATACAAATAATCCACCTCATTTCCCTCCGGACAATGAAAATGTTCTCTGCACAGTCCCAGCTGTAGCTAAGAAGGCACAGGGGCTGCTACCATTGTTTACCAAGTGACAGTTCAGCCAGCAGCTGATGGGCTCGGTTTGTCCTGGTCTACATTATCTTGCCACCTAAGATTATTACAGTCGCTCTTTTGCTGGCTGAATAAAGAATGGGAGTGGAAAAGGGAATGTCAGGAAAGAATAGAAACACTGTCCACTTTAACCCTTCCAAAAGAAAGGGAGAGGAGGAGCTTAACTCATTAGCCATTCAGAACTGTTTTATTCTTGCCTCTGAGTGTCCCCCTTCTGGGCCAAGCACCTGGCATCCAAGCAGCCCAATTTAACAAAACCATTTCAGAGCCTGAAACTCAAAAGACTACTTCAGGTGAGAAACAGGTGGGAAGGCTGGATCAGAGGTGATACACTGCAGCCTATAAAATAAAAAAATAACCTTACCAATCAGCTCCTTTAGGGAATCACTCCTCTCAAAAGATCGGATGTAGCCCACCCTAGTAGCTAGCACTGATTTGTGTTTTAATCAGAAATAATTCTTAGGGAATAACAAAGGAAGCAGAGCAAAAGTAAGCAGCCCTTCCCCCACCCACCTGCATCCATCCTGCAGGGCACTGGCACTTTTAGAGAACACTTTTGCGCACACGCAGAGGAGACATTGTGCACTCATCACCAGTAATTCCAAAAGCATCTTTGGGGCACCTGGGTGGCTCAGTTGGTTAAACGCCAGACTCTGGCTCAGGCCATGATCTCCCAGTTCATGGGTTCAAGCCCCGCCTTCAGCTCTGTGCTGACAGCTTGGAGCCTGGAGCCTGTTTCAGATTCCGTGTTTCCCTCTTTGTCCCTCCCCTGCTTGCACTCTCTCTCAAAAATAAATCAATATTTAAAAAATTTTCTTAAAAAGAAAAGCATTTTGAAAATAGGTCAATAAACTCAAATGGATTCAATCCTCCTGAAAAGCCTGTGGAAACAGAGAATATAATTAATATGTCCACAACGAGTGCTAAGGCTGGTCCGACTGTCTCAGAGCACTTAAGCAAAACTCGGCGGCGGCAAACAGGCAGAACACAGCAGCCGCGTTTTGTGGATGCCCTCAGCACGGAGAAACATGCTTGGGTTCAGTCTGAAAAAGAGGCAAAGGCCTTTGGACCACTGAATTCAACCTCTCACTTCTATTTCTGAAGACTTCCAAATATATCTAAGTTCATCGAGGGTAAAGGGACAAGCCTGCTTTCCTGACTGTGTTTTCATGCAAAAAGCTAGCCACCTGGATTAATTGTGCAGTTTTCATTTAGTCAACTTGGTGCCCTCTGATGAAGAAGAGAAAGCAGGGTCAGGGACGCCCCAAGCAGCCCCACACTGCGCTACCGAAGATATGTACTTCTCTTTTGACGTCTATTTTTAAAAAGTACAGTAGACTGGCTAAAAACCGAGAGAATTCCACTTGAACTTCTCCATCAGTAAGACATCCGCCTATGGGTTCATAGCCCTGATGTTTCTGCTTGATTAGCCTTTGGTCACTCTAACTCAGGAAGTGTAACAGTCCTGTGCAGTAATGGTGACAGAACTGACTTGGGAAAGAATGTGGCACTTAACATGGTCGTAGTCCTCCAGAATATACCGACGTAAAGTTTCTGGGCCAAGCCTCTTCTTGTTAGGTAACAATCGAATAGAGGGATGCTTCGTCTCACCACCAGAGCTCTGTGCCACATATGGCTTAGAAGGCAGATCAAGGATGCACACTGATCTACCGTGAGAAAAAAGTACTAAGGAGCAACGAGAGCAACAAAACGGTGAGTTTTGATTTAGAAGACGCACACTCCAAACACCCTGTGCCAAGGCAAGCCTCCTGCCTCTGTCCCTTGAGGCCACTTTGTGGTCAGAGCCCCATTTTGCACAAGTGGGCGTGCTCACAGACCTCTGGAGAAGTCTGCCAGGACTGCTGTGTTTTCTTCCAAATTGAACTATTGTAACTTAAAGTTCTGAATCACTGAACATGTAACTCACACGTATATTTGTGAGCCTACTTCTGGCTTCCTAGCCTCTTTCAGAGCCCCTCTACCTCCTCTCTCTCCTGCTGACAGGAGACGCACTCAGGCAGAGTAAATGGTTGGCTGCGACACTTTCTCCACAGGAAACACCAACTGAACATTTCCCACAAATTAAACACTGTCAGTGGGATTTATATGACCATCTGTACACAGGCTAGTGGAGAGGGGTTCATTATGGCCCTTTTGCCTAAAATGAAAAGAGGACCCCTAGGAAAGCTCAACATTGGGAACATTTCAAGCTAATAAAACAATTGGAAAGCAAGCAATATACACAGAGAAAAGCAGGCTTGCTGGGAACAGAGATGCAGCCTGGTGGAGTGAAAACAGCCAAGGCTCCGGGGACAGGGAAAACAGAAGCTGTACCCCCTCCGAGCTGCATGGCCTTGGGCTGGTCATTTCATTTTCCTGTGTTCTCCGCATCCTTGTCTGTGAAATTGGGGTTATGATAAATATAACAACAATTATACCCAATGTTGTTGTGAAGACTCACTGAAATATCAAATATGCCAGATCAGACTCCGGGGTCAGACACCTATTTCATTCACTGAGACTCTAGCTATGTGAGAAGATAAACTAAATAAACAGTTACCCTGGAATGAACTCTGAAATGACTGGTGCCTACCTGAAGATCAAAGATGCAATGAGAAACATCTTTTACGAAACCCTCAATTTTCTGTCGCCTAGCAGGTCATGATTTGGATAAACATCATTTCATCAGAAACACTGTGGGTCCGGGGATCATGCTGAGAGCTGCAGCTGTAACCGAACAAGGTCATCTGTCTGGCCCTTGGGGAGTTTGCATTTGTTGCAGATTTACAAAAGTGGCGATTTCAAAATGGAGTCCCAGACTATACCACTGCCCTTTCTCTTCAGCACCTTTGAAAATCACTCCGTTGTCTGTTATGTAAGAGTGGGTGACACAGGCAAATGTACTACTTGACACATCTTACTCCCAACTCCCAATCTGTTCTCACCTCTCCTCTGCCTCGCTGCCATCTCTCTGCACACAAAGCAACTACTGGGCTCAGCTGGGGAGAGCAGATCCTGATGAGAAGTTTAGGTTCAGAATATTCAGCAGTGAACCTATTCTGTCATCAGTCTGAACTGCACACTTGACCACCTTAAAAGCGCATGCCCTTGGCCCAACTGGCTAAAACCTGGGCCTCATTTGGATAGGTTCAGCGTTTGCTGAGAAAAAGTGCAATCCCATCACCCAGATGAAGGAGGGAAATCCACTGGTTTGGGAGGAGATAGAGGTTATTATCTTAACGGAAACATGAAGAGATGCGTACCACTGTAGTTATTTACTAACTTGAATATTACAATAATTACAGTTGTCCCCTACCCCCCTTATTTTCTCTCAAGTTACTTCAACTGTCTTGACCACCCCTGCCCCCCAACATTGTAAGTCCTCTGTTATGCAGGACCAACCTCCAGACTGAGTGCCCCACAGCTAACAAGACGAGAGGCCCTTGCTAGCAGGCCCACACGAAAAACACCCAGAGATAGGGGGCAGAGGTTTGCAATTCCCTCGAAAGTGCGGCGGTGCTGGGGGAAATCAAGTGGCATCCCCTGACACCAAAATCCAGCTTTGTGGACGCCTACAAAGGACCGGCAGGCCAAACCCACCAATCCCTTGTCCCTCAACACAGGCCACCTTCATAAACCTGAACTTAAGGTTTATCAGGAAACACAGGGACACCCTGGCTCCCGCGGAAAACAGAGGAGGGTCTCACGTTCTCCAACTGCAGGAAAGGCATCTGGCACATCTGCAACCTGGCCCAAAACAGGTTCCAGAATCGACAGGCACCTGTACCAGGCCGGGATCAGAGCTCCTTGGTTAGGGGTAGGCAGATCCCACAGGTGAGGGTGGGCATGTTTTGGTTCCGCACATCGACAGAGGCAAAGGCGTCAGCAGGAAGAAACAAGACTTCAAGAAACCAAGAAAAGCTAAGTGGGGTGAGAACCCGCCCGGACCCACAGGTCTTACTGCTCCTTCCAGAAGTTTTAGCTTAAGTTGCCAATGCCCAGTATGTGCGGAGCTGGGAAAGTGAAGGGCAGAAGAGAGAATGGGCTTGTGAGAGCCCTGCAGGCAGGGCTCGCGCGTCCCCGCCCGTACCCCAGACCTTTGGGGGTCGCCTCCGGGACATCTGCGGCGGAGCCGGCTGCTCACCTTGAGATAGTCGTTCTCCGAGCGCAGCTCCTCGATCTCCCGCAGCAGCTCCTCCTCCTCCGCGGGCGCCGGTACCAGTCGGGTCTGCTCGCCTGGACCGGGCTCCTTGGGGATCCCGGGGACCGTTCGCTCCAGCGGCGCGCGTCCCCCGGCGTCCTCTGCCACTCCAGCTCCCAGGGACCCCGCGGAGACCCCTCCCGGGCTGTTCCGACCCCCGAGGCAGGCGCCGGCGGCGGGAGGCGCGGCGAGGATTGCGGGGGGCTCGGGGCTGCCGGGCGGCGCCCCCCGAGCTGCGGGGCTCGTTGTAGGGAGTCCTCGCAGCGGTTCCCGGTCGCTGGAGCCCGTGCCAGACTCGGCGTCGCTGCTGGCGGCGGGGAGCAGGCGCTGCTCGTCGGACAGGGGCTCGGAGGGGCAGTCGGAGAGGTCGGAGCTGCTGTCCGTGTGGCTGATGCGAGAGCTGGGAG
>NC_043713.1:56551826-56554378 GCF_006229205.1 Suricata suricatta | reverse complement strand
CCCGCCTACCAGCGCCCTGCGCCCAGCCGCCGCGTGCGCATGTCCCTCCTCCCGCCAGCCGGCAGCGGGGGTGGGGCTGGAGGGCAGGGGGCGGGGCCTGAGCTCTGTGGGCTCGCGCGCCCGCCGCGGCCCCCAGCGTTCTTCCGCCCGGAACCCTCCTTGCTTTTTGAGGCTCTAAGGACAGTTCCAAGAGCTGGGGAGGGAAGGAAGTAGCAAGGGTGAAGCGGGGTGCGAGAGAGGCGGACGCCGGCCACTTGCGGGAGACTGGATGTCCGGGAGACGCGAGTGGGCCCCTGGGCGCCGTGTGCAATGGGGTATCAGCTCTCCCTCTGTTGTTGATCATCGCTCCTCACAGACCCACCCATCCGACTCTTGGCCTCCTAGGTTCTCGGTAGTTCCCTCCCCCTGTCTTCTCACAGCTGTGCGCGTAGTCTCCGCACTCCTTTAAGGATTGCTGGTACCCGATGCAGCTTTGGTGTCAAAGCTGGTATCCTGCTCTACAGTTGGCACCCCCCATGGCCTCCGGAGCTCAGAGAAGGAGGAGCTGCTGTAGACATAGGAGAAGCAGCTCGCCAAGCTTGGGGTCAGAAAGGGAACTCACATTTATAGTTCCGGCCGCGAGCCAGGCACTGTTAGACACTCCATAGGTATTGTTTTATTTAATCCTCATAACAAGCCCGAATTGGAATTCCTGTCGTCTTTAAGGATGAGGACACGGGCGCAGGGAGGTGAAGTTAGTCGGTGCTTTAGCCGGGTAGAGATTTACACGAAGTCTGTAGAATTCTCAGTCCTACGTGTCATCCTCCCAGAGAACCACGGGTTGAGTACCGATTCTGTCACTTGAGATTCGAACGTGGGCCACGGACCTTTTCGAGGCTCAGTCCCCTTGCCTGTATAATTAAAAAAATACTACTAACATGAGCGTTGTAAGGATTAAATCAGCAGATGTGAGAAACGCTGTGCAAACTGTAAAGTGCTTTTCAAATATCCTTGAGTGCAGTTTTTGTCCCAAGCGTTGGGCGTTGACTAATACTCAAAGGAGTAAGGCCCAGCCTGTTTTCTAGACTTGGCTTTGCCAGGAGGCAAAGGAACAGGCAAGAATAGCAAGTTGCTGTGGTAGGCATCTGCACCCACCCCCACCCAAAACGCGCCTGGGAAGACTGGAGTTTTCCCACAAGGATGGGTTGTAGTTGGGTGGGTGCCCGGGATTTGTAGGGCAGGGGCTGTAGGTGAGCTATCACTGGAGGGCAGGTGGGACCATATACCCTAAAGGCTGGAGCACCTTTGGAGGACTGTGAGTATGGTTGATCTTATTTCCCTAGAAAGATCCCAGTAGCAACCGCAGTGAGGAGAGGGAGACCCATGAGCGGAAATAGTCAGTGGCTGTGGCAATAAGCACAGTAGCAGTAGGGGTAGAAAAACGGGAATAGATTTGTGGACACACACGGAAAAATTGGCTCCGAAGTCCAGGATCTTAACCACAAATTACCCTCCTAAGCCATCTCCCTCAAAAAATGCAGGAAAAAGTAATTTTTAAAAAATCTCTGTAAATCAGGAGAGTCATACGCCCAGAAGATATCCTGTTTCTCCATAGATGCTGGCAGTGACGCTGGGCCACGTTCTGTGGCTGAGCTCAGAGGGCACCGAAATGCCATCCTCTCTGCTGCTATTCATGGTTTTTTTTTTTTTGTCATTTATCTAGCAAGGCCTCTGAATGTGTGACAGCACACACAGAATATAATCTATAATGAATCTCCTTTGACGCAATGTCTAGTAAGACCACAGCCATATTTCATGGAGTATTTGAAGAAAAAAGATACTGCAGAAAGCAATGGGAGGTGCCCAGGTACAGCACCCAGGGCTAGCCAGCTCTCCCCTAGAGGGCGCTCCAACTCTCCCCTTCAGCTGACTGTTAATCAGAAAGTGGCGTCTGTCAGTCTGGGAGCACAACCTACTGTAACTCAGGGACCCGGACCTTCACTTAGAACTTCCTCCAGAGATCCAGAAATCTCCAATACCCTACCCTTCTGAAGAATTATGCCCAGGACTCCTAGCACAAGCTCCTCGTACCTTAAGCAATCATGCAAAAGGCCACCTTAAAATATTCCAGTAAATTAGTGTTCCAAAAGTTTCAGCCAGATGACTGTATTATTTGTACCAGCTTCCCTTTCCCTCAGATAAGAAGTCAAGCAAAATTCATATTCTGAATTATTAGGCTGGCAAATGTTCCTGCTGGCCCTCGGCAAGAAGGCATTCAATAATGCTATCTTTTGCCAATATTCAGTGAGTTACAGGTATAAAAGAGATATCCTTTTGCATGAATAGATGTTTTTAAAGTCACGTGATTCAAAAAGAAGATTTTTTTTTGTTCCATCAAGTTAGTCTAAAGGTGTTAGGGGGTTACTATTTAAAGGAGGCTTAAGCAGGAAAACAAGAGAGACCTAATGGAGAACCAGGGGGAACGGAGGAGGGAGAGAGAGTTGGGGAGAGAGAGGGATGCAGAACTTGAGAGACTATTGAATGCTGAGAATGAACTGAGGGTTGGGGGGGAG
>NC_043713.1:56527938-56551726 GCF_006229205.1 Suricata suricatta | reverse complement strand
GGGGGGGGGGGGGGGATGGTGGAGGGCACTTGAGGGGAAGAGCACTGGGTGTTGTATGGAAAACAATTTGACAATAAAAAATTAAAATAAATAAATAAATAAAGGAGGCTTAAGGTGCTCTATTCTGGAAAACCACAACAGAATCCCACGTGGTGATGTCTGTTCAGATCCGTCTGCTCTCAGACCCAGTGCTCGCCCGTCAGGGCTTGCTGAGGTTGGTTTTCAGGTTCCTGGGGTTGCTGATTGGGTGTAGCGGGCAGAGATTGGAGTGTAACAGCAAGAGAGAAACCAGGGTTATCACCTTCTCTCTCTGCCTCAAGGGGCTTCTGCGGAGTGGCCTGGTCTCCTTCGTGAACTGGCTGATGGGCTTCTTTCAGCTTTCACTGGATGAGCCGCAGTCTCTGGCAACTTCGCCACCGCCTGTTGCCTCTCAGTCAAGGGTGCTGGTGGTTCCCTGCGGTTGCAGGGTTACTTCACTGTTCCCTGTTTGGCTCTCGAGTCTTCCCCCTTTCTGTAATCAGTTCTCTACATTATAAACCCCGTGTTATAAATACTTGCACTATATAGATACTTGCACTATATACTGAGGTTCCAATTTTCTCATTCTTTGGCAGAGACAGACCTAGGGAACTGCATGTAGCATGGTTGGTGTGATAAGTGATTTGGTATGACTGTACCCATAACTTGTCACGGAGCAGTGTGAGATAGTGACAGGAGCTGAGGCTTCTATATCAGGGAACTCTGGGTCCAGGTGCTGCCTAAAACACTAGCACTCTCTGTGCCCTTGGGTAAGATTTTATTATCACTATCATCATCACCATTATCATTTAATACCAGTGGAATAATCAATACTCTTTAAAATGTGAGCAAACCAACCTTGGAGCACAGGTTAAAAAATCTAGTGTCTCTAGAGTTATATAAAGAGATATGAATTTTTTTTCAACCTCGTTTGACTCATAGTGGCAGTAACATGACATGGGACCACACTTCCCTTACTGCTCTTGATGCACAGGCAGAATTATATGCAGAATTTCTATACCCTCAACACCTCTTCCAAACCTAGGGACATCCTTTTCCAGTTTTTCCCTTATTTTAACACAAAAGTACATTTAGAATATGACAGCATTCCGTGCTTGAATCATCAGAAATAATCCTCTTTGAAAAGAGTAGAAAAGCTGACTCTTGATTTCTACTCAGTTCATGATCTCACCTTTCCAGAGATGGAGCCCTGCGTGGGGCTTGTGCTGACAGCATGGAGCCTTCGTGGGACTCTCTCTCTCTCAAAATAAATAAATAAACATTTTTTAAAATGTAGATTCTATGGCCACATGCTCCAGAGATCTGATTTCAGAAGTGTAGAGTGGAGCCTGGAATCTGTATTTTTAATAAATACACTGATGCAGGTAACTGCCGACGCCCTAGAAACCCTGTGTTGGCATTTCTAACACAGCTCCGGGTATCATATGCTCACCATTTGCATTTTCTCCTGTTTCTTTTTGAAACTCCTTCCAATGCTATATGTGAAGTTCCAGATGATAGACTTGAAAAGACCAAGATAGAGATGTACTCTAAATCTGAGCTGGAAACAGCGTCCCGCCGAAGTGCTCTCCTGGGGCCAGTCTTGTGGGGAAGGAGGCAAATCTCCCTCTCGTTTGAGAGCTAGAGAAAGGACATATGTGAGAGCAGAAGGAAGGCCCTTCTGCTCCTCACCAGTGGTTCTTAGTGAGGGTAGAAGCACCTTTATGCTCACTCTGGAAGTTTGTTGGCATACTTTTTCTTGTCGTGACAGTTGGGTTGCAGGGCATTTGTGGAATTTAGGGTAGGGGTCAAGTATGCTGGATGTCACAGTATAGCCTTGAGAAGAATTGCTCCACATACTGTCCAACTTCCCAAAGCCCTTCTGAAACATTCATATAGGTTTTTAAAAAAAACAAAACTGTCGCTATCTGAGCCTAGAGTGTAACCATTTGTCATAGTCCATTTGGGCTGCTATCACAGAGTATCATTGATTGGGTGGCTTACAGGCAACAGAAATTTATTTCTCACAGTTCTGGAGGCTGGAAGACTGAGCTCAGGGTGCCTACATGGCCAAGTTCAGCTGGAAGCTCTCCCTGACTGCAGACGGCCATCTTCTCGTGTCCTCAGATGGGGATATGTGTCTGGTGTTCTCACCTGGCAGACCAGTGAGTGGTCTTTTTTATAATAGTACTAATTTCATTCATGAAGGCTTCACCGTACAGAGCTAATCACTTCCTGAATGTCCCACCTCCTAAGACCTTCACATTGGGCATCAGGATTTCACATGAATTTGGGGTGAGGGAGACACAAACATTGGTCGATGGCACAATTTTACACATAAATTCAACATTTTTACATATAAAGCAGAGTTTTCAGTGTTGTTCCCATATGTACTGGATTAAAATTTTTTTAATGTTTATTATTTATTTTTGAGAGAGACAGACAGAGCGCAAGCGGGGGAGGGCTAGAGAGAGAGAGGGAGACAGAATTGGAAGTAGGCTTCAGGCTCTGAGCTGATGCAGAGCCCAAACTCACAAACCGTGAGATCATGACCTGAACCAAAGTCCGATGCCCAACAGAGTCACCCAGGAGCCCGTATACTGGATTTTTTTTAAAGGAGTGCAGCTACAATAGAAATGAAGATTGATGTAATTTGTAGATTTACAATGACTTGTTCATCTTTAGTCATTTTGTTATCAATAGCAGCACCACTAGAAGTGCGTGAGTCATCACCTTAACATATTTGTCTGCATTTTAGCAATTGCTCCTATGTATACAATCTGACCACCTCATTATATGTATTTCCTAGTATATTTGTACCTAAGCCTCATATGTTGAAATACATATGATTTTGTTATAAATTACTTACTTTCTTATTATTTCACCTTTATATTATCATTAGAGCATTATATTGGTTTTTAAAAATATGTTTAGGGTCGCCTGGGTGACTCAGTTGGTTAAGCGTCTGACTGTTGATTTCAGCTCAGATCATGATCTCACGCTTTGTGAGTTCCAGCCTGGCATCTGGCTCCACACTGACAGTGCTGAGCCTGCTTGGGATTCTGTCTCCCTCTGTCTCTGCCTCTATTTCTCTCTCAAAAATAAATAAATAAATAAATAAGCATTTAAAATTAAAATGTTTAGTGGAGTGATACAGACATAATGATTTTCCTTTGAGGACAGTTGAAGGCCTTTGTAAGAAAAGGGGTGCTGTGCGCTGACAAGAGTTGAGATCCACTGCTCCTGTGCAGAAACAGCTAAGATGTGTTGGAGGATGCCCCCTAGTGGTGGGTGTTGTGATGGCCGCCCTTCACCAGCAAGGAGGAAAGAGTCTGGAAACGTTGGTGATTCTGAGACTCCTTTCATTAAACGAGGCAGTATTCCCTTATAAAAGCTTCTGACATGTTTGCTAAACTTACAATTAGAAATTTTGGGTCCCTTCTTCTGACAACTTAACTGCTAAACTATTTTTAATTGTTTTTTAAAATTATTTTGAGATTCTAAGCATGATGCACATGGAAAACATACTGTTAAATAAGGAAAGCTAATCAGAATTCTCTACCTCTCCTCATTAGCAGCATGTATACCCTGAAAAACTCAGGGAAATGAATGTGTGATGTTGCCTCCCGCTTGCTTTAGAACATTGCAGATTTTACCATGCAGCTTCTGAAATGAACAGCATGTGTGTGTTTGCTTTTATAGTAATTAATTATTATTTATATCTCTACTTACATAGTTACTACCTTTCAAAACAGAAATGAGGATGTGAAATAGAAGATGTCAGTAACCACTTCATCTCATTGATTAGCTTTTCCAACCTCAGTGCTCTTTTTCCATATAAAATAAGAGTAGATTTACATGGAAAGCAAAAATAGAACAATGAAGTTATAGAGAGTTCTGTAGCACATAGTACTTATAAGTTTCCTCATTAACACGGGAAATACAACACTACAAAAGATCACATGTATGAATACATTTTGATTACTATTTCTATGTAAAATTACTGTCAAGAGAATTTTACCAATGGGCGATAGAACAGTGTAGGCCCTGTGCCTGATCACAGTGATTTGTCCATTTACTTTGGACAAAACAACTATCTTCCTGGACCATTGAGGCCTTATCTATAAAACTAGAGAGTTGAACTAGAAATAAGCTTTAATGAATGTCCCAGCTTCATGAATCTAGAGGGTGAGGTGCATTTGCCCATGCTATCTTAATTATCAATATGAGATTATCTATAGCAAATTGTAGGCCACCTCTGTTAATTCTCAGATAAAATGTACCACCCAATATAATCCAATTTTAATAGAAGAACAGTATAATTAAGAAGGTTCATCTGATGGAATAAATAGGACAAATGTTAGTTATGCATATTCTCGATTACCCTATGGGGGCTGACTATTCAGCGTTCATCATGTTTTTTAAGTGGCCCTCAGTATTATTACTTAGAATAAGTCTGTTTCACCTTTGCCTCCTTAAACGCTGCCCATGGGATCTGAGAATTTGAAAGCAGATAGAGGCATTGGAGAGCATTGGCATCCTGTGCTTTTGTTAGTCCCTAGTTAGGGACCCCCGGGGCCAGGGACAGCTGGTTGTTACTCTGAAGCCGTCCTCCCATCCATAATTAGGATGATTGTAATCAGACCATAGAATATTTGAGAGTGAAGGGGCACCATTAATACCTAATGACACAACAAGCATGAACTGGACCTGAACGGGCAGCTCAGGCCATAAGGTCACTCTGACAGATGCACATTCCTCAAGGTAAGAATGTCTCCAGATTGTATCCGACTGACTCATCTTTCTGTCCACCTACAATAAGAAGATATACACTCTTTTTGTTTTGCTTAACTCTTAAATATAATTGGCTAGAAGACAGTTGAAGAATCTCCAAAGCGCTTCCACTCAGTAACTTATACACACATTTGTTCAAAGATTATTCACTGAACACCTTTGAAAATGCTAGGCTATATATGATTGTTGGGAATAGCAATGAGGAAAGAAGGCATCTGCTGTGATTCAGCTCATAATCTCATAGGGAGATTATTATAAGAGAAAAGCTGTCGCTGATATTTTGACTTGGCCTCTACTATCACCTAGGTCTCCATGTTCCCTACAATCTGGCCCAGATCTCAAAACCAATAAACATAAACAGTGTCACAGAGGCTCAGCCTTAGACAAGGCAACTCTGGGATCGTGATGGGTCAAGACTAAAACAACAGCACTCCCCTAGTAGTCACATCTAAACAAAGGCAAAACATGAACATTTTCTAAACCACACAAATGCTCAAATATCCCTCTCTGATCCCTAATTTGAATGACTGCTGCTTCTTACCAATTATAGCTTCAGCCTTGCTCCATCTCCCCTCCTTCTAGAAGGTTCATTAAGACACCCAATCAAAATTACCCCACTTCCTGACATCATCCAATCTACAGCAAAGCCTCACTTCATTAAACCCTCCCCCAAATCACCTGTGTTTTTTTTCACACCCTCCTACCGAAGGCTCCATGTTGTCCTTTCTCCTTTGCTGCCATGAGCAATAAACCAGACTTACTCAGCCACAGGGGTGTTGCCCCTTGGTGAACTGACAATTATGATGGTCGGCATAAGGCAAAGAATCAAGCTGAAATGGAATATAGTATCCACTCTCTTTTTTACAAATCTATGACTATGTGAAACATAGCCTTCGTGAGTTAATGGATCTTGTTTGTCCTTGAAAGGACTATATAAATACTGAAAAATCGTTATCTGTTTATTTAAAGACTACAAGTCTCTGAGCACCTAAACCTCCTTAATAGCTGCCCAGATCAAAGCCAACGTTGGAGATGATGCTGAATAGACAATCTTTTAGCTCCAAAAATTGGTTTTGTTCTTTTTTTTAAAATGTTTTACTTATTTTTGAGAAAGACAGAGAGAAACAGAGTGTAAGCAGGGGAGGGGCAGAGAGAGAGGAAGATGTAGAATCTGAAGCAGGCTCCAGGCTCTGAGCTGTCAGCGCAGAGCCTGACGCAGGGCTTGAACTCATGAACCATGAGATTATGACCTGAGCCGAAGTCGGCCTCTGACCCGATTGAGCCACCCCGAGGATCCCAAGGATCTAAATTTTTGCTCCATCATAATGCCATTTTATAATCTATGATGCAGCATTCAGTGATTTCATGAACTCACAATTCCTCTCTGCCATGCAACTTAATTTGTTTACTTATTTCTGCTTTCTCTGTGGGGTGCTTCTCAAATATAATCAAGGAGTTTAGGAATTTATCAAGTAATGAAAAATGAAATAATCATAGGAACATAGAATGAGGAGATAGAATAAAAATTCATTGCCTAGTCAGGATTTCAAAGGAATAAAACACAGTGTTTGAAGGGTTTCTTTGTCTTCATCCCGAAAAAGATAAGCGAGATGGAATGGAATGGGCTATCTTTAAAAGTACAATTGCAAGTTCTCTGGGAAAGTGTTGCCCAGGATGAAGGCCAGGTCTCCAAAAACGCCACAGAACAGATTCTTATCTGGGCAAAGGGTTCTCTTTCAACTCTATAGATGCATTCTTGTCTGTCTTCCATACAGTGTAACCTTCTCAAGTACAGAGCCATAGAGCAATACAGGAATCTGCACGCAGTGGGTAGGCAGTGTATCTCTGCCTATCATCTAAGTAATAGAACTTACCACTGGAGTAACTAGGTATCAAGAAGGAGGACGGCTAGGAACTTGCAGAGTTGGAGAAGTTCAGGAGTTGCCATCGTTAGTATGACTTTCCTTCTGGTCTTTATTCTTAAAGAAGACAAGAATAGTATCTTTGTCATTGTTGGTATCTGGAATACTCCACACACTGAGAACATTCTGCATGGATCATGATTTTATTTAATCATAAAAGTTGCCTTTCTCTTTCTTTCCTTGCTCCCACTCTTCAAAGGCTCTATAAATGCACCATCAAGGTCAAGGGTGTTGTTACTTCTAACTTAGAACAACATAAGAACAACATAGCACTGTCGATTGTTTAAATCCGTCTTCAGGGATGATGCCCTCCCATTTATTCATTCTGCAAGATTCTAGAATCTTAGCATTCTGTCAAGTAGAGCATTCTGGATTTCCCTTTGGTCTTATTCACTGAAAATTATGGAGTCCAAAGCTTTCATTTATACTGCTTCTGCATATACTTCCAGGGCAAGAAAATGGATGGGAAGAATGGTTATCTTCTAGCTTTTCAAATAGAAACTCATTACAATCTCAGTTAATGAAGTGCCGAGAAACCAAAATCAAAGCATCAGCATTTAATACCCCCTACATGCCTGGAACTTTTCAAAGTGAATTACCCTTCAAAGCCTCACGCCCTCTAAAGAATTTGCAAATTCAGAAACAGCTGGGAGCAGGTGAGTATTTCTGCAAATTTTGAGAGGTGCGCATCTATAACTGAAGATGCAAGAGCTCTGACATCCTTAGAAGCTTTCCGTTTGAACTGGGATCTGCTTTGACCAGGGCTTGCTTGGTATAGTGCTCAGAGAAGCACAAATGACCAAGGACTTCTATCCTATTATTTACCCTTGTTACTTCCTGGTGTCGGCACTTCTGCAGCAAATGTTAACACATGACATAAAAGGAAAAGAGATCAGCAATTCCTAGTTCCTTCCCTGCCCCCATAAGCTGCGGGCTGCAAGCCTGGGGAA
Organism: Suricata suricatta; assembly: GCF_006229205.1. Taxonomy (NCBI): domain Eukaryota; kingdom Metazoa; phylum Chordata; class Mammalia; order Carnivora; family Herpestidae; genus Suricata; species Suricata suricatta. The sequence continues at coordinate 56,544,042 of NC_043713.1, read as the reverse complement.
AATGTGCAAATAACAAGGAGCAAATCAGAACAGCCAAGTTCATATGGGGCAGTGTACATGATCCAAGGCACAGGGGACATCTGAGGCAAGCGCTTGCTGAATTAGTTCTATGAGAAGGCACAACGCAGTAGCTGGGAGCGGGGGCTCTGGTGCCAGAGCCCAGCGTGGCCAACTTGTACCCTTGGATAAGTAACCCATTCTCTCCGTGTCCCTGTTCTCTTATAAAATGATGATAATAATGGTGCCCAACTCATAGGGCTGTTGTGAGGATTACAAGTAATTAAACAAGGATTACAACAATTATTAAATACTTTTAATACATACAGATAGTGAGACTCATATTATTCAGCATCCCACAAGACCTGAATCAAGATTAGTTATTGCTAGTGGAGACAAAAGCATGAAGCAATGTATCACTGATTCAAGATACCAGCACCTCTGAGTGTGTGCCCTCCAACCAACTTTCTGTTGGTAATTTAGCTTCATATATAAATCCACTTCCAGGCAAAGAATGTACTTGAAAGAAAACATGCAGAGGGAAGTAATTAAGTTGGCAAGTCTTGATGGAGGTAGAAAATGAGGCCTATCACATGGAATAATGGGTCCTAGACATGCGTGTTCTCCTGGTTTTACAAGTGTCTTACCAAGCAGCAAGGGAAAGGGGTAATTCCCTGAAGGCCGCCACACTGTGAAGGGGCCGAGGCAGGCTTTGCGCTCAGAAGTGCTCTTTCAGTGCACAGCCACTGACAGGCCCTGAACTGCCTCGCAGCATAAACAGCTGCCTTCCCTGCAGGTGGGCTGACCCCGGGATATCAGTCACCCATCAGAGCTCCTGTGGACCTTTCCTAGGGGTGACAGGGAGCTGACTTCGCAAGATGCACCGAGGACAGATCTGCTAGAGAGACAACCAGAAGGGAAGAACTAAGGGTCGCCAGGCAGATGATATCCGTGTCTGCTTCCTGGGTTCAGAAAGCCAAGAGCATTTCTGGAATTTCCATTCATAAGTGAGACGAAGGTGGAAGGAGAGTTTTATATGTAGCAGGAATCAGAGGCCTTTGGGAATGCGTGGAGTCCGTATGGGAAAGATGAGTTCTGCTCAAATGAATTGTACAGAAGTTACAAATTGAAAAGGTGGGGAAGTAGCCTGATCCTTGTACAGTGATCTAAGGAAGGGCTGACCTTGGGCACCTGAAAAATTGGCTGTCTTTAGGTCCCTGCAGAAGCTTAAATGTGGTCCTGTGTGAATGTCATTTGACAGGAGCAAAGGAAGAAGTAATTAGATTCTTTGAGACTTTGGAAGACCGAGGCCATTAAGGCATAAGGGAAATGACTTGTGATTTTTCCAGTGTCCATTTGACAACACTGCTGGTTTTTGGACTTGTTTCCCTTTGTGCCACACGGTGAAAGAAACAGTGAAAAGTTAGCACTTGTTAGCCCACCAAGAACGCTCTTGGATTGCATTTACTTGCTATCAGATGAATAAGAAGCATGTATTTGATCCATGCCTTAAAAATCTGTAAGTATCTCAGTCTCAAACATTTACATGAGCACAGAGACAACGTGGTCAGATCCAATCCAGACTTAACAAGTTGTCTTGAGAAAGCCCTTGATACCAGTAATAGCATCATAGATGTGAAAATCACGGTGTCAGGGTGTATGATGTGCGTGATGATTCTGCGTGTGTGTGTGGAATTGACTTAGCTTCCTGGGTCACAACTTTGGATGTTGGCATTTTTTTCCACATTAATGACCGGGAGACAGTTGCCACAATCCCATACCCCTGTTCATTGGCTTTGGAGGACATTGATTTTCACTGGAAAATAAAATGAATGAAAAAGAATGGCCAGGACTATGTCCCTGACACTCTCCTTGCAAGGCACTTTCAGAGGACAGAAGCACAAGCAGATGCTTGTAAGAGAAGCCGCTTGTCTGTGCTGGTTTCCTGATCCTTTAAGTTGGTTCTGGGCCCCAGAACGTTTGTCTTTCTCCTTCTCTTGCTGCTTCCGCAAAGACCTGTAAGCCAATAAATTCAGAAAGTATATTCTCCTGGAATAACTTCAATATGAGAGGCACAGCCATCACCCATCTCCTTCATGGTGCCCCTACTTCAGTCCTGAGCTCGACCCTGCATGCTGTCCAAGTTTTCTGAAGTCCTCGAGGTAATGACGGTCCTCATTTCCCGTCATTGCAGGCTTGGCCAGCTTCAGGACACAGCACAGGGGCAGAATGCTGAACTAGGGCTCATGGCATGTGAATTGCAACATTTCCGGATTTTTCCTGCACAAACAACCAGGACCAGATTGTATACACATTTCAGGCTAAGTCTGAGAGATGCCCTGCCAATCACTAAGAAACTTCTTGAATAAAGGAGAAATGAATCTAGTCATTCATTCATTCATTCATTCATTCATCTATCCATCCAACCATCACTTTTGCTGTGCTAAAGTATAAGTACTCCTCTCCAAATATATAAACATGAATGTTTTCTTTTTTAGTTTTGAAAAGTAAAGACAGAGAATATCCCATATCAACTGCTGCTAGGTATGCTGCAGATCTCAAGGGGAGATGGAAAAGAAAATTGTATACATTTCTTTGTTCCTGATTCACAATGTTAATAAAGGCTGTGTTGCTACTTAAACAGCCTGTGAATGGAATGAAATATAAAAATCTTGATTAGAGTGAATTTGGTTGGGAAATAAATAGACTCTTTATTTGTTTGTTTGTTTGTATTTAGTAGGCTTGACACCCAATGCCAGGCTTGAACTTACCACCCTGAGATCAAGAGTCACATGCTCCACTGACTGAACCAGCCAGGCACCCCGAAGGCTAAGTTAAATTGTAGAAAACTTACAGTTTTTTTACAAAAAGAATCAGGACACCCAGCCTTGTTCTGCCCCTGATAACCACAGAATGACCTGCAAATGCCCGCTTTGGGACCAGACTGACCTCAGCTGAAATCTCAACAGACCACAGGGGATCTTTCTAGCTGAGTGAACCCAGGCAAGTTGTGCCTTAACTTCTCTCCAGGTAGCTTCCCTCATCCACCAACAGCAGGAGAATAAGAGTGACAAAATACTCTCCCAAGGGCTGGCGGGAGGATTAAATAAGATATTGTATCTCAAACCTTTTGTACATTCAAAACACACAGACAAGTTCCAATTAATTAGCCCTGTGACCTTCTGCGAAGTCACTTAACCTCACCAGTTTCAATTCTCGCCAATTCTAAATTCTCTTTCCAAACAGCCTCCTCAGATTATAGAGAATCGTAATTAGCATATCAAGCACCCACCTAATTTGTGCCGGCTCCCGCTATCACTGCAATTATACTGCTTATATGTAAATGGCACCTCAAGTCCCCAAATGGTGCCAGTGCACTTAGCTAAGAAAACAGTGTCTAATCTTATTGGCACTCCCCCTTTCCTTAGCAAACCTTTGTTCGCTGAGAACACAAAGGTACACTTCTGAGCAGCCCTAAGGAACTGACAAGGTTGAAAAACTGCTATGTGAATTCTCAAGGTTTTTCTTTGGTTGAGTGGCGGGGACAGAAATGACCCTACAGATGTGTAGTACCCACCTTCCTTTAAAAGTGTTGTCTGGAAGCTAATTCCGTTTGGATGGCCTGTTGCAATTAGCTATGACAGACACTTGAAGCAGTTTTAAACTGAAAGGAAATTTTAACTGACCCGAAATCACATCAAGCTGTGTGTTTATGTGTGTGGTGGTGGGGGTGGAGAACACGAGTATGCATCCGACAGAAATCCGTATCATCAGGAAGGTTTGACTGAATTAGTCTTAGAATCTGCTGGTTGACTTCATTTCCCACCCAAACATCTGAGTCAGCCCTAGTTAAGACTCATTCATTTAGCACATAAATTTTGCCAAACACAGAGAACACAAAAATGACTAATCATTGCTTTCGGCCTCCAAGAGTTTTGTTAAGGAACCAATATAGAAGCAAGCCTGATGTATTAGGATGTGTTAGGGACCACGAGTGCTGCCGTGGGGCACAAAGGAAAGAATAAATAACTTCCCATCGATGAAAGTAGGAAGGAGCTGGTGAAGAATAGTCTAGAGAGGAGGCGACCATTTTTGTCATTTCCAACTTTGTGTTCCCTCAATTATTAAAGTTCTTCTCTGTGACTCATTCTAAAGAAAGATGCTAGGTTGTGCCATCTGTCAAGTTGAAGGCTTCTTGTTTGGGGACATGACATTATCCCCAAGCTAAATGTGTCAGTGTGAGAGCTGAATGGCTAATAACTGCAAGCAAATCAGAGTTTTGCTGACTTGTTTGGGCTTGTTCCCTGTAAGGGGAGCTCAGCAGGGCCTACTAATCAACCTCCTGCTAAGTGGGGAAGCCAGGGCTCACCAACAGCCTGGGGTTTCCATGGGGCCAGGTGAAGAACACTGGTCATGTTCCCTACACAAAGCCCCACCGTTTATAGTGTGAGCAGTAGGTGGGCTTTTCACTGGGTCATTCTCAAAGCCCTTGTCTTTAGAATAATTTATTCATTCAAATGAGACCACTTTGAGCCAAGAAAAATATGGAAAGGTGGTTTGGGCTTAGAGTGGCTCCACTCCAATACAACCCAACCCAGAGGCGTTTCTTAGAAGTATCCAACAACCACCTTTATGAGCTTTGGGGTCCTGGGGGCAGTGGTTCTTAAATTTCCCACTTATCCGCATCACCTGGCCCTCACCCTCAAGTGTTTCCTATTCATCAGGTCTGAGTTGGACTTGAGAATTTGCATTTCTAGCATGTTCCCACATGAGACTGCATTTTGACCACCACTGCCTCAGAATATGACCAATTGCTTCTTGCTACAGCAAACTTTCCAGACAATTTAAGTATAAGATTTAGTGCAATCTTGCATGGTTAGATGATTAGACCAGATATAATATTACAGGAAAAGGATGTTTGATTTAAAATCACCTTTGTCTTGAGGCGTCTGTGTGGTTCAGTCAGTTAAGCGTCTGACTTAGGCTCTGGTCATGAGCTCGTGGTTCAGGAATTCAAGCCTGGCATTGGGCCCTGCTCTAACAGTGTGGAGCCTTCTTGAGATTATCTGTCTGCCCCTCCCCTCCTCTCTCTCTCTCTCTCTCTCAAAATAAATAAATAAACTTAAAAAAAGATAAAAGATCACCTTTGTCTCACTTGGCTGAGTGAGTGGGTGACAAGTTTCCCAGAACCAGTCTTTATTAAAGTTTATTATGAAATTGTTTCAATTTTTTTAACTTTTATTTGAGAGAGAGTGCACACAAGCAGGGAACGGACAGAGGAGAGAAGGAGAGAGAGAATCCCAAGTAGTCTCCATGCTGTCAGCACAGAGCCTTATGTAAGGCTTGATTCCCTGGAACCATGAGATCATGACCTTAGCCTAAATCAAGAGTCGGATGCTTAACCAACTACGCCACCCAGGCACCCTTAATTTTTTTTAAATCAAGAATGCTGATTTCTTTCCAGAAGAAGATGTCATAGAGAATTAGATTCCTTCTCAGACTGGGTTTAGAACATATATTCTTTTATATCAGGAACACAAGGCAAAACCTTCTTACATGAATAGAATGTAGTTTTACTAAGGATTTAATAGCTACTCCCTCAGGCCTCTAAGAAAGGAAAGTGCATCACACCACGTTGCACTAGAAAATCACAGTCCCTGCCTTCTGCAAAGCAGTAGAGTTCCTTCCTTGTCTGCCCTTCTCTCTGCAAGCCATCTGTCTTGGCTCACTTATAGTTTTCTCTGTCTGGCCTTAGTCTGTGATAGCTTGGACGATGACTGCAGCTCTGTTCCCATAGCTAACCAACTCCTTTTCTCCTCCTTGTGGTCCAGAACTCCCTGGAAAGAAGAATTAACTAACCCAGTTTGAGCCAGGGGTCTGGCCGGATCCACTGGGGGTTGGGGAGTGCTCCAGGGCCAATCTCAGCATCCTTGAAGGAAAGGGGAGTCTGGGGAGGGAGACAATGATGGGTGCATGTAAGTGGACCATATACATCCTAGTTCAAAGCTTTGCATACATGACACTGAATGCATAAAACATCTGGCTAGGCAGTAAAGATTAATTCCTTTTCTACCTCATTGTTCTTCCAGAAAATTCTTCAGGAATTCAGGGAATGAAGTAGAAGGTTCTGGTTAACCGTACCGTGTCTAACAGGAGAGCATAGGGGGGACGGTCTTCTGAACCCCTGCCCCCTGATCCCCTTACTGGCTGCACAATTAATGTTATCTCAGGTCTCAGTCACTTTCTCAGTCCCTGGGCTCCAGAAGAGGCAAAGTCTTCAGGTCTGCCAGCTCAGGACACCAGGGAATAGTCACACACCTCTCTTTCTTCACACTTCAGGAAAGTGTGGCCATTTGTCAGAGACTTTCTTTTTGCAGAAAAGGTGACAGAAAAATTATGGATGTTGTTAAAAAAACAAAATTCAACTGAGTAACTGTGAAGATATAGTTTGCTTTACTCAATGGTTCATGAACTGGGCAGCATCCCATCTCGCAAGTAGGAAGGGCTGCTGAGGAGTTGTACAAAATGGAAGCTTCTAGGGGCAGGAAGGGGCAGGAACAAGGAAGTCATAAACAAAGGAAAAGATTGTTTCAGGCCAGGTGTCTTTCCTTTAACATCTATCAGGCAGATGACCTCACTAGTACTGATCTGGTAATTCCAGGCATATTGGTTTAAATTTCACTCCTGGAAGAGGCTGAAAGGGCAATTAGGACAGGTATTAAGTCTTGCTTCACTGGTGTGGGGCTCAGCATAAGTGACTCCATTTTGGACCTCTTGTTTCTTTTCTTAACAATGTGTAAAATTGTACCTTGATCTGAAAGATCTAAACTATATGCTTAACTGTAATCCAAAGGTTTGAATAAATATGTGGATTTAATAGGATGTGTATTATTTTGTGCCAATTTATGGGGGGAAATCCCCCTTCATAATCCCAGCAGGGACCATGGTTCTTAATATTAGCACTAAGGGTTTATAAAGATGTAACATTTAATTCAAGTCTCTGTTTGGACGTGTTCATTTCAAGGAGATTTCTTACCTTTTCTCTGCTCCTCTCCCCTCCTTCCTTCTTTTGTTATTTATCTATCTATTCATTTATTTATTTATTGCTTGAGGGAGAGGAAGAATGAGAGAGCACAGTGGGGGGAGGGGCAGATAGAGAGAGAGAGAGAGAGAGAGAGAGAGGGAGGGAAGGAGGGAGAAAAGGAGGGTGGCAGGAAGAGAATCCCAAGCAGGCTTCCTGCTCAGCCAAGAACCTGACATGGGGCTCCATCCCATGACCCTGGGATCATGACTTGAGCTGAAATGAAGAGTCAGACAATCAACTGAGTCACCCAGGCTCCCCTTTTGTTTTGTTTTATATTTAAATTTTACCTGTATTTCTAGGACTTCCTGTCAGTAGAAGCCGTGTTTTTATCGGTAGAGTTTTGACCCAACACAGCTTGACACCAAAAGGCAAGATGGCAATCCAGTGCTACAGCACAAGGTCCCTCGAGACATTCTTGTCCCACTGTGGTGCTTGCAGCCCTCGCTGCCTTGAGACAGCGGCCAGCGGGACAGATGGCATCCGGAAGTTCTTGTATTGACAGTGTGCCTCTGGTCTGTTCACTAGGGCAGGGGGCAGGTACTACGGGAAGAGTCTCCCTGGTTTATTTGAATTTCAAAGTACTTGCATTTCTATCTGTACTACAGTAAACTATATGTCAGTTTAGCAAGAATCACTTCCCGAAGGTACAAAAAATTCTTTTCTCTCAGATTTTTTACCTATAAGCAAACTTCTCTTCCTTGCCATGTGTCAAATCAACTATTGACTAATCAGGCACCATAAGAACATATTGTAATTATTTCCTTTGGGAGTTCTATTGTTTTTAATCATTTTCATGAGGGCAGGGAAGAAAATATTGAAAATATATTTCATTGTATTTACCTTTATTAGAGGGTTTCCTATATCTACCACCAGTGATTCGTCAAAGCACTTAGACATGGAAACCACCAAATGAAAAGTTCAAACTAAAAAGTAGCCCTTTCTTTTTCAGGTTGGCTATTTAGGTTGGTTTGCCCTTTATTTTTCAGGCTATAATTTCTTGGCCAAATTATAGAATATCATATTTTATCCAGTATTTATAATGAACCTCTGTGCTCCTACAGCGACCTCTCCATTTATCTTCTCATATATTTTAGGAAGAAAAGCTTTTATCCAGCATTCTTCCCTTCCATGTTTTGCTTGTTTTCTTCTTTGAACTGGCTCTGAAAATGTCTTCTTAATTTGAAAATAATCTTTCCTTTGGATCTACACGGCTGAGACTCTCGAACCTTAATGTGCATCAGAATCACCCAGAGAGTTTGGGGGTGCCTGGGTGGCTCAGCCAGTAAAGCATCCAACTTGGGCTCAGGTCATGATCTTGTAACCCGTGAGTTTGAGCCCCATGTTGGGCTCTGTGCTGACAGCTCAGAGCCTGGAGCCTGCTTCGGATCCTGTGTCTCCCTCTCTCTCTGCCCCTCCCCTGCTCATGCTCTGTCTCTCTCCCCAAAAAATAAATAAACATTAAAAAAAATTAAAAGAATCATCCAGGGGGTTTGTTTACACAGTGATAGCTGGAGCCCAGCCCCAGAGTTTCCTATCTCATAGGAATGGAAAAAGCATACATTTCTGACATCGTCTCAGCTGCTGCTGCTGCTGGTTTTCAGGGGCCACACTTTGAGAACTGCTGGTCTAGCTAAAAAGCAGGCAGCATTTCCTTCCCAACATCTGCCTAACTAACTGCTTGCCCTCCACCCCTTGTCTTACCTTCCAGGACTCGGGTCTGTGGGGCTCTGGAGAAGAGGAACTGCAATCTGACATTTTACATTGGAAATAAATCTTATATGTAAATCCACCTTTCAATAGTATACAAACACAATTGCTGAATGTAGAAAAAAAGTAATAAAGATTTTGAGTATCACATTTTCCTCCCTACATTTTAAAGATGAAAGAGAGGTTTAATTATCCCTAAACTTTTCTCCAAGCCTCCTCATCCCTATGCAATTTACTTTTCATGTCTTGCTATCACCCACTTATTTATTTATTTATTTAATGTTTATTTATTTATTTTGAGAAGAGAGAGAGTATGCACATGAGCAGGGAAAGGGACAGAAAGAGAAGAGAGAGAAGCCTAAGCTGGCTCCACACTATCAGCACAGAACCTAATGTGGGTCTCGATCCCACAAACTGTGAGATCATGACCTGAGCCAAAACCAAGAGTCAGATGCTTAACCAACTTAACCACCTAGGCGTCCCTCCAACTTACTTATAAATACAAGTTCACCCTCCAATTAAGGAGTCCTCTTTTCTTGAAGAAATTCCTGAAGAAAAGGGGAAGCATTAGCTACTGAGTCCCACTGACTTTGCCATTTAGGACCTGGTAACTCTGGATGCAAATTTCAAGGGATAATGAAAACTATAGCTTTGGCTTCCAGAATTGAAATACTTTTGGTAATTGAAATACTCTTATACTGGGAAAATGGCAGTTGTACAAATGAAGGATAAACAAAGTCTTATAAGTTAAAGATTTTCTTCACCAAATGAAATTTAGTCAACTACTAATTTAAGGTAACATTTCACATCCTCTTGTATATCAGCTAGAAACTGATAGCACCCATAATTTTCATTTATAAGTGCAAAAATGCTGCCTTGTTTTCTCAATCTTATTAAAGTTGATAACTTTAACACCTTCTGGATTAAAACTGTAACCATCCAGACACAGAACAATTAAGTAACCAGTGAATATTTAGACCAGAAACAGGAGAAAACAGTGTGAGAGAGGTAATTTTTTTCTACAATGAATTACAAACATACAGAATAAAAGTCAGCTAAAGAATATGTAAGTAAAAATGGCTTTATTTAGATTAGGCCAAAAAAAATCTTAATTTATTAAAATTTTTTAGTTTTTATTTATTTTTGAGAGAGAGATCATGAGCAGGAGAGGGGAAGAGAGAGAGGGAGACACAGAATCTGAAGCAGGCTCCAGGCTATGAGCTGTCAGCACAGAGCCCGACGTGGGGCTTGAACTCACAAACCATGAGATAATGATCTGAGCCAAAGTCGAGCACTTAACCTAGGTGCCTCCCCCAAAATCTTAATTTATTTTTAAATTAAAAATAGAGAACACAAATTCTCCACAGAGACTTGTTTCCATTTCAGCCTAACAAAGGAAATGTCTCTTTCTCTAGGGGGAAGAATACACAGTTTGCCAACAGCCACTGAGGCTGGGGTTCAGCTAAGGTCAGGGTTCCTCAGCTCTGATGTGTGTGCCCTGTGTGTTCTACATCCCAGAGCCCCACCCCTAGCCCTCATGGGACTTGGAGGGTGAGGGAACCAGTTCCAACAAGAAGCTCATGCTGTGTGCTGGGCCTGGAGAAATTCACTAAGTCCACGGAATGGTCGCCTTCTTTTTGGCCAAGACGATGAAAGGGTGACAAGTCCCACAGTCCTACTGTGCCACTGTTCAGGAACTCTATGCCTGCTCTGTACTCCATTGTGAAACCCTTTTTTATTTATTTTGCCAACTTTCTGTGTTTTGTTTGTAGCAATTCTTTATATAGTGCACGTAGAAGACCTCTGCCATGTAAATGTAATGCCATATGGTTGTGTTTGTAGATCCACAGGCAGAAATACTTATAGTATTTAGAGATAAAAGTACACACATCATAAGTGTACCTCTTTTTTAAAAAAAGTTTACTCATTTTGAGAGAGAGCAAGAGAGAGCATAGGAGGGGCAGAGAGAGGGAGAGAGAGAGAGTATCCTGAGCCTGCTTGGCTCTGTCGGCAAAGAGCCCAATGTGGGGCTTGAACCCACAAACTGTGAGATCATGACCTGAGCCGAAATCCAGAGTTGGACGCTTAACCGACTGAGCCACCCAGGCACACCCATAGGTGTACATTTTGACGAATTATCACAAAGTGAATGTGCCCAAGTACTAGCACCCCAGAGGCCTGCTCAACCCCCTACTACCTATGGGTGGCCCCTCTCCTGACTCCTGATGCCATAGGTTAGGTGGCCTGTTTTGAACTTTATATACATGGAGCCATTCAGCTTGTTTCCTTTTGTGTCTTGTTCCTTTTGTTCATGTTATTGTTTGTAAGTTTGTAAGTAATATACTGTTCTATGCAGCTCTACTTCATTCACTTTCATTGCTACATAGAATTCCATTTTAGGACTTCTGCCATTTATTTATTTATTCCACTGTTGGTGGTCACTTCAAGTGTTTACATTTCAGACTATAAAGAATAACACTGCAGTGAACATTCTTTGATGCACTTGTTACAGGCAGTTTTGTTGGCTGTAATTCTAGGAGATACTGCAGAAATAGGGTTCTACAATGGCTGTACCAATTATATCTCCACCAAAGCATATGAGTGTTTCTGTCCCTTCTACACATGACATACTTCTTCCATTTAAAATTTAAAAGCAGCCTAAGTTCCAATAATCGCACACAGGTCCACATAGAATACATACCTCATTTAAAATTTGCATGGAACTTACTGCTCTCTCTGTCTCTGTAGGAGCAATGTAATCAGTATTTACTTTAAAAAGATTTGAATTCTGGGGCGCCTGGGAGGCTCAGTCGGTTAAGCTTCTGACTTCGATTCAGGTCATGATCTCTCGGGTTCATGGGCTTAAGCCCCACATCAGGCTCTGTGCTGACAGCTCGGAGTCTGGAGCCTGCTTCAGAGAGCATTCCTCTCTCTCTGCCCCTCCCCTGCTTGTGCTTTGTCTCTCTCTGTCTCTCAAAAATAAATAAACGATTCAAAATATTTGAATTCCTAGATTTGGAAGGATGGATGTCAGTGACATGTTTCATTCTATAGGATCATTGTTTTAAATTATTAGGTTGTGGACTTCTTTGAAAATAAAACTTAAGTCCTGACAAGGACTCTCTAAAATGCACTTATGCACAAATGCTCAGAAAAATCTACCCGAGCTTTTGAAGAGACTCACAATGCCCAGAAGCCCTTCAGCTCCTGACCTCCAGATCAAGGATTCCCTCATGAAGCACTGACATTAGCAGAGTAACTGCTCTCAAGAGATCATCGTGTTCTTATTTCCTGCCTTTTCATTTTCCTCCTTTTATTCCAGTGGAGCAAAGTTCCAACCTCCTACTTTGAAGGAGTCACACCTCCTTTCAAAGAGACCAGGGACCGCCTCATGCAGGCTCACTGGCCTTGGGAGTGGGAAGGCTCTTTCCAACAATCTCTTTATTATTCTTTCCTCTTCACCAACTTGCTGCCTGTGCTCTCTTAGGTGATGTGGCCCCTAATGTTAAGTCACACACATCCATCATGCCCCAACCCAACTCTACCACGCAGCCGCCGACTCTGTCTCTCTTCCTCATCTCCACTTTCCAAGAAGGAAACATTATTCCCCAATTTCCACATTTCCAGGGGGAAAATAGGTCCTATATGTCAAATGGTGTCAAGCCCCATGCATCCCCGATCATTAGAACCACCCAGAACTCTGACGGCTGGCCCCACCCCAGTCAAGTTATATCAATGTTTTGGGACACAGGCCAGGCATTGGTGTATCTTCCAAGTTTCTTCTGGTAATTCTGATCCTCAGAGAAGGTTGAAAACCAGTTGTAGAGGCTAAGGGCTATAGATAGGCAAATGATATAAAAATTGTTTTATCCAAACATATAGAAGAACCATTCTGATGCGCAAAGCATGAGGGAATAAAAGTGTTTCTGAAAAACCTAAAGAAGGTTTGGCTGCTGTGGTCCATTATTCAGAATACTTGGAGCACTGAGCTCTCCACATGCTTTTCAGATGCCCCTTTAGCCAAGAACAGAGACAAAAATCATTCACCCTCTCACTGGCTTATTGTTTTTTTCTCTTTAACATTTTTTTGTTTTGTTTTATGGTTTTATTTTTTATTTATTTATTTTTAAGTAGTTTATTGTCAGATTGGTTTCCATACAACACCCAGTGCTCTTCCCCACAAGTGCCCTCCTCCATCACCACCACCTCTTTTCCCCCATCCCCCTTCCCCTTCAGCCCTCAGTTCATTTTCAGTATTCAATAGTCTCTCAAGTTTTGCGTCCCTCTCTCTCCCCAACTCTCTTTCCCTCTTCCCCTCCCCCTGGCCCTCCATTAGGTTTCTCTTGTTCTCCTGTTAGACCTATGAGTGCAAATATATGGTATCTGTCCTTCTCTGCCTGACTAAATTTGTTTTTTTAATGTTTATCTTTGAGAGACAGAGAGACAGAGTGGGAGCTGGGGAGAAGTAGAGAGAGGGAGACACAGAATCTGAAGCAGGCTCCAGGCTCTGAGCAGTCAGTGCAGAGCCCCACCGGGGGCTCAAACCCACCAAAACATTCTTTCTTTACTAGGAAGCCACAAAGGAGAACCTCTCCTCCATGTATTAAATCTCTGCTCAGAACCACAGATAACAAGACAATGGGGTTGATGTGAATCTGAAAACCTTTTCACTCTTTTACTTTCTCAGTATCTCACTTTTTAAATTTTCTTTCTTTTTTCCCATCTTCTTAAGTACTAGGACTGGGTTGCACTAGGGCACCCGCTTCTTCCTGGCGTGTACCTTTGGACAACGTACCAACCCTGTCAGTGCCATCGTACCTGAGTTCTTCCATTTAAAATGAGGCACTGGGTGACTCAGTTAAATGTCTGACTCTTGATCTTGGCTCAGGGCATAATCTCACAGCTCATGGGTTTGGACCCTGTGTTGGGCTCTGCACTGACAGCACAGAACCTGCTTGGAATTCTCCTTCGCTCCCTCTTTCTCTGCCCCTACCTCACACATGCTCTCTCTCTCTCAAAATAAATAAATAAACTTTAAAAAAATGAGGGGCTCCTGGGTGGTTCAGCTGGTTAAGCGTCGGGCTTCGGCTCAGGTCATGATCTCATGGTTGGTGGGTTCGAGCCCCACATCAGGCTCTGTGCTGACAGCTAGCTCAGAGCCTGGAGCCTGCTTCTGATTCTGTATCTCCCTCTCTCTCTGCCCCTCCCCTGCTTGGGCTGTCTCTCTCTGTCTCTCAAAAATAAATAAAAAGCATAAAAAATTTTAAAAAAATAAATAAAAGAGGGTAACAGTGATACCTACCTCTTTTCCACTTATGTGTTTCTTTGTTTTAACAAGCAAGTCTTTTGCACGTAGAATAAGCCAGATATTGTTGTAGACACTTTACAAATACCAACTTTACGAATTCAACACACTGAATCCTAATGGGGTTGTGAAGATTGTATGAATAAAGTCACAGCACAGTGCATGGAGCCAGGAGCATCATTATCCTCCGTCTGCTCATCCATTGCCATCCTCTGGGTCTTTGTAACCTCTACTCACACCTATGAAGACAGCCTCCTCTTTGCCATCAGGTGTGTAAATGTTCTACACGAGGTCTTAGCACTTTTCTGAACATGTTCTGCTTGAATGGGACCTAGATATTTCTTTCTATTTGCTTATGATCGATCTACTTATACCTGAACTACGTGTCATTTTAGAAGTAGCACTGTTTGGGGAAGGCAGAGAAGACCAGCTGCCTCCTGGTTGAGCAGAGGCTTTGAAGGAAGGGAACAGGAGGAGAAGGCAGGATTGCAGGAGATGGCGTTGCCCCAAGTTTAAGGAGTCATGAAGAAGCCAATGTAATGGAGAGGCCAGGAGATGAGATCAGAGATGAGCATACTCACAGAAATGGGAAAATTTAGAGACTGGAAGCTTGCCTCTGATGGCCAAGGAAAATCTTTGGTTCCATTCAAGCGTCCTTTCTCTAGGACATTTCTTTTTAAAAACAAAATAAAATAAAAACAAATGAGCTTCATAGAAATATAACTCACATCCAAAAAATTTACCCATCTAAAGTACACAATTCAGGTGTGTCTGGGTGGCTAAGTCAGTTAAGCAGCCGACTTTGGCTCAGGTCATGATCTGACGGTCTTTGGGTTCAAGCTCCGCATCAGGTTCTGTGCTGACAGCTCAGAGCCTGGAGGCTGGTTCTGATTCTGTGTCTCCCTCTCTCTTTGCCCCTCCCTTGCTCATGCTCTGTCTCTCTGTCTCTTAAAAATAAACATTAAAAAAATTTTTTTTAAGTATACAATTCAATGTCTTTAAGTCTATTACAAAGTTGTGCAACCAATGCCACAACCTTATATTTAGGACACTGTGATTGCCCCCAAAAGGAGCCTCAGACTCTGCACTCATTCCCCTTTCTCCACCCTCACTTCTAGCCTCTGGGAGTCACTAGTCTACTTTCTGTCTCTACATTGTTGCCTACTGTTGACATTTCATATTAAAGGAATCACACAGCATATAGGTCTTTTGAGGCTGGCTTCTTCTTTCACTTGGTGGAATGTTTTCCAGGCATATTCATGTTGCTGCACGTGTTTCTTTTATGGCCAGATAATATTCTTTTGACAGAGTAGATAATCTTTTGTTTATCAGTTGATGGACATTTGGGTTGTTTCTGGTTGGGGACTGTTATGAATAATGCTACTGTGAACATCCGTGTACAAGTTTTTATGTGTTTTCATTTCTCTTGGGTACATATCCAAAAGAGTAGAATTGCTGGGTCAAAGGGTAACTCTGTTTAACTCTTTGAGGAGCTGCCAAAGTTTTTTCCAAGCCACAGCACCATTTAACATTGCTGCCATCATTTTTTGAGAGTTCCAACTTCTCTACATCCTTGTTAACACTTGGTATTGTGTGTCTTCTTGATAATAGCCATCTGTATTTGTGTAAAGTGGCTTTTCATTGTGGTTTTCTTTTTAAATTTCTGTCCTTGACGGAATGTATTAAATAAGCAAACACCACCAACAAGCAAAACAAGTACTACAATGTAAAAACATTAAAAAAAAAGACAACCCTCTCACATGCATAAATGAAAAATTGCAGACAAAGAACTCACATCTTTTCAAGCTTCAATGGTAAATATTTTGCTACTATGTATTAAATACTGCATGGTTTGCCCAAGCTAAGATGAAACCACATCATAAATCAATAAGCATTTTGCATTTTCTTTCATTATATACTCAAAGTCATGCCTACTGCACCTCTAAACATTTCATTAAATCCAATGATACAGCAAACACTCCCAAAATAAACTTAGATTGTATTGCAGTTT
>NC_043713.1:56504977-56527838 GCF_006229205.1 Suricata suricatta | reverse complement strand
TTTTAAAATTCTTGATCCGGTATGTTGTCTAGATCTGTCTTGAGCAGTTCTGTGGCTGTGTCTTCCTCTTGGAGGTTCTTCAGGTGAGAGTTCCTTCGTTTTGTCATTTTTGCTAGTTTTTTGTCTCTTGTCACCTTTAGAAAGCTCATTGTGCACTGTGCACCTATTAATATTTCTCTGTTAAAGGAGGCTTACTGACTGTCCAGGGCCTGTCGTTTCAGGAAATATTCTTTTAATGGTGTCTCTCAGTTTCTCTTGTTGTGCCTCTGAATATTTTATTTCCCTACTCAGCAATATTTGGGACTCGCTGTCATGCACACTTTGGCTTGTTTCTTGGTGTAGCCCTAAGAAGGAAAACAGACAGACACACAGAGGGAACAGTAACACACAAATGCACAGACAAATCAAACAAATAAACACATTAACAGGGGGAAAGAAAATAAAGAGAATGGAGAGGAAAGAGACGAAAAGAGGAGAAGAAGAAAAGAAAAAGAAAAAGAAAGAAAAAAATAAATAAAGGGGGTCAGAGACAACAAAGGACGGTGGACAGTCTAAAAGTGTATGACCAGTTGAGGGGAGAGGTAGGGATGAGATATAGGAGAATATATCTGGATTGCAAGAAGGTAAAGAAGAAAAAAAGAAAAAAAAGGGGGAGAAAGGAGAAAGGAAAATGAGTAAAAATTTTAAAAAGTTTAAGTAAAAATAAAGTAATAATAATAAAAAATATGTATAGAAAAAGGCGAAAAGAGAAAAAAATGAAGAAAAAAAGAAAAAAATTATAGACAAAAGCAAAAAACAACAACAACAAAAAACAGCAGCTCCCCCTCATGGATAGGCGTGGTTTGATGTGATAGGTCTCAGAGATTGCTCTCAGAGGCTCCACCTTGGTGTCTGCAGAGATTAGATAGGTGGCACGCCAAGCTCTGCTGAACTAAGAACTGTAGGCCACTCTAATGAGTCCGATCTCCTTTTGCCGAGGTTGAGTTGTATTTTCCAGGCCTACCTCAGTTCAAAGTTCCAGTCCATGCACTTGTTATGCTACCACAGATGAGATGTTTTTGTTTTGGTTGCTGGCTTCTTAGGGGGAGGAATCGGTTTGTCTTGGCTCAGGCTGGGATTTTGGCTGCCCCTGTCTGAGGCGAGATGCGCAGCAGGAGGTGAAGACCCAACCCCCAGCGGGGATCGCGTTAGTGTTGGGGGAGGAATGAGGGCGTAGCTGTTGCTGGAGGCTGCGCTGGGAGCTGCTGGAAAAGAGCTGGGAGCTCCTGCAGCCTGCGTGCACACCCAGGTCTCCACCGCTGCCAACTCTCTGCTGGGATCACACAGAGGTGGGGGCTATTTTTTCCCTGTTGGCACCCGGGATTCAGGGTTCACGCGGCCAATGCTGGGGGTGAGATGCACCATGGAGATGAGGTGCGTGCTCCCACTCCCAAAACTGAAGTCAAAGTGAGCACCCCTGACACTGCCGCTGCAGTGGTCGCCAACTCCTTGCCAAGATGGTGCAGGGCTGGAAGCTGTTCCTTCCCTTGCGCCACCAGGGTTCGGGATTTAGGCTACCCAGCAGTTATCTATGGAGTGAGCTTCTCTCTCCAAGCGCGGTTAAGTGTTCTTTACCTCTTCCCCAGAGACAGTACTATGAGCATGTTCAGTCTCTCTGTCTCTTCTCTTTGTCTCTTGGGCTCCTCGTGCTTGCCCCGCATTGGGCTGGGGCTGCCACCTCCCCTGCCCGTCTCGGCCTGGCCCGTTTTCAGATCTCCCCAGTTTGCACTCACTCACTCAGGTATCCTTCAGGTTCTCGTCCTTCTGGAGTCCGTATTTTCTCCTTCCTCTCTTGCAGATGAGAGTAATATCCTTCTCAGTTCGGTCGATGGGGCAGAGGAAGTTTACAGAGCTCCTTTCCTCTCTGCCATCTTGGCTCCTCCCCTTCAGCAACAGTTTTTGAAAAGATCTCATTGTGGTTTTAATTTGTATTTCTTTAAAGACTAAAGATGCTGAGCATTTTCTCATCTGTTTATTGGTCATTTGTATGGTTTCTTTGGATAAATGTCTATTTGAATCCTTTGCCCACTATAAATTGGACTATTGGTCTTTTCATTGTTGAATTCTCAGGGTTCTTTACATATTCTGGGTATAAATATTTTATCAGATATGATTTGCAAATATTTTGATACAGAGAGACTTCATTTTATGTATGTTTTTTCACTTCCTTAATGACATTGTTGGCAGCACAACTTTTTAAATTTTGATGAAGTCTAAAATTACCTATTTTTTTTAAATCTTTTTGCTTATGCTTTTGGTGTCATATCAAAAGCCATTACTAATGCCATAAAAATCTACTTCTAAGTTCTATTCTAAGAGTTTTGTGGTTTTAGTTCTTAGATTTAGGTCTGTGGTCCATTTTGAGTTAATTTTTGTGTCTGGTATAAGGTAGGAGGTCCAGAACATTCTGGATATCCCATCCAAATCAAGGACTTGAGTATTTATTACTAAATGAAAAGTGATGTAGATGTTTGACCACTGTACTTAGATTTCAGTGCAAGAACTTGGGCTCATTATCTTTGATAATCCTTACCTCCAAATCCTTACCTTTTCTTTTTCCCCTTTCTTTCCCACTCATTTATTGTGCTGTAATATTATAAGCACATTCAAATATTAAGGAACACACATGTCTTTGGTATAAAAGGGAGAACTGCATAAGATACATTGCATGGGAATGATTTCATTTTTTAATGTTTTTAATGTTTGTTTATATCCGAAGGAAAGAGAGCAGGAGTGGGGGAGGGGCAGAGAGAGATGGAGACACAGAATCCAAAGCAAGCTCCAGGCTCCAAGCTGTCAGCACAGAACCCGACGCGGGGCTCGAACCTATGAACCAAGAGATCATGACCTGAGCTGAAGTCAGTCGCCCAACCGACTGAGCCACCCAGGTGCTCCAAGAATGATTTTATAAGTTCAGTACAGATTCAAGTATTTTACTTTCCAGATCACTCATGCTTGATTTATTTCCCTCAGCAATGCTGGGCCCATGAGGAATTGTTGGTGATCTTACCGCCCTCATAGTGACACCCACTGAAGCAGCAAGTGTGGGGTAGAGGAGACCACTGGCTGCTGGGTGGGCCCGGTGCAGGTCCCACCTCAGAGCCACGCACATGAGGCGGCACAGTGGGGTGACAAAGATAAGGTGCTGACTCATAGGAAGCACTGTGTTTTCATCTACTGCTTTGTGTCAGCAAATGTATATGCATAATCTCACCTCATCCGTACGACAGACTGCACAGTGGATCCTTCACCACCCCGGCTGCCTTCTGGACTCTTAGGTGAACAGGTGCAGTTAGAATGAAGGCAGCTCCCCTCCTAGGCTTGTGGGGCCTCGAGTGGCCATTTGTGTAGCCCCTAGCCTCTGTCCTCTGCTTGCTCAGCACTTCTGGTTCATTCTTGCTCCAAAGAGCATCCCAGAATCTGTCCCCAGAGGCCTTCTCTGAGCAGTCTATTTGAGGCACCCCCTTCACTTCGCCCTCACTCTTTATCCTATGACTGACCACCCTGGCTTTTCCTCATGCCTCTTGGCACCTCTTTGGTTTGCTCACTGCTTTCAGATGGTCAGCTCATGAGGCATGGATCTCCAGCTGCCTTCACAGAGCATCACCCACCTAGAGCTAAACTGGGCACTGCCATGTGCTCATAAAATGCCATTTGCAATCATTACCCCCTTAGTCATTTTCCTGGGTATGAAACATACATAGTAGCCTCCCTTTGGACCAGTAGGAGGCCTCTTCTCCCTTGGATTCCAACTGTCCTTCAAGGAGTACTATGCATTGATGCTGCCCTTGGCCTTGAAACCAGGCTGTGCTCACAAGGGGACTTTCAAGGGTGGAAGGGGGCAGCAGTCTTTCCTCCAGGGGACAGAGCGGAAACTGGTATTGGCTAAGAGCCAGACTGGCACACCACGGCCTGGACTCCAGCACCTGCAGTTTTGTGCCTGGCACGTCCCAGTGTTCAGGGCAGAACCTCTCACACCGGCTGCAAACTCATGGAGTCTGGTGGCAGGGCGCTGAGGGTCTTGGAGCCAGACCTCGCCCTAGCCCGGCCACCACTGGCTCTAGGGCTGAACAAACCATAAGACCTGTGTGTCTGTGGGTTCCCATGTCTAAGATCAGAGTACAAAAAAAGTGCCCATCTCGTAGGCTGTTGTAAGAATTAAGTCATTTCATACATATGATGTGCTTAGCATAGCAGCAAGTAGCTAAAGGTGTTAGTTAGCTGTTGTTATCACACAGAGCGGAGCAGGAGGAAAGCGGGGCAGCTAGTGGTAAAGAGAGAATGTGTGCAGCTTCCCTGCCCCGCTGCGCCCTCCCTGGGACCCCACACTTTGCATACAGCTGGCACACAGTCTCTCAGAAGTCCCAGAGCCAACTGGCACACAACAGGCCAGAGAAAGGAGCCGCAGCCAAAGCCACAGAATAAAGACTTAGCCTGCTGTCAAGTGCTGTGGGACTCCTTTTGTCCAGACACACTCTCCCCGCCCCCTTTCAAATTAACATGAATAAACTGGGGAGCCAAGGCCTTTGTCCTCTCAATCCCTCCCAGAGCGCAATGCTAACCTGCAGGCTCTTTGGTGCAAAGAAAAGTGGTCAAAGTTAGAAACCACCGGGCCTTGCATGGTTACAATTCAGAGCGCATCATTATTACTTCTAAATCATTTCCAAAACAAAAACACGTTGTCTTCTTCTTAAAGAAATGGGCGTGTTGACACAGCTTCACCAGGCTCCAGCAGAGGCATCAGGGGCAGATCTGCCGGCTCCTAGGGCTCCGTCCTCAGGATGTCAGGTGGGCGATACAGGGCCCAGCATCTCCTCGTTCACCCCCATTGGATTAACTCTCTGTACCCTGGGGGCAAGGTCACCCGGAGCCCAGCTGCAAATGCAAATGTGTAATGAGAAAGCTGGTGGTCTTCAGTCTCCATCAGCCGGTGTGCCGGTTTCCTAGGTGACAGGAGCTGCTGTTTTCCAGGGCAAGTTCACAGGGAGGGGGAGGAAGTAAAAAGGTGTAAAAATGAACCTAAGCAATAAACTAACCCTTTTCATTAATAAAGGCTGACCTCCAGCAATCACTGGGAATTGTGGGCCATATTTTAACATCCCCTAATCTTTCTAATCAATACCATCCATTGCAGGCTTGGTTGTTCACCAATTTATTATTCGCTTCATATTAATAGGTTAAAAAAAAAAGCACAGCTGCAATTTGTGTTTTCACAAATGAGTGACATTTGCTGTGTAGTGATTAACATTAAACGATCAAGTTACAATAGGACAATGAAGCTGGTATGAGTGTCTAGACTTCTCTTTCTCTGTCTCAGAATTATAGAGAAATAGCAATTCTTCAATAGCCCTGGAAGATTCTGGCTTAAATGTATCTATGTATCCATCCATGCACCTACACAGAAATACACAGTTATGTACAATTATATGGCTTGTCTGACTTCCTTCCTTCTTTCCTTTCTTCTTTCTTTTTTTCCTTCTTCCCTTCCTCCTTCCTACCCTACCTTGCTTCCACTACACTTTTCTCCCTTCTCTATCACACATTCTCTTTCTCTCTCTTTTTCTTGCCAGACGTATTCATTGTCAGCATACGTTCTACATCAGACACGAATTTTACAAAGGGTAGCTGTCCCCTGCCCTAAAGTACCTCACAGTTCAGCTGGGGACACAGGCACAAGAAGTCATTACAGCCCATGTCAAGTAGCTTTCACCAGCCTGTGGAGTCAAGAAAGTCATCTCAACATTCACAATCCCCAATTCCTGTTCTTGCCCCCCCCCCACTCCCACGCAGAGCCCAGCTGGGGCCCCCCAGGGCGTTTCCTTCTCTCTCTCCGTGCGGCTGACAGCTGAAGTGGGCTAAAGGAACAAATAAACGAATGAATGAAAACATAAATGTGGTCTGATGGCGTATGTCTTCCTAGAAGTGTGAATGCATTCCTGAAAATGCATTCGAGATCACATGTCTTAAAACACAGAGAGGGAGCTTACTATTTAAAGCAATCTGATAATGAAGCATTTTGCAAAGCAAGGAAATTCCCATCATTTTGTAATGACCCCGATTAAACAAACTTTATTTCATTCAGATTTTCACATATGGATTTTTTTTGGGTACGTGGTTCACATGGTACGCACCAGAGTCTCCAGGAAGCCATGGAGAATCTGAGACAGGCGAGAGCCAAGGTCAGAGAGCCCCAACTGGGTGTGCCACAGATCCCTGTCAAGGCTCTTCTTTCCAGACGCTGGTCCAGCCTGTGCAGCACAGGGGGAGAGAGGGATGCTCAGGAGCACTCACAGCCCAGCTTGGGGCTCTTGTTCCAGCTCCGGCAAAATCAGTACAACTCCTCTTTTGATGCTTTAGAGTCATCTTTGAAGAGCCTCCAAATGGCCAGTAATAAATCCTTGGCAGCCAAGGGCTTACCCAGGGTCCCCGTGAGGAGGGGCCACTGAGCGAGCAAAGGGTGGGGGTGGATGCAGCGGAAGGTCAAGGGGAGCCACGGAGGACTTGTGAGGGCAGCTGGAAGGCAAGAATATTCTGCAGGCTTGGCTGGCTCTCAGGGCCCTTCCCTGTGGAACCAGATGGGGGAAATGTGAACGCTCCCAGCCAGGATTTGTCTCAGGACCTCTATGCAGACTCTCTGTCCTCCTCACAATCTTATAGATGGGAGGAGAGGGGCTGCAGGAAGTTCATGGACTTTCCCAAATTCATGGTTAGTCAGGTGGCAAACCTAAAGCTAAAATCAAAATCTGTTCGCGTTCAGGCAAGGCCTTTTCTTAGTTACAGTCAGTAGACGTTATGAGCTGAGCTGGGTTTTTGGTCTCCAGACAGGCAAGCTGTCTGTCTCCAGCAGCTACTTCTTTTATTTACAGCCTGTGAGGAAACGGCATCTCCAATGGAGCATGGTTATTAATATTGGCATCATTAGTGGCTAAGTCATATGAGGCGAAGAATAAGCCCTTTTTTGCTTCATGATCTGTAAGCGCCCAGACAGCCCTCAGATCAATAGGGATTTTTATCTTAAGGTCAAACTGGTGGCTGCTGGCGGCTGAGGCCACACAGGACCAGCATGCTATGCTGTGGCTGCCTCCTCCCCCAGTTCCCCCTTCCTGGGCGTTGTGGGTCCTGGTGACATTGACATCTTTTGTTACAAAGTGGTTTATAAATGATTGTGGATCCATCCATGCTGTGTTCCAGCTAGTTTACAAAGAGGCATTCGAGAGAGAAATTCCACGGGGCTGATAGGAACCCCTCCTTAGGAAGATTTATCCTAGGGTCAGAGCAAGATGTTGAACACACAGCAAAAAATGAGACTATCACTCTGAAACTGAGCCAAAATCTGGCCAGATTTTACCACTCCAGTTTCTCAGAGTCCTTCTCTTCTCCCTGCCCACCTCCCCGGTGCCAAACCCCAAGCAGACACCAAGGCCAAGTGGAGACCATCATTTCAGCTTCCGTTCTGGACTTCTGTATAAATCTTCTCCGAGGACAGAGCAAAGACTGGTTTCCCTGTGGGGAAAATGCCTAGAACGTTCGGTGGACCCTCACCTGGGCATGAGCTTCACCCTCACAATAACCGCCAGGACAAGTGAGCACAGACAGCCGGCAGGATCCTGCCGGGACTTGCAGGCATCGAAGCGGGTTGTTTCCCGGAAGGGGCCTGGGAGTGGGTGGTCTGCTGGCTGGGCCTGCGCCCAAGGCCTCAGCAGAGCACGCCCCAACTAGCTGACTCAGCTGGTTGCTAGTTGCCATGGCAACCAGACAGCCTCCCGGAGACAGGCAGGGTGGGGCTCTGAAAGCAGGTCGGCCAGGCAGCTGCTAGGCTCGCTCAGGGCAGGGTGGGCGTGGCGTATTGGGCTCCACTGGTCCAGAAAGAGCTTCAAGGGTTTTTTTTTTTTGTATAATTTAAAAGTTTTAATTTTTTATAATAGTTTATTGTCAAATTGGTTTCCATATAACACCCAGTGCTTCTCCCCACAAGTGCCCCCCACCATGACCATCACCCCCTCCCTCTATCCCCCTCCCCCTTCAGTCCATGGTTCGTTTTCAGTATTCAGTGGTCTCCCTTGATCTGTGTCCCTCACTCTCCCCCGCTCTCTTTCAAGTACATGTGGGACTTACAGCATTTCCCCCCCTAACAAATGGGAAAAAAAATCATAACAGTGATGAAGGAAATTATACAAAATGGCAGAGAAAAGCACCAGAACACCTGAAAGGGGCCAGTGACTGGGCATTGAAAGCCAAGGCTTGGAATCGTGAGAAAACAGTATCAGGGTGGAGATTCAAATCCTACCCAAGGAGCATAGGCCAAGAGAAAAAGCAACAACCTGCATCTTTTGAACCAAGGGAAAAAGTACTTCAAAGAGTCTGAGGCAGCTCGGTCAGCCTGCAGCCTGGGGCAGTGATGACAGGGAGGGGCTAGGAGTGACCTTGGCAATGACAAAGCCCAGCTTGTGTGAGAGACGAATGCTGCCACCGCCCTCAGCCGGGAGCACACCAAGAGTTTTCTATCAGTGCTGGCAGATGGCTAGAGATTTTGTGCTGTCTTGAATTTTAAAGTATTTCTTCATAGGAAATCAGACCTCTCTTGTAAAGTGAAAATGGATTTTAAGTGGCAGTTTCAAGCAGTCATCACAAATTATACCAGGCACAAAATTATAGCAGGCAAAGAGTGTCAGGATGGTTTTGAGCAGGCACCCTTTATTAGGTTAGGACAAACCAGCAGGTGCTCATGGCTTTTGTCGAATCTGATCTCCCAGGGTGAGACATAAGCTACTGGGGGCCGGGGGGGGGGGGTGTCCAGCGGGGTGAGTAATTGGCTCTCAATGTTTAAGTAAAAGGACCCAAAAAACCGCCTGCTAGGAGTTGCAGACAGATTAAAACCTGACAGGGTCACCACTGAGATGATCTTCCTGCCTATCTCAAAAGGCTAACCTGGGAAAGTCCTAACTCTTGAGCGACAATGGCCAGTATTTGCTTTATAAATTCATCTGGGATGCCTGGATGTCTCAGTCCATTAAGGATCCGACTTCGGCTCAGGTCATGATCTCAAGGTTCATAAGTTTGAGCCCCCACATTGGGCTCTTTGCTGGTAGTGTGGAACCTGTTTGCGATTCTAATGCCCCGGCCCCGTCATGCCCCTTCCCCATTTGTGCTCTCTCTCAAAAGAAATAAATAAACTTATATATATATATATATATATATGTATATATATATACATATATATATATGTGTATATATATATATGTATATATATACATATATATATGTGTGTGTATATATATATACATATATGTATATATATAAGTTAATTCATTCTGAATGAACCTAAGTGTTTTTGTTTCCAAAACAGTGGAACAATGTAAGACTCTATTTAGTGCCAGATTGGGCTTATATATACATATGTACATATGTAGGGAGGGAGACCGAGAATCCCAAGTAGGCTCTGAGCTGTCAGCACAGAGCTTGACATGGGGCTTAAACTCATGAACCATGAAATCATGACTGAGCCGAAATCAAGAGTCAGATACTTCACCCACTGAGCCACCCAGGGACCTGGATGATCCCTCAACTTCTAAGAGGCCAGGAGAGAACTACCTTTGTCTCCTCACCTCCTGTTTCTCTCTTTCTCCTGTTTACCTCTCAATGGCCTCGCCAAGCACTCTGTCTGCATGACCGTAGTTGCCAAGAAGAAACCAGAGGAGAGTTAGTATCCTTACATTTCAAACCTAATTATTACCTAACGCCATTACGTAGCAAGAGAAATCGTGCTTTGTTTCCCCATGGCATAATTTAGTTAGATCATATCTCTTCAAGGTATTCTTGCCAAGGTTATATACTCAAAATCTCCCTCTTTTTTTTTGCCTTCTCAGAAAAGTTTATATACTTCAGCCTCTTCGTGGCTTATGCTGTACCTGACTTTGTGTCATCTTTAAAATCCTTTCCCCATCTGCAGGGGCTGTGTCACCTTGTGGAAACCAGTCCCTTACCTTTCATGCTCCTTGAATTCCTTACCCATAACCCCCGGCTGTGCCCCCTCTCTTTTCCTTTTCTTTCACTGCTTCTGCAATACATGCCCACAGCCAGGAGTCACAATCTGAGTATGGTCCAGGGACACAATTTACAAAGCAAACGCTAAGTCCGCTTAGAGGAAAAAAATGTTTTTTGTCTTCCTTAAATGACATCTAGAGCCAAAGGAAATGGGAAAGCTTATCGAAAGAATTATCTTTAAAACTTCATTATACTCTGCCTATCTCTAACACTTCTTTATGCATAAAATTTTTCAGCTTTGGATTTAGGAACATTCCCCTGAATTAAAATCAAATAATTAGGTCTGTTCAAATTACTGCTAAATAATTTTAAAGATTTACCCACCCTTTCTAAATTATTCCATATATTCAAATGATGCCTTTTATATATGGTAGAAAGCATCAAAATCACAAAGACTCTAATTTAGAAATAATGGTACTATTTGGGAATATTAGCCTGCCAGATGTTTTTTTGTTTTGTTTTTTGTTTTGTTATCATTAGTGCTCTGGCTCCTCCTAATGGACAGTTTGCATTATTGCAGAAGCACTTCAGAGATTATCCAGGACCCCTAAAATATTTATTGCATTGTTTTATAGTTCAAGTAGTTTCCCTACGGATTTGAGGTGGCTTAATTAATTGCACATTATCATACAGTAAAAACAAAAAGAGAGAAATTCACACTTACAAGGTATTCAACAACATCCCTTCACTGAAGGTAATGATGGATTCCACAAGAGATTTCCTACCGTTCCAGTGTTAGTTGAGGACATGACTCAGAGCACAGTGAAGACAATTCCGGGAGTCAAGACGTTGGGTTTCTTTACTCAGCTCTCCTATGAGCTGTATTGACCTGGGGAATAATACGAAAGAAAGAAATAGGGAGGGTGACTGTAGAGCTATATGTCACAGATTTTTGATAAAGTTGAGCAGCAGATATTTGAGGCTTGTGTTCAATTTCAGCAGCTTGGAGTGTGGGTAATTTGTGGAGCTGATTAAGAGCAATCCATATGTTTTAAAAGCACCAAACAGATGGTAGGGCTGCTTTCATTTTTGGTGCAAAATAAAAAGCCTAATGAAAACACTAGACTGAATGGATGGCCATCCAACATGATTCTTGGTATTCGGTTTATGCACAATCACTAAATAACTTCTGTTGGTTTTTGTGAATAGGCTATGGTAAGGTATTTTCTGATCAGTCATGGGGGAGATGGGGAAGGAAGTGACTTTTCTGTTTTCTTCTAGAATATTTGTAGTTTCAAGCGTCACATATAGGCATGTGATCTATTTTGAGTTAGTTTTTGTCTAGGGCAAGAGGAATGAATAGATTGAGGTTTATTGTTTGCATGTAGATATTCTCATTGTTCCAGCACCATTAATTGAAAATGCCCTAGCCTTTCTCCATTGAAGTGCCTCTTTCTACATTTGTTGAGAATCAATTTACCATATACGTGTGGGTCTATTTCTTGACTTAATTCTGTTCCATTCATCTATATGTCTATCCTTTCTTCTCGGCCATGTCTTGATTACTGGAGATGTATTGTTAAGTCTTGAAATCAGAGTGTGGGTCTTCTAGATTTGTTCTTCTCCAAAATCACTTTGACTAGTCCAGTTCATTTGCTTTTGATTTCTGTAAAACCTCCTATAAGGGTTTTAATTAGATTGGTGTCCAATCTATAGCTAAGTCTGGGAAGAGTGGACATCTTAACAGTATTGATAAGACTTCTATTCCATAAAAGCAGTAATCTCTCCATTTATTCAGATCTTTTTTTCTTTAACCAAGATTTTGTAGCTTTCAGGATACAGATCTTGTACATATTTTGTTAGAATTGGACCTAAGAATTTCTTGACTTTTGGGGAGGGGGTGCAACTTAAGTAGTATTATTAAATTCCATCTCAAAGTGTTTATTGATAGTATATAAAAAATACAAGTGATTATTATATATTGACCTTGTATCTTGTAACCTAGCTGAACTTTATTGTTAGTTCTAAAACTTTGTTGTAAATTCTCTCTGAATTTTTATGTAGATAACCATACCATCTGTGACTAGACATAATTTTGTTTATTTATTTCCTTTTATTAGTTTTTACTTGCTTTATTGCAGTCTAGAACCTCTAATATGATACTCATTAAAGAACAAACATCCTTGCCTTGCCCCTAATTTAGAGGAAAAGCAATCAATGCTTCACCACTAAGTATGATGTTCTCTGTTGGCTTTTTATAGGTGATCTTTAGCAAGTTGAGAAAATTCCCTATTTCTTTTGAATGAGCTTTGGCATTTGTGTTTTCAAGAAATTCGTCCATTTTACTTGTTACATTAATAAGCATAGCATAGTTTATGGTGTTTCATTGTTATTCTTTTATTGACTTTAGTGTCTGTAATGATATCTCCTCTTTCAGTGTGGATATGGATAACTTGTATTTTATCCCTGTATTTCTTGATGAGTTTGGCTAGAGGTTTATCAATTTTTTTTATCTTTTCAAAGATAATTTCTCCCCTGCCCATTTCTTTAAAGTTTTTACCATGATCAAGTATAGATAATATAAATTTACCTTTTTAGCCACTTTTAAGTGTACAGTTCAGTGGCCTCAAGTACATTCACATTGTTTGGCAGCCAATAACCACCATCCAATTCCAGAACTTTATCACCCTCCCCAACTGAAATCCTGTACCCATTGAACACTAACTCTCTGTCCCCTTACTCCAGACCCCTGGTTGCTGTCATTCTACTTTCTGTCTCAATGAATTTGACTACTCTAGGTACTTCATATAAATGGAATCATACAATATTTGTCCCTTGTCACTAGCTTAATTCACTTGGCATTATGTTTTCAAAGTTCATCTATGTTGTCACATGTGTCAGAATTTCCTTCCTTTTTAAGGTTGAATAACATTCCATTATGCCATGTTTTGATTATTTATTCATCCATCAGTGGGCACTGGGTGGGTTACTTCCACCTTTTGACTATTTTCTATAATACTGCTATAAACATGGATGTACAAATATCTGCTTTCACTTCTTTGGGCATAAATCCAGAAGTTGAATTGTTGGATCATATGGTAATTCTATATTTCATATCTTGAGGAATCCCCATACCACCTCTCAGAGGCTGCACCATTTTACATTCCCACTAACAGTGCATACAAGTTGTAGTTTCTCCACATCTTTGCCAACATTTGTTTTTTGGGTTTTTTGATAATTGCTGTTTTGGTGGGTGTGAAGTGGTATTTCATTGTGAGTTTGTGTTGCATTTCCCTAATAACTATTTTTGGTCCATTTTTAAATTGGATTGTTTGTTTTTTGTTGTTGTTGAGTTGTATGGATACAGTTTTTGGTTTATTGATTTTTTCCTATTATTTTTATGTTAATGATTTCATTGATTTATGCTTCATCTTTATTATTTGCTTCTTATTGCATTGAATTTAATTCAATTCCCTCTCGCTCTTAGTTTCTTAAAGTAAAAACTTAGATCAGGTATCCAAGACCTTTCCTTTTCTAATATAAGCCCTTTTAAATTTTCTTCTGTGTACTACGCGTTAGCTACCTTCTGCAAATTTTGATATGTTGTATTTGCATTTTCATTCAATTTGAAATGTTTTTAAACTTCTCTTTTGACCTCTTTTTCACACGTGGGTTAAGTGTGTTTTTCTTTGTGTTTTCTTTGAGAGACAGAGAGAGACAGCATGAGCAGGGGAGGGTCAGAGAGAGAGGGAGATACAGAATCTGAAGCAGTCTCCAGGCTCTGCGCTAGCTGTCAGCACAGAGCCCGATGCAGGGCTCGAACCCACGAACCGTGAGATCATGACCTGAGCGGAAGCCAGACGCTTAACCGACTGAGCCACCCAGGTGCCCCTAAACGTGTTTTGTTCTAGCCATTTAGAGATTTTACAGGTATTTTGTTATTGTTCTACTTTCATTCATTTATGGGGAGAGAACATATGTATATGTTTTTCTTTATTTTATTTTTAAAATGTTTTTAAAAATTTATTCTTGAGAGAAAAAGAGAGAGAGAGAGAGAGAGAGAGAGAGAGAGAGAAGGGGAGGGGCAGAGCAAGAGAGGGACACAGAATCCAAAATCCAAAGCAGGCTCCAGGCTGTGAGCTATCATCAGCACAGAGCCCCACACAGGGCTTGAACTCACGAACTGCAAGATCATGACCTGAGCTGAAGTTGGACGCTTTGCCAACTGAGCCACCCAGGCGCTCCAGTATGATTTCCTTTAAAAAAATATTTTTAAGTTTATTTAAGTAATCTCTACACCCAATGTGGGGCTTGTACTCACGACCTTGAGAGATCAAGAGTTGCATGGACTTCTGAGGGCCAGCCAGGCACCCTTGATTTCCTGTCTTTTAAATTTGCTAAAGTTTGTTTTATTTGAATGATGTGTATTTGAAAAGAATATATATTCTGTTGTTGGATGGAATTCAAGTAGGTCAAATTGTTGTTCAGGTCTTTGGTAGCCTCCCTGATTTTCTGTTTTTTGGTCTATTGATTACAGAGAAAGGAGCATTGACATCTCCAACTACAGTTGTGAACTTGTTTGTTTGTTTTTCCTTTTGGTTTGACTAATTTTGGAGTCATGTATTTTGAAGCTCTGTTGTTAGGTGCATACACATTGAAGGTTGTTGCCTTCTGGTGAATTGATTCCATTATCATTACCTAATGGTCCATTTTTTCCCCTTGGTGATATTTCTTGTTCTGAAGTGTACTTTTTCCTGATATTAATATAACCAACCCAACTTTCTTTTGATCAGTGTTTTCATGACATAACTTTTTTTTGTTTTTGCCATCTTTTGACTTCTAAATTATTTAAAGTGGATTTATTGTAGACAGCATATAGTTAGGTCTTACTTTTTATATAACAATTTTTATCTTTTAGTGTGTAGGTTTAGACTGTTTGTAGTTTAATGCCATTATAAATACAGTTGGAATAAGTTCACCATCTTGCTAACTGTTTTCTATTTATGTTTGCTTTTCTTTTAATGTTTATTTATTTATTTGGGGGAGAGGGGGAGAGAGAGAGAGAGAGAGAGAGAGAGAGAGAGAGAGAGAGAATCCCAAGCAGACTCTGCACTGTCAGAACAGAGCCCTATGTGGGGTGCAATCTCATGAACCATGAAATCATGACCTGATCTAAAATTAAGAGTCAAACGTTCAACTGACTGAGTCACCCAGGTTTCTTTCTTCTTCTTCTTTTTTTTTTTTTTAAGTTTATTTATTTATTTTTGAGAGAGACAGAGAGAGAGCATGCGCACAAGCAGGGGAGGGACAGAGAGAGAGGGAGCAGAAAATCCTAAGCAGGCTCTGAATCACCAGCACAGAGCCCAGTGTGGGGCTCAAACTCACGAACCATGAGATCATGACCTGAGCCAAAATCAAGAGTTGGAAGCTTAACCAATTGAGCCCCAAAAAGGCGCCCCTATGTTTGCTTTTAAAAGATATTTAGGGGTGCCTGGATGGCTTAGTTGGTTGAGTGCCCAGCTTTGACTTAGGTCATAATCTTGCAGTTCGTGGGTTTAAGTCCCACATCAAGCTCTGTGCAGGCAGCTTGGAGCCTGCTTCAAATTCTATGTCACCCTCTCTCTCTGCCCCTCCCTGGCTCATTCTCTGTCTGTCTCTCAAAAATAAACAAACATTTAAAAAGTTATTAAAAAATAAAACATTAAAAGATATTTAAAGGCTGTGCTTGTGATGTAATTACACTAGTGATTTTTAGGAAACTATTATGACTATAAGAACACAAGCTTTTGGGGCCATCTTCCCCTTGGAAGAAAGTCAATTGCTGATTGAATAGTTAATACAGATAGATAAGGAACATGTTACTATATGTTTAACCTAAAGAGTTACTAAATCTTTTCAAAGACTGTGAGAGAAGACAGCAAAATGTCTAGAGACTGAGGTCTTGGTCTTAGCTCTGCCCCTGTTAGTTCCGCAGGTCTGGACAAGCTCCTCATCTCCTTAATGCTCAAATGGATGAAATAATCCTTACTACAAGTGATCGGAGGAGCTTTCTCTGAATCTTAGGTAGAGGTGGGAAAAAGAAATCCCTCCACTTGGGGAAAATACTCAGATGGTGTTTCTAAATGTGTTTGGATGATGAAGGGAATTTAATAAAAATCGTTGCCAACTTGAGAATATATATTAAAATTTTTTTTAATGTTTTTATTTATTTTTGAGACAGAGAGAGACAGAGCCTGAGACGGGGAGAGGCAGAGAGAGAAGGAGACACAGAACTGGAAGCAGGCTCCAGGCTCTGAGCTGTCAGCACAGAGCCTGATGCAGGGCTCGAACCCACAAATGTGAGATCTGACCTGAGCCAAAGTCAGAGGCTTGACCGACTGAGCCACCCAGGTGCCCTGAGAATATATTTTTTAAGACAGAGAATAACTAGAATATATACACAAACCAGTGACTGTTGTAGGAATGAAAATGAGAAACTGTAAGGCTTCAAAGCATGCAGGCTGGAGAGAAGAGTCAGTTCAATGGGGCTTGAAAGATCAATTGGATACAGAGGATGAAAAAGGGAGAGGTTTAGGGTCACTTTCACGTTTCAGATTTGGGAAATTCAAAAGATAGTGGTTCTGTCACTGAGATACAGAATACAGGAGGACATGTTAGAGGTGTTGGCTCACAAATAGAAAGTGGCATCAGTTTTAAATTAATGTCAGTTGAATTTGAGGGCTCTGGGGCAGCCCAGGGCAGAGGTGTCATTAGGTCGCCTGATTTATGCATATGCAGCTCACAGGGGGTCTGGGCTAGAGACTTGGAAGCCATCCGCATACACGTGGGGGTCGGAGCCAAAGTCATGGGTGAGCGTATACACTGAAAAGCGGCTGAGGATGGTACCCTGGGATATTTGTGAGGATTCTTTCAGCTGATAGTGAGGAAAATCCCAACTGAAAGTGCTGTAAGCTGCTATCATCTTACACAGTAAGATGACACAGGTAAGTCAGTGGCTCTAAAACTGAAGAACATGGATTCTTTCCATTTTCTATTTTGCCTTCTCTGATATTTTGACTGGCCTTTAGGGAGGATTTCCTTACGGGTCCAAGATGGCTGCTGCAGTTCCAAGCATCCCTGAGGATGACCAATTGCAGAGGCACCAGAAAATCTGTGCATGAGTCTCTATTTAAGAATAAGAGCCTTTTCATTTGCACTGCTGGTGGGAATGCAAACTGGTGCAGCCACTCCGGAAAACAGCATGGAGTTTCCTCAAAAACTTAAAAATAGAACTACCCTATGACCAAGAAATTGCACTACTAGGAATTTATCCAAGGGATCCAGGTATGCTGTTTTGAAGGGGCACATGCACCCTGGGTTTATAGCAGCACTATCGACAATAGCCCAAGTATGGAAAGAGCCCCAAAGCCCATCAATGGATGAATGGATAAAGAAGATGTGGTATGTACGTACACACACACACACACACACACACACACACACACACACACACAAATGGAGTATTACTCGGCAATCAAAAAGAATGAAATCTTGCCATTTGCAGATATGTGGATGGAACTAGAAGGTAAGATGCTAAGCCAAATTAGCCAGTCAGAGAAAGACAAATATCATATGACTTCACTTAAAGATACAAAACAGATGAACATAAGGGAAAGGAAGCAAAAATAATATAAAAACAAGGAGGGGACAAAACATAAAGGATACTTGAATATAAAGAACAAACAGAGGTTTTTTTTGGAGGGTTGATGGGCTAAATGGGTAAAGGGGAACTAAAGAATCTACTCCCCAAATCATTGTTGCACTATATGCTAACTTGGATGTAAATTTAAATATTAATTAATTAATTAGAAGAATAAAATCCTTTCCAGGCTTGAACTTAGTGGATTTGAACCCCTGTTTGTTGGCATGTGGTCCCATGCCCATCCCCAGTTACCAGGCAAAGGGATGGAGTTATGGGGGGGTGTGTACCAGTTAAGATTCACCCCCATGGCTGCTCCTGGAAGCTCATGGCCATTCGATACCTGGACAAAATGAAAGAAGTAAAGAAATGACTGTTTGATAGAGGCCCCAAACCTGCCACTCCCTGGGAACAGAACACCTTTTGGCAAGGAATATGCTCACTATTCTGAGGACACGGAAGCCAAGAAAGAAGAGATTCTGGAAAGATAACATGATGATGATGATGATGATGATGATGATGATGATAAACTGGTGAAATTGGAATATGATGTGTAGTTTAGTTAATAGTGTTGTGCTAATGTCAATGTCCCGGTTTGGTAATTGTACTATAGTTACAGAAGATGCTAGCATCGGGGGGAAACCAGGGAAAGGGTCTATCATGACTCAAGTGCTACTTTTGCAAATTTCTGGCAGTCTAAAATTATTAAAAAATAAAAGGTTTTATTTTTATTTATTTTAATTTTTTAAAGTTTATTTATTTATCTGGAGAGAGGCAGAGACAGTGCAAGTAGGGGCAGAGCAAAGAAAGAGGGAGACAGAGAATCTCAAGCAGGCTCTGTGCTGCCAGCGCAGAGCCCAATGCGGGGCTCAAACTCATGAAACTGCGAGATCACGACCTGAGCCGAAACTAAGAGTCTGATGCTCAATCGACTGAGCCACCCAGGAGGCCCCAGACAGGAGGTTTTAGAAAGCTACAACAAGGACGTCTGGGTGGCCCAGTCAGCTAAGCATCCTACATTTGGTTTTGGGTCAGGTCATGATTTCAGTTTTGTGAGTTCGAGCCCCACTTGGGGCTCTGCGATGACAGCCAGAGTCTGCTTGCGATTCTGTCTCCCTCTTTCTCTGCTCTGTCCCCACTCACATTGCCTCTGCCTCTTTCAAAACAAACAAACAAACAAACAAACAAAGCTCCAACAGTAATAGCCAGTTGTCATGCCAGGATTATTATAGGAAATTGACAGATATGCACTCATGTAATCCTTACAAAAATCCTCTGAAGTAGCTAGTTCCCAATAAATCCCCATTTCTCAGATTAGGAAACTGAGGCACACAGAAGTTAAGTAATCTGCTAAAAGATAAAGCAGCTGGCAGGCAATCTGGCCCCAATTCAAACCCACACAACTCAGCTTTGGAGACACCTCCTGACCTCTGTGCTGTACTGTTGCTTGGGAAACAGTCTTACTGTAAGGGCCACCTAGACGCTGTGTTATGTCATGGGCCCCATACCCAAGTAGCTATCAGTGCTCCATGCTGTAGAGACATCCAGCATGTTGACTTCTGTCCACCACGTTTAGCACAAGCAGGCTGTTGGTGACATTTTGTGGAGAGCTGTATGGTAGTGACCTGTAGGTGAACCTGAAAGGTCAGAGCAGAGTGAATGTGACTGGGTCCCACAAGATGAGCTGCAGAGAGAGCTGGGGCTCCGGCTGGGGACAGAGGAGCGCTTTCCCAACAGGGAGGCCTGGACTACTTACGGTCCCAGAGGACACACTAGCCGCAAGGGAGAGCTGGAACTCACAGGAGAGAGGGGTCACGGCGTGGTGGACAGGACTTGCATTCTGGGTACACCAGGACACACATCCACCTAGAGTCCGGGGTTCTGTGTGGAAGGAGGCCCTCTGAGGGTGAGGAACGCCCGAGGTGGCCGAGAGGCACCTGTGTCCCAGCCTGGCTGAAGCCAGACAGCCCAGTGCCAACTGGACCCGGTTGTCTCTGCTCTCATTTTCTTTCTGAGCCCTTCCCGTATGTTCACGACGCCCGTCCCGATGCCTGGTGCCTTCCTGCCCGCAGCTGCCTTGCTTCATTCAAGCCAAGATCTAATGTCCAGTTCTTTGTGTTTGTTGAATGACAGAGTACACTTCCATGCAAATCCAAACTAGTTTTGGGTTTAAAACTTTCCTTTGAGTTATGGAATGAACAGCTGTTTTTCTGAGTTAAAGGGCATCCCAACAATTTAGCGTAGAGATCCTTAATGGGTTGAGGGCCCCTGAAATAACAGTAGGCTCACTGAGCTGACCAGAACGGTGAAGCGGAGGAGGCCGGAGGGCTGAGACACACGGACACCAGTCTTCCTGAGACAGCTTCACAACTAGCATCCTTATTGGGCATAAAACCCCTCATATTCATCTCTGATATAATGAAATGTACTTTATTTTAGCCACAAGCATTTATTGAACTCTGTTTGGACCAGCATCAGAAAGATTTTTTTTTTAAAGAAAGAAATCTAGTAAAAATCTAGGGATTCTCTTGTTAACTCTTGCCCACTGAGATTTCAACACCCAGACCCTGCAATCTGCC
This sequence comes from Suricata suricatta, assembly GCF_006229205.1. Lineage (NCBI taxonomy): Eukaryota > Metazoa > Chordata > Mammalia > Carnivora > Herpestidae > Suricata > Suricata suricatta. Next base: position 56,507,558 of record NC_043713.1, on the reverse strand, counting down.
CGGGGCGGGGATGCAGACCTCAAGGCTTTGGGAGCACCTGCTGCCCTTGCTGGGTCTGCACCGTGAGGAACTTTCCACCTCACCAGATACGGGCGTTGAGTACTCTTCACCAGTAGGAGATGAGTTGGGGCCGTCCACCCTCTCGGTTTGCCAAACGGCTGATTGAAGCCATAGGAACAGAGCTGGCTGATCTACAAATGGATCCGCCTCATCAGCCTATCCTTGTTTAAAAACCCGATGATGGATTTTCAGAACACTTTTCAGCAACAATTGTCAATTTATTGGAATGATACATGCTTTATAGGCGTGCAGACAGTTGAACGGCATTTCCAGCAATTACCTTCTATCATGAGAACAGGCTTCATCAAACATTTACAAAGAGCAGCCACGTGTTTAGGAAACTATTGGACTCACTAGCGGTGCATACTTTACCACATAGTTTTTTTCCAGAGGTTCCCCTGGGTTTCTGAATACACTGCCAGGCCACCAGGCCAGCCGGCTCACCTCCCCTACTGCCCCTCCCTACTGACCTTGGCTTCTCTCTCCTCTGTTTACCGAGCAGTCTGTTCGTTGTTTAATGGTGGAAACTCTGCCTTGAACCCCAGCTACTCGTTCATCTGTTGCTTGTACTTGAACTCAAGGGTGAGGACTGTCCTATTTCTGTCGTATCTCCCAGGCCACTCAAGCACAGGGCCTGGCATGTAGCAACCGTGCTGATGCATTTCAACTCTGCAGGCGATACTACTGCAACTAAATAACAGGTCACACATCATGTCCTGACCACCCTGAACTGCAATTTGTGGGTTCAGTTACAACACTTAGATAATAAATAAACCATACGAGTACTTCTGCATTCTCTCTCCCCCCATAATGTAAGTCACTCTTAGAAAAAACCCCGGCTAAGTTGAGGTATTTTGTTTATAGCTAGAGACAGCTGGGGTAAGCTCTTGTTTGGTTAAGTCACCCAACTAATACTACCCTTCAATTTTAATACTCAAGTTAAACCATTAAACAAAACCACCTGCCAATTTGAAAGAAGCACAGTGATGGAGGAGGCAGAAAAATGGAGATGATGATTTTCCCACACAGAATAACCATGTCCTTCTCTCACTGCATTCAAAGTGATTCACTCACTGTTAATTCTCCACAAGGCAGGCAAAACCTGACCTTGTTTTGCCTTGTTTAATACCTCGTCTGCAGACTAGAAGCAGGATGTCGTGGCTTTAACAAAATCTACAGATCTTGGGCCTGTAGGTGACTTTTCTTTGGCCTTTTGTGGACTTTGTTCTTTTCCGTGTACACGGACAACTGAAAATTCATTGTATATCAGTCTCTAATCATCTGTTTCCGAGACTCAGAGGAACACTCACCTAGGACAATGAGCTATAAAAACATAATGCATTATTTACAGGTGTCTTTAAAAAATTTTTTTAATGTTTTATTTATTTTTGAGAGAGAGAGAGAGAGAGAGAGAGAGAGAGACAGCATGAGCAGGGGAGGGTCAGAGAGAGTGGGAGACACAGAATCCCAAGACAGGCTCCAGGCTCTGAACTGTCAGCACAGAGCCAGACACGGGGCCCGAACCCAGGAACCGTGAGATCATGATCTGAGCAGAAGTCGGCCACTCAACCGACTGAGCTACCCAGGCACCCCTACTGGTGTCTTTTAAAAGGAGAATTCCCTGTAAAAATCAAGAGAGATACTGAGTTTCAGTTTCTCACATGATGGACTGTCCTGTGGGGAAACTGGCCCCTCGTCAAGAGATCTGCTCCAAAACTGTTGTATAACCGGCTCTTAAAAAATTGTGGAGGGTTATAGTATAGACTACTGTCAGAAGTCCTAGTCACACTAAAATCCTACTTATTAGAGACTAAGCGCCTTAAAAGCATATCGGAAAACTAGAGAAAATTTAATGAAAGGCAAGAGCTATAAACCACACAGAGACACCTTGTGAAGTCCTACCTTTAACCTCCAAGCTACTTTAGTGAACAAGGGGCTTTTGGGGATACATAACAGTGGACAGGCACTGATGTGGGAGCTAAGATTTACTTGTAAACATAAAAGGCCACAGATCACTGAAGAAGCTACAAATGCCGGTGGGAAACACATTTTTTTTTCTTCTCTTAAATTCAACTTTGAGCACATTTCCTGAGACCACTCCCAAGTCCTGTGTCCTCCTGTGGCCAGCAAAACATGGGAAGCAGGCATTTTATTTTTTTAAAATTTTTATTTTTTTTCAAAGGCAAAGAGCTTTATTACGGGTTTAGGCTCGCCGGGGCCTAAACTCGGGCTCACAGACTTTACCGGCGTGGTGGATCCATGCTGAGAGCCCCGAACAAAGAGGGGGCGGGGCCTTTATGGGTTTGGGAAGGGGGAGTGACGGGAAATTGTGACACAGGTACAGTGATCCAATCGTTATTATACAACAGGTTTATCCAATTACAATATTTAGAGTGTTAACCAATCACAGAGTGGACCCAGGACCCTCAGTAGGGTGTAACTAGCCTTAAGCAATAAGTGATTACCTATAGCTTCTATTTCTAGGCCTGCCCTTAGGAGTGTTAAGGGTAGTACAAGGGTG